>NW_020954552.1:13420905-13477169 GCF_900497805.2 Vombatus ursinus | reverse complement strand
TCTATCTATCTATCTATCTATCTATCTATCTATCTATCTATCTATCTGTCTGTCTAACTGTATGTCTATGTCTATCATCTATGTGGATATAGATAGCTTTTATATGAATGGAGAGATAGCATATACATATATATTCACACATCTATGCTATGAGTGTGTATTCATGATTTTATTGTAATTATATGCCCCAGATTCTGACCATGGTGAAAAGTCTCAAAGGACACTTTTATATTAGGTTTCTGGCCTTAAGTCTGATAAAGTCTTACTATATAACACTGAGAAAGGCATTTAAACTCCTTGTACTCCAGACTTTTCATCTGCAAAAATGGGGATAATAATATAACTGGGACAGATATTAGATTCATTTCGTGGTTAAAGAAACTGGATTCCAGAAAAGCTTAAGTGACTTGCCCAGAGTCATAAAACAAATAAAGCCAGAATTAGAAATCAAAATAGTGGTAGTCTTGAAAGTTTTTACTTAGATTTTTCCAATAAGATGACAAATACCAGACAACCTTTTCAAGAAAACACTTAAGGAATTTCATTGCCCTAAGGGCCAAATTTCCCAAAAAGTTTGGGGTTTTAAGGAGTCCAACATCAATACTGGAAATCACTCGAGGCCGTATTAACATTCTAGGTATTCTAAAGCATTAAAGCTCTACAGGTCGAACAAATACCTTAAGGCATCCTCTGGAACAGTGGACGTCCTGATGGCCAAGTAGGAAAAGTCCTGGGCATTTCTGCAACTGTCCTACAGTCCTATTCATTTAGACAGAGTGCTTTTAGGGAGCCAGGAATGTCTTGTTTGTGCTACACTACAAACAGAATCCCAGGAAAATCTATTTTAAAATAATACAACCATGTAAGGCAATAATAAGGCTTACTACAGGATGGACAAATACATTCATTCATATATGTATATCATATATGTGCATGTATGAATGTATATACATATATAAGATATAAAACAATATATAATATAGACATATTATTGTAAGAAAGCACATATATGTGTGTGTATACACATATACATATATATGTATATATATATGTATATATAAAATTCCACCCATTTATATGAATATATCCTTACATGCACACGTATGCAGGGGGCTTGACTGCCTCTATCCCTCCAGAAGTTGAGTGGATCTTTGAACCTTCTCTCAATTGATAGTGAAGAGAAAATATTATCTGATTTTTACAGCAGTATCTTCTGGTGTACAAAAATAGAAGCTAAGAAAAAATCACTGATTCAATTCTTCATTATATCAAACACCACTTAAGCAACTACTGTGTGCAAGGCACTGTGCTAAGTACTAGGGATACCAAAATAAAACCAACCCAACTTTTAAGGGGTAAGGAAAATGACCGTGGTGATTTCACACATAGCAAGCATTCACTCAGATATGTTCATCAGACAGTTTCTAGTTTTTCTAGTGGATAATTCCTTGTTAAAGTACTCAAGGGATCTTTGGTCACATTTCAAAGGACACTGGAAATAGCTTCTATTAGTGGGGAATCATTGCCACTAGGACTGTCCACAGTCCAGGGAGTTCTTCACCAGTGAAAATACATTTTATGAAGGAAGATCAATTTGATTAGAATAAATATGCCTTCTCTCTGTCCCTGTCTGTCTTACTCTATCTCTCTGAATCTCTTTTTCTATGTCTGTCTCTGCCTGTCTCTCAGCTACTTTGTATTAGTCTGCACATATTTTGAATGTGCCTATCTGTATTTGTTGAGTTTTCTACTCCACCCATAATTCCAATAAGATGCAAGAATCATTGAGGGCAGAGACAAGTTTCTCTTTGTCTTTGCATATCTGGGAATTATAATTCACTAAACATCTGTCAAACTCAATGAGTTCAAATGTACTTGGCAACAGTGTCTTGTACTAAATTCAGTCTAGGTGTCACAATAACTACTCTACAATGGAACTAAATACAGATTTCTGGCCCTAGCTACAAATTGTTCTGTGAGCATTCTGAGGTTCAAAAGAAGACAGAGAAATATGTTAATAACAGTCATTTAAAACAATGGAATTAATATATCCAGGTAAAACATGAAGTTTAAAATTTAATATATTGAAATGTGGATATCTTTTTTTATTCTTTTCTCATTAATAGCTTAGTGTCATAATGGCCCAAGGCCTTCTCTGACTGAACTTTGAAGGGATGGAATGAATTCTCTCCTAATTAAGATTAATTTGGCATATTTGATGTCATCACTCATTTCTTCTCTCACCATATGTTTCTTGATTTTATTGGTTAACCAGTAGAAAAATAACAAGCACGTTTTATTTGCTGTTTGCTGAGAAGGAACTTATCTGTCAATGCTTGTTTTATTTTACTTTGGTAATAGAATTCAGGAATAGAAAAGCATTGCAAATTTGAGGCCAGATATGTATATACACATATGTATTGGATTTGGTTATATTGATTTTAAAGTTATATAAATGGAGGTGGTAATTGAAAATATCAGAGTGGATGAGACCACCAAGAGTGTTGGAGCATGGGAAGAGGAGAGATGGAGAGAAAGAAGGAGAGATGAAGACAGAAAAACGAAGACAGAGGCATACTAGGGAAGAGGAGAGAGTCTTGGGGAAGCTCACAATTAGGGCACTGAAATAGGATAATGAACCAGGAAAGGAATAAAAAAAAAAGTATCCATCAGACAGGTAGGGAAAAAAAAGAGAATAGTGTTACAGAAGCCAAGGGAGGAGAGAATTCTCCAAAGGAAGGAGTTGTCTATAATGTGAAATGTTGCAAAAAGGATTACTGCAGAACTAATGGATTAGCAATGACCACATGACCAGTGAGATTGCATTATAAGTACTCTGTAAGTGAGTAAATGGATGGGAAGGAAGTGGAAACTGTGAATTTAGATTACTTTTTCTAGTGATTAAGCAGTGATGGAGGGAAAATATATGAAATTATAGCTTGGGTAGATAGCATAGCAAAAAAATTTTTGTTTTGTTTTCTTCAGGATATGGGAGATCAGAGTACATTCATTGTTTGTATGGAGCAGGGGGGGAGAGAGAGAGGGAGAGAGACAGACCATGAAAGAATAAGAATGATGAAGAGAAAGCACATGAAAGAAATAGGATAAAGGGAATAAAATGGAGGCTTGGTCTCAGAATAAGGGATGACCGCCATATCCTCTGAAACCAGTTTTTTTTTTTAATACTTATTGAATTGAGTGGATGGATGAGTCTGCATGGAAATGTTCTGCTGTGCAGGAGGGAACATGAAGGAGCTAATATCTAGTAACTTCAATCTTCTCAGTGATGTAGGAAGTTAGATTGTAAGCTTTTTGAGGGCAGGGACTGTCTTTTTCCTTTCTTTTATTTATCCTCAAGGCTTAGCACAGTGCTAGGCACATAGTAGGTACTTAATAAGTATTTCTTAATTGTTTGATTGATTGAGGTGAGAGCATATATGAGAGCAGGAAGGATACAGTGGAACTGGAGGCTAGGAGAAAGAATATAGTCAAAACAGGGACTGTGGTATTCAATCAGAGATGAATAAAAGGATGTCAGTACAGTGCTAGGGGGTCCAATTGAGAATTTAGATACCACCGATTTGCAATGGAACAAGTCAAAATATTAATATGACTTCCACTAGCAATATTCAACTGCTACAGAGTTGGATCACTAAGAATGGTTCATATCAGATAACCTCATTTCCTTTTCTGACTGGGTGCCAGAAATGGCAGATTTGGGGAATGACAGAGATAACGTAATACCTCGCTTTGAGGAAGGCATTTAACACAGTCTTTTACAATATTTTTGTTGGAGAAATGGAGAGGTTCAGGCTCAATAATAGTATAGTTAGGCTGATCTGGAATTAGTTAGACACATACCCAAAACAGTGATTAATGAACATATGTTAAAATAAAGGGAAACCTTCTGTTGGTGGCTCAAGGATCTGCATTTTGACTCATTCTCTATTTTTATGATAGAATGGGATGGAGGGATAGATGGCTTGCTTATGAAATTTGAGGATAATAGAAAGCTGGAAGGAATACATAATGCTTTGCGTGGCATAATTGGTATTTAACATGATCACAACAGGCTAGAATAATTAGATAAATCTAATGTGAAAAATTCAATAGAACTAAAAGTATAAAATGAGACATCTATTTGCAGACATGGAAAAATGAAAACTGAATATTGATAAATGTAAAGTCCCATATTTAGAGTTTTAAAAATTAACTGCACAGGCACATGATGAAGAGACATAATTCCATGTGACAAATGACATATCTTCTACCCCCATCTTTACCCAGATAAATTCATAAGTATTTCTCACCTATAAAACTTATTGTATCCATTGGTTTTCTCCTGGGTTCTCTCTTTTCCTATGAGGGTGCTATTGAGGCTCAGAACTGTGATAATCAGACATTTATATCTTCCAGGGAATTTACCTGGATCCCAACTAAGGTAGCAAAAAGTTCTTAAGAATAGGGAGCAGACCACACTAATTTAACAAAGACTAAGATTCATGTCATTTGCATATTTATATGCCATTGCTCCTATTAATAGATGAGCAACCAAAGTGCATCATTATTGTCATGTAATTATATTTGTGAGCTAAAAATTTTCAAGTCAACAACTGAAGGAAAGCACAATAAAAAATGCTTGCCTTTGATCAGGGCAAGATTGTCAGAAGAGACAAAAAAAGAAGCATTTCTTTGAATTCAAATATAGAAGAAGATGGATGCAACTAAAGATATCTTATATCCCACTGAGATCTTTAACATTGCTATCATTTTTAGAATTATCCTATTTCTCATTACAGAGGTTTGAGGCAGATGTGGCAAATGCTCATAGACCTAATGTAACATTCTCAGGTACCCTTCCATGCCTTCCCACATCATCAGGCAGATGTCTCATTGAACAGATGGTGCCTGTCATGTGCGTGAAAGGCCATCAGATCTTCTTGGGGATTCAAATTCCATAATTAATCTGATTAAAAAAACAAGTTCTTAGGGAGGTAGTAAGAATTGAGAGGGGCAGGAGAAAAAAAGGGAATGTAAAGATTTAAGTAGAAAATAGTCATGCTCTTTCCAACCATGCTTTTTATTAGTTTTTTTTAAAGCTTTTGTAGTAATTTGTTGTTTTATTGGTGCATGTTAGGTAGGCCACCATGACAGGGTAGGGATAGGGCCTGAACTTGGGATTTAATTGACATGCAGACCTCCAACCAAGTGAGATAACTTCTAACAATGTTGGAAATTGACTTTCCTGAAACTTAGAATTTTGGAGAGTTGCCTACAGCACAGAGAGTTTGAGTGATTTGCCTAGGATCATATGGTGATTATGTGTCAGCTGTAGTAGTTGACCCAAGTCTTTGTGAGTTGGAGGTCAGCTTTCATTCCAATATACTACACTACCTATTGCTATCCCTACCTTCTACAATAGATAGACAATAGAAGTAATGATCAATAGTTCTAGTATGGCAATAGATATAATTTTAAATAGTGTTATTCTAAGTATCATTCTGTATATCAGTTTCTTTTTACATTATGGAAAAAGATAAATGCATAGATAATGATTAAAAATCTCTATAGTGACACACTCTCTCTCTTGCTCTATCTCTCTTACACACACACATGCATAAATATAAATATGGCAGTTAGGTGGCATAGTCATAGAGTGCTGGGGCCTGGAGTCAGGAAGACTCATCTTCCTAAGTTCAAATCTGGCCTCAAATACTTACTACCTGTGTGACCTTGGGAGAGTTACTTAACCCTGCTTGCCTCAGTTTCCTCATCTGTGAAATGAGTTGGAGAAGGAAATAGCAAACCATTCCAGTATCTTTGCCAAGAAAACACAAAATGGAGTTGGAGAGTCAGACACAACCAAAACAACTGAACAATAACAAAATATTCACAGACACACATATACATACATATATATACACACAGACATACATACATAAGTGCACACAGACATACATACATATAAACATATGTGTGTATGTGTGTACCCCTGGTCAGCAACATACTTTCATTGATTCATTTTTTGTTGTATATATGACAAATATTGTGTCAAAATATAATTAAATAGAATAATACCATACTATATTATGGGATGTTTACATTAAAAGGGACTATAGATATCAAACTCAGTCACTTCCTTTCTAGATGAGGAAATGAGATTTCCTTAAATGAGGAAAATGACTTGTCTAAAGTCATACAATGAGTAGATGGCATTATCTGGTCCCCCTTTTCCATGTTGTTGTTGTTGAATTGTTTCAGTCATATATGACTCTTCATGATCCCTTTTGGGATATTCTTGGCAAATATACTGGAGTATATTCTTTCTCCAGTTCATTTTACAGATGAGGAAACTGAGGCAAACAAGGTAAAGTGATTTGTCCAGGGCCATACAGCTAGTAACAGTTTAAGGCCAGATTTGAACTCAGGTTCTCCTGACTCAAGGG
The DNA here is from genome assembly GCF_900497805.2 of Vombatus ursinus. Classification (NCBI taxonomy): domain Eukaryota; kingdom Metazoa; phylum Chordata; class Mammalia; order Diprotodontia; family Vombatidae; genus Vombatus; species Vombatus ursinus. Next base: position 13,470,723 of record NW_020954552.1, on the reverse strand, counting down.
CTGCACTCTGTCCATTGTGCTACCTAGTTGCCACAATTTGCCCCCCCGCAATTTTTTCCATACAGTTTCCTTTATATAATATAAAAGTTAAAGTTGTTAAAGAACAGATGACTGATCCTTTTTGAGTGGACCACACCTACATTGTCCCTCCTCTGTGACTAACTGAATTACATGACATTGGGAATGTAGAAGAGAAACTGAGTATATGTTGGGCATTAATATTCCAGGGGGCAACAGCTCTAAGATTGTTCAAAAAGGAAGAAATTGTAGTGAGAATTTTAAAATGGGAAAATGTGCAAGGAACATATTGGTAAAATAATGGTGCTTTCATAGCTCAGAGCATTATTGCTAAGTAGTAGAAAACACTGCAATCCGTCTATTGCTTATGTTTAGTGTTCCATTTTGGTTTAAAGCAGTGAATATCCTAATATGGATTCTATATTAAACTTTAATGCATGTCAGTTGCAAAAACTGCTCTTATTGGCATGAAGAGGGAGATCTTTACAATAAACAGTCTGTCACCATGAATACTGAGGAGTCAAGACTAAAGTGCATCAACATTTGGAGCAAGGTAAAATATCTAAATGTGACACTATATTATTTTTAAGCCAAAAGAAAGCCAGTTTTAAAGGGGAAATATCATATGTTCCCTTCCTCCTATAAATGAGAAGGATGCATCATAAAACTCTGCTCTGATGCCTTATTGTGTCACAAAATTCCTGAAAGCAATGGCGGCAGAGTTCAAGCAGGTGCTGCCAAGCTAGAAGGTCTCTGAGTGATGGACAGAAAACTCAGGGACAAACTACCTGCATGTTTGTTTCCTTGATAAGTCTGAAGAGACTCATCACAAGGATGGGTCAGCTGGATGATATTTTTTGACCACAGCAACTGATCAAACCATCTGCTATGGCTTGGCTGGGTGGCAATCTGTTCTACTAGAAGGCATGAGTACATAGAAGAAATAATAGCTCCTTGATATGTTGAAATGTCTACTGTCTACAGGAGAGCAAATAAATGTTCACCATCCTAGAACAAACTAATATATATCAAATTTCATGTCATAGAAATCAATTCTTTCATAGCTGAGTCTGTATCTGCCTGACACCTACTTTTGGCTACAAGCACCCTACCTACAATACAATTTGCCCAATGACATGGATCTTCCTTTCGCTCTTCCATCCCTTGATCTAATACATTCAACACACTTCCTGGCTTCATGGAGTTAAATGAACCAAAAAAGGAAAGAATGTTTTAGACCAAATTACTCTAAGTAGTACAACTGGAAATGCTTGCTTCATATAGACATGTTCATAGCAAATAAATGGACTAAATTATTTAGATCTTTATCACAAATAAGTATAAAGTAAAGAAAATAATTTTATAGTGATTTGTATCAGTTAAGGTACCATGTTTAAGGAGATGCCTTTTCCTAAATGTGTTCACTTGTACTTGTGTATACACATGTATGTATAATATATATAAATATATATATGTATATATAGTACATATATTTGCAATTACAAAGCATATAAATGAGAAATAATCACATAGGAATCCTCTATTCTAAATAAAGCAAAAGAGACCTGGGTTTTCACTCCTATTCTACCACATATTCAAATATTCAAATGAATCTATAATTTAATTTATTCAAAAGATCTCTCCTATGGTGCATATCATAACCTTTTCATTTTTGTCCATCTTATATGACTCTTGTCCATGTCCTCCCATAAGTTATCCACAGAAAGCTCCCCAACATTCTGGAGATCCTCTTTACTTATCTTGAGGCTACCAGCAGCACATTTGGGAAGTCTTCCTCACATTTGCAACATGGCCATCTCATCTTCTCTTCCTGCCCTGACAACATAATTTACTAGATTTATTTTTTAAAAGTTCCTTATGTATTTTTATATTGTAGCCCACTCACATCTACCATTCCCATTCTTTCTTAGTAATAGCCATTTTCAATTCTTTAAAGACAGTTGTGTTCTATGAATCATGGAGGTATAAAAATAATTGTTTTCTGGGAGAAGTTTGGGGTCATTAAACAAACTTTGAAATTTCTGGAGAGCAATCTAGCCTACTCTTCTGTTTAATTCTGGTTCCAATTTCTTTTCCACATGCATTGCTTTTCCAAGATTGTGTTGAAATTATACCTTTGTTTTAGTCCCCATTACTACCTCCAACCCATTCCCCCAGTTAGTATAGTAAGTTTATAAGTAGGACCTAAGTGGCACAGTGCATAGAATGCCAGGCCTGGAGTTAGAATCTGACTCCAGACACTTACCAGCTGTGTGACCCTGGGCAAGTCACTCCACCCCATTTGCCTCAGTTTCCTCACCTATAAAATGAGCTGGAGAAGGAAATGGCAAACAACTCTAGTATCTTTGCCAAGAAAATCCCAAATGGGGTCACAGAGAGTCAGACATGACTGAAATGCCTGAACAACAGCAACAAGCATAAGATAACAAAAATAGGAATTAAGTTTGCAAAAGAGGAACATAGCAGTCACTCACAAACTGTCTCATAAATTAAGGGAGCATCATAGCTACTTTCAAAGTGTCTCATAAACTAGGGGAGCATAGGAGTCATTGGAAATTGCCTCATAAACTATTAAGGCCAATCCTGAGATTATGTGCTAAATTAGGGGAAGCCATCTAGGCCTCAATGTAATGGTCTCTAGATCCTGCTAATTGTTTCCAGTATATGAACTGCAGATAAGCTCCAGACATGTACAATAAAACCAGTAATAATGCAAAAATTATGCAAATGAACTGATCCTAAGATGGTGTTGACAACTTTGAGATGATGTTGATATGTTAATGAAGTAAGCTAAAAGTGGCATGGATCAGAGTTAGTCCATTTCCTACCACTAAAACCCTACAAAAACGGTACCTCAAATGCCTGCTTCTTGAGTATTTCACTTGCTCCAGGTCCATGCTGCCCAAGTGCTTCCAGTTCTGATAGACAGTTACATAAGTTACTTATTGTGCTCCTTTCCCTCCCCAATCTCTTCCCCATGCTCCCTTCCCACACCATCTGCCTCTATATACGTTGGACCTCTCTGGGCCATTTGCCTCTGTACTCTCTGTGTTTTATAAAGGTTTATTAAAAGTTGAAGCATTACTCCCTGCGTGCTGCCATCATGGTCTTTCCCAGAGAGTATCCAAAAAAAACCGGCATGCTTGCCACAATCCAACAAGATCTGCTTGTGGTTCCCTTCCCTATATTCTGTTGCACAGCTACCCCTATGGCGGAGGAACACAGCACTACGAATCCATTGTTAGAAAGCAAGGTAGGCAGATGATCTCCCCTTTGAGAAAGATCTTTACATTATTGGGTCTCAATAAATCACAAAAAATTAACAATTCAATAAATCAATTATAATTCAAATATTGTTTTCATCTCTATCTCTATCATTTCCAGCCTGATGAGAAAACTCTAGGTTTTCCATCTGACTACACATCATAATCTGGGTGATAGAGATTCTTTATTTTTCCTATGTATATGGCCAGGTTAAACATTTTGAGTAGTTATGGATATATTCCAAGAGATCAGCAGTGTTCTGGGACTTGATATAATCAGCATGATGTTATCAAAAACAGGAGCAATTAGAGGACCATTGAAAATTCATCTTCAACTCAGTCTCTAAGCTGGAACTACTCCATCACAGAGGTGAACACCTTTGGCAAAATGTTTCTGTCTATTTTATGCCTAGCCATGGAATAAGATCAACCCTAGTTGGTAGAGCTTTCAAGGAAATGAATATATATACATCTATACACATAATAAAGGAACAACAGGAAAACACACAAGGATCTTGCATCTTCGAAATCATTTCATCATTTTTGTATTGCAAAAATGTTTCCCGCTTTGTAATGATTTGTTGCAAAATGAGAATGCCTTTAATTATAGATTTGTGTTCAGTTATAGATGACTTTCCTAAAAAAAGTTTATATAGATGTCAATAAGTAGGCCTGTACATCCATAGTTATTTGTTTTCTTTCTGTCTTCCTTCTTTCCTTCCTTCCTTCCTTCTTTCCTTCCTTCCTTCTTTCCTTCCTTCCTTCCTTCCTTCCTTCCTTCCTTCCTTCCTTCCTTCCTTCCTTCTTCTTTCCTTCACACACTTTTTCTATCTTCAATTTGGTCAGATGAGTTGTGTATGGATTGTTTAATGTACTCAACAATATTTCATTTCCAATACAAATCTTCTCTTCATAGACTTGCTTTGATCCAGCTTCCTCCACCTCATTTTTGTTCTCTTCAGCACCATTTTTATCTCCTCTATAAGCACATCTAGGACTTGTGGTGTTAGAATTCAAGGTTGGTTGTTCTATTAAGCTTGATAGTGAAAAAAAAAGGTGAGTATATATTTTTAAATGTCCATCTTTCTGTGGTTTGATGTCCTATTTCCATTTTTTTCTTATCATTAAATGTCTTAGAATGACTTTGCTTTGTCTGTCACTAAACTTTCTTTTACCTGGTTTTATCCTCCACTAGGCTTTCTTTACGAGACAAAACTGCTTAACATTTTCAATTATATTTCTTCATATGATGTTACAAATTAGTTTATACTCTTTGTGTTGAGGAGTCAGATGATCAGGGTTTATGGTGTATCAGTTCAACTCATCTATCTTTGCTTCTGTGTCTTTAGGTTCTCCTTAAATCTTTAACTTCTAAGATCCTTTTTATCTCTCAGTGGTCCTGATTTGTTCTTTCTTTTATCTATTTGTCTCTGGCTTAAGGCTTGTTCCAGAATGAGAGAGGCATCTGATCAGTGCAGATCTTATTTTTAGTGATTATGGCTTTTTATTGAGAATAGCTCAGTGGGGAAGTTGGAGGAGCAGTGTGAGTGAACCTGAAAGCAGATGTGGTGACCAGGGGGGTCAGAGGCAAAGAGGAGATGAAGGAGAGGGGGAAGGGACATTTTCTGGTGGATTTGAATATCTGCTTTCTATGCAGTCAGATGGTCTTTTCTGGATGAAGTGCTCCATGAGGTTCTAGGGAGTTTCTCTTTTTTAAAAAAATTATTTTTAATTTATGAAATAAAACAAGCATTTCTATAACATAATAGAATAATAAAAAGATGATTGCACATGAAGCCACAAATCTATTATGTACAAGTTACTATTCCTTTTAAATATATAATAAAATTATCTTATAAATTTCTTCTTTTTTTTTTCCTTTTCCACAAATTCTTTGTTTGCCTAATTATGACTAGGATAGGCTTGGGATAACAGTAAAAGGTTGATGGAAGAAGGGCCTGTGACCTCTAGGAGTTTCTTTTCTCTGTGTCTTAAGGTACCATAAATTACTTTCTCTTAAAAGAAATCAAATAACATATACATGAGATAATTTACTTAACCTTTCTTTTTGTAAATATACTTATTTACCCTTCTTTTGCTTCTTTGTGGAGTGTTTACAAATACTTCTGCTCAACTCTGGATTTTGGGATTGTGTGTGTGTGTGTGTGTGTGTAAATGGTTAAAATGACTTGCTACTCAATTTTCCTTTTTCTTTTTTTAAATGATTTAATCTGAGGTTTGCAAGCTAATTTGTAATTTTATTTTATAGCTCGGGCTCCATTGCTTTCTGTAATGTATTATTTCATTTTCTCTTTTGATGTCTTTAATTGTACCATAATCATATGAAGCTTTTTATTTTTCCTTTCTTTCATGTTAGAAAGTCTTTCTCTTGGCTACTTGCAAAAAAAATGTCATTAAATTTGTTAAATGTAGCCACTGCACATCTTTTGAGTTTTATGTGCTGGGCTTTTTTCCTTTTGGCAATATGTTGATTATCTCAGTGTATGCTTTATTATCTGTATATAAAAATTATGGACAATCTTTTCTGGACACCCTATCTCCTCTCCCTTTACATTATGGTATTCAGTATTTTTGACTTGCATTTTTTTCTGGTAGACCAATGATCTTTATGATATATCATTACATCTGTTCTTTAAATCCAATCACTTTGTTTTTTGAAGAATTAATATGTTCTTTTAATGTTATCTCCTTTTTCTTTCCTTCTGACAATTTTCCTTCCACTTCAATATCTGAATTATAAATCTGTTAATCCCCCCTTCAAAGCCTCTGTTTCTTTAGAAAGACTCCCTGTCATAGATTTAATCACTCTTACTTGACCAATTGACTTTTAAAATTCTTTAGCCTTCTAATTTCTGCATGTAGAATCTGATTTCTGACTTAATTCTTTCCTAACTTTTAAAAAATTCAATTTTATTTTATTTTAAGCTTCAAATTTTTTCCTCCCACCTTCCACTCTCCGCCATTGATAAAGCAAGATAAGTAAAACCTTTTATAAACATATATAATCAAGCAAAACAAATTCCCACAATCGCCATGTCAAAAAAAATTCTTTCTCAATCTGTACTGTTGATTGCCTTTCTACCTGGAGATAGGTGTCTGGAATTGTGGTTAGTCCTTGAGTTTATCAGTATTCCTAACTCTTTTAAAGTTGTTTGTTTTACATTATTGTTGCTAATGTGTACATCATTCTCCGAGTTTTATTTCTGTTTTGAATATTCTGATTTCTTGTTTTTTCCACGGTCCCTGTGGAGTCAACAGGATTTTATCTTTCACCAGACACTGTACTTTATATGATATTTGCCAATTGTATTTTTTTCCCATTGTAGTGGTACAGATTTTGCCTTTCATTTTTTTTTTAAAGAATCCTCTTTAGTCATTTACAAGATGGTTCACTGGTCTTTTGTTGAGGCTATTTACTTTGTTATCTTTGGTGCTTCAGACTTTTCTTAGATGTTCCATCCTCAGTCATGCCATAGACCTACCAACTTGGGTTTCAGGGCTAACTGATTCCTTTCCTTGGGAAATATGGGGAATGCTGAACTGGTCCCTGTTCTGAGTTACCTCTGGGCAAAGGTGTGCTGAGAATTGTTAACCAGCTTTCCAGGGAAGAGAAATGTATGTACAAGACAGCTTTAAGTTTAACCTGCATTGTTAAAAATTTCAACACTTTCTTACATCTCAACATCAACAAAACAACAAGTCAAGCCCTGATTTGTAGCACTTGCTATTTCCTGAGTTATAAATGTTCATACTGAAAACATAACAATAGGTTCTCACTAGCCAGTATTGGCTGATTCCAGCACACCCCTGCCTCTGGGTGCTGGGACTGATTTAAGTTGCTGTTCTTCATTTCTGATCTAGTTTTTCCTCCAGATATTTTTTAGCCCAGTTGATTCCTTTCCACTTTCCTTCCCCTCCTTCAGGTAGCTAGGCAGAATCAGTGTCTGTCACTTTTCTTAGAGAATGGGTGGATAGAGTCCTTACCTATTACCGAGGTCTTATCCTAAGGCTGGGGCCTCAGGCACAAGACTATGAATTTGTTCATGCTAATAGTTGTAGCATAGGGTTGGGGAGTAGGCAGGACAGGGAGGGGATAAGTAAGTACTCTAAGTGTTAAAATTCTCTAGTGTCAATTCATAAGGTTTTTCTTTTCCCAGGGCTATTCTCTCTTCTGATCTTGTGCTTTTAGCTATAATTATTCTACATCTGCTGTATAATTCCTATGTTTGGAGGTTGAAAGATTACAGAGGTTTTTTACAAAAGTCATTCATTTGTATTCTTGCTGGTCATGTGATCAACATGTATATTCTAAGTCAGTTTTACTTTGGACTTCCATCTCTCTCCACTTTCCAAGAACATCAAGTGCTTGCTACCTAATGTGATTTTCTAAGGCTTTTTTAGTCTCCTGGTTATGGCAACTGATTTACAGCAGTTCTGTTTATTTATGAAATTATTATATGTAGTATTTATATCCTTTCTACTCTTACTCATTTTTAAAATTATCAATAACTTATTTTAGTATATCAGGATTGAGTTTTTCAACTGAATGTCATATATTTCTGTATATTTTTCCTAGATTTATACTAATTTTGAACTAGATCTTGGCTGTGAAAAGTCAGTGTTCTAACTCTAACACTGATAGCTAAAGCAGGAATAGCTTCGGGAATTAGGCATGTTAACAAATAGCTCAGTGGCCTGGAGCAAGTCACTTAATCTCTCTACCTCAGTTTTGTCATCTGTAAAATGAGGAAAAGATTAGCATCCACCTCCCAGGGTTGTTATAGGGATAAAATGAGATAATATTTGTAAAGCACTTTGCAAACCTTCAAGTGCTATATAAGTACTAGGCATTATTGTTATCAGTAAAATGCCTTTCTTTTCTGTTAAAATATTATTGATTTAATTTGTGTGTGTGTGTGTGTGTGTGTGTGTGTGTGTGATTCTCGATAGTGTTTGCCACATCTAGGGCCTTTTTGAGCTTTTCTTAAATGAAGCATTTATGATGCAGAGATGTGAGATTTCTTTGTAGCCCCCAAATCTTTGGGCTTTCTCATCCTTTATGTCTGACCCATGTTTTCTAATATGTTTCTCACCATCCTCACCTATTCTCATCTTTGCATTATTTGAGTATGAAAGAGTTCATTAATTTTTTAGAAGATCTTATTGAGACCTTCATAGAATTTCCCTTTCTCTTTATATTCTCCAAGTGATAGTAGATAATCTTCAAGTTTTTGTTTTGTTTTCATAAATCCATATCATGAGACTGGCAATGGAAGATGACCAGGAAATCATGTTTTAGGTTGCATTTGGGTATATAATGAAACCAGCTTTATCAAAGCCTTTTATTTGCCTCTGAAAGCCATTCTTCCTTTCACCTGCAATGCCCTCTTTTTTTTCTGGTGTCTCTATAGTAAAAATATCAACAATGATCTAACTCCCCTAGTAATATCTTTGCTCATTGATCTCTTGAGAAAGATCTCTCATTTAGAGAGTTAAAGGAAAAAAAAAAGGTAAAAAAATTATGTGATTCTTAGCATCCTCTACCTCCTTTTCTGCCACTCCATCACTATCATGGCTGAGATAGAAGGAGACACAAGCACAGGAATGAGGGCTATTTTCTATTTGTTTCTTGAGTATCAGGGCCAAAAAAATCATCATCAATAAGACATTTGCTAGCCTAGGCAAATAATTTGACACCTTAAGCCTCAGTCTCTCCATTACCAAAATGAGGATAATAAGTTTCCTGCATGCTTCACAGATTTGTAAGAATCAGATGAGAAGATGGATGTGAAAGTGTTTTGTAATCTATAAGAAGTCATTCACATGTAGATCATGTGAGTTATAAAATGACTAAAATAAAAAACAAACTCGATTTCTCTCCTGGGTGCCCAATGTTGGCAAAGGTGGTAGAGAAGGCAGCAGAGGATATGGAATAGTTGGAATTTTTATGAGAAGAACAAAATTCTAGAATGAGTTTACATAAAGAAAATTGTTGGGCAGGTGGCACTTTGGGATATGTTTTCATGTTCTGAAGGTGATCTGATGATGAAGAGGGATGTCTGAAATAAAGAAAGTTGTCATTGTCAGTTTAATAGCAATATCAGGTGGAGGATGCAGGAGAAGTAGCTGAGGCCAGGTATGATGAAGTGAAGCTGATATGGTCAGACAGGGGGTAGGGATAGGAGTAGCCTGAACTCAGAAAAGACTCTGAATTTCATGAAGTCAGGTGAGGAATCTAAATTAGGGGATATAGAAACACTAGACTAGGGCAGTTAGGTGGTGTAGTGGATAGAGTGCCGTACCTGAAAACTCATCTTCCTGAGTCCAAATTTGGCTTCAGACACCTACTAGCTGTGCGATCCTGGGCAAGTCATTTAACTCTGCTTGCCTCACTTATCTGTAAAATGACCTGGAGAAGGAAATTTTGGCAAACTACTTCTAATTTCTTTGCCAAGAAAACTCCAAATGGGGTCACAAAGAGTTGGATGTGATTGAAAATAACTGAACAACAACAAGCATGAGAAGTTAGAATAAAGAAGTAGATTGATACCAAATAGACATTCTGTTCTAATGCAGGGTATGCTGGGTTTAGAGTTCAATAGAAAGCAGATTATCAAAATGTGCAATGAGAAATATTGAGGGCTCTTATGGAGAGGAAGTTAAGGTGATAAGTCAAAGACAAGGCAGACACTCATGGTGCTCAGGAAGTACATATGAACTGCAGGACATCACAAAGTGGTGCACTTTAACAAGCAGCTTGGATACCTGAGGATCAGAAATCTAGTCAAAAAATCTGGGCAAATAGGGGAATAACTGCAGAATCAAGACAAAATTATGTCATTGAATCTTAAATGTAGAACTGGAAGATATCAGCCAGTAATCTTCCTGCATGGTACTTTGCAAGAAAGGACCCAAAAGTTACAGTACAGAAAAGTGAACTATTAGGTAGAGTCTGTGCTTCCCAATAGGAATAACATTTTGTTGAACTGCTTGACACACCATGAGGGCAACAGTAGCCACCAAAACCTCCTTCACATCATGTTCCACTCAATTGATTGGAGAACTTTGCCCATAGGGATTCAGTTCTAATTTTATAATGAAAAAACAAAAACAAAAACAGGAAAGAAGGATTTGCTTTATGGAAATGTGCCTAATATTTCCATTTATTGGCATCCTTACATTTCACAAAGTGAAAAATGTGAAATATATGCCATTTTCCATGAGAGAAATATGGCATGTGCATAATTCATAAGGGGAATGTTAAAAAGTATCTTTATTATTAGCAAATTAATGTATTTGAAAAGATCTCTTTATGGTCCTGCTATATCTTGTTTGCAAGTGAAATCACTATTTTAGACATGAAATTCTGAAAGGAGAATACCGTTCCTCCTTTTTCTAAATTGTCTAGAAATGTAATACAATGGAATTGACAATGGCTCTCTGAGTTTAGATACTAGGATGTTAGTTTTTTATTTATAATTAAGTAGCTGTGTGGCCTGAGACAAGTCACTTAACCTCTCCTGCCTTAGTTTCCCCATCTGTAAGAAAAAAATCCCAAAACCAAAAACAAAGAAAACTTCCATACCCACATGTCATATTTGGATTTTACTCAACACTGGAATTTATGAAAAACTCAGTTTGTGGTCCATTATCATTTCAAATGCTTTTTCTGATGTATTTAGTGTAAGCTAATAATTTCCCTTCCTGCAAGTATATGGACCCCTTTTCCTTCAGAACTACACTATTCAGTTCCTTCCATTTTTGGGTTATCAGGGACTATTTGTGATGTCCAGTAATATCTGAATTTTATTTCTAACCTCTAAAGTCAAAGAATACCTTCCAAGATTAAAGGGGCAGGGACTAGACATTATTTAATTGGCATAAGGAATATTTGGATGTAGAAACTCCTTTATTAATGCAGGGTGATATCTTCTATGCCACTTACAATTTTAGAGAGTGGCCTAGAACACTGTGATGTTAAGAGACTTGCCCAGCGTCAAGTAGCCAGCATGTTTCAGATGAGGTACTTGAACGCTGACCTTCCTAGCTCTGAGGCTAGTTCTCTATTTACTATCCAATGATACCTACTACCATTCATACTATTCAAAAACTTTCTAATTTTAACTTTTATCCTTGTCAATTTGAAAAACAAAATAATTTGCTTCATTTACTGGTGTCCATGCTAGGTTGTGTTAGAGATGAGATCATATTGATTCCACAAGCCAAACTAACAAACAAACAAAAAAATCAGCATGTTATAATCAAACCTGGTATCTTTGCATAGCTCACCCACAGGTCACAATTGCATTCAGGATTAATGTATTCTACGTATCAAATATTGAGACCTGAACTGGGAATCCAAATATTTATTAATGCTTCTGGGAGTCCTGGAGTTTATTCATTTCTTGAAAGATTTTTCTCTAGTTCTGTCATGCATGAAGGGTGAATATAAGTACAGCCTAAGAGAAATCAATGCTTCTAAAGTTGCTATGTATTTTATAGCTGAAATACTACATAAGAAATCAGAAATAAACCTGTTTTTCTACTGCTTTATTTAAATTGAAGACAAATTCAATTGTCACCATAAACATTTCCATAAAATGAATATTGAAATGAAATTTTGCAGAGTCAAATGCAATTTTGAAAAGGTTGGTACTGCAATGTGCAGTTTAACAACACTATTAATATCACTAATAGATGTTGTCTGAAATAATACGTAGCTTTTCTTCACTTAGGGAAAGGGATTTCAAAAGGACCAGGAGGTCATTCTCCAGGTGACAATACAGTTTTTCCTCCTTTCATTAGACTTAAGATTTAAATTCTGTTATTCTTCTAAAGAATCTATACTTGTATCTGTAAGTTTCAGATTTAGGGAAGATAAGCTACATATAGCCTTTCCTTATGGCACAGAACTATGGATATAGATGAAGTTACAATACAATCAATCAATCAATCAATTATTAAACATCTACTATGTGCCATTCATTGTGCTATTTTTCAGAAACACAAAGACAAAAATTAAGGTCTCTGACTTGATGGAGCTTACATTCTAACAAGATAGACAACATGGACACATATACCAGAAACATACAAAGCAGATAGAACGTTATACATCAATGGATGTGAAATGATGGTGACACTTATTAGGAAAGATTTCTGTCCTATTATTAACAAGTCCTTAGGCAGTGAAACCCTCCACTATGGTCCCTTTCCTATTGGCTAAAATGAAAATTAGTAATAGTATAATTCTTTATATGTAATAATAAACCTTACATTTGGATATGGCTTTATTCACTTCATCCATTCTATATATGTGTGTATTTGTGTGTCTGTGTTTATGTGTGTGGGTTTAGTTACTTATTCTGAGCTCATGTCAAAAGGTAAAAAAGTTCTATTAGACAAATTGGTTTTTAAAAAAAGGAAAGGGGAAAAATTGTTTGCAGAAAGGGATCAGCTTACAATTCTATTAATAACAGTGCAGTTTGGGTCCCAAAGCTCACTGGTATGGGACTCTCTTCTTATTGGTGGAGATCAATGCCTTGTACATGCACAAGAAGCAATGAATCAAGGGAGAAAAACAAACGAACAAACAAAAAAACAGTCCTATACTGATAGTGCCAATGAGAAGGAAAAAAAGTTGTTAGTGTCATTATGCATGTAAATTAGAAAAGTAATTCTTGTTCTATCTCACACATGAAACATTGTCCTTTCATGTTTTGGAATTTAGAGTAGTTTCTTTAACCTCTGTCTGACTAGATCCTAAAAAAACTACTTAAATCAGAAAAAAAATAAATCAAATCATTTGTTCACCTGTGTTAGAAGGTCATCTCATTAAGATTATAAAGGAAATTTCCTAAAAAAGTTCAACCTCAGAGAGACTGACAATGAATTTTGGAAATTTAAATGATGGCCATGGCTTTCCCTCTGATACAACTGCATCTGGGGATTGAGGCATTTAGTGCAAAATTTAAAGAAATTTATGACTTCAGAGGAATAAAGTCAGGTTTTAAATTGACCTCTGTTACAATAATTCTCAATCTACATTCTTTTTGCTGGTATTAAGAGTATGGAAATCTAATTCTCAAAACAAAATAGCAAGATGAAAGTATTGTAACTTGTAGTAGTATTGAGCATAATATCTTTGCAGGAAAATATTTTAATATATTCATAACTCCATAACATTTTTTCATACCAAGGGAAAAATTGTCAATCTGCCCAGCCTTGAAGATTCCTTCTGTGCTTTGCTTATCAACAGGAAAATACAGACCCACTCTTGGGGAAACATAAGCTTGCACTGAAAGAAAACCCACCTTCATTCCCCTTCCCAAATCCTGGTTGCCCAGAATCCATCTCAGAACTCTGAGAGATAAGAGGATTGATTCTCATCCTCTCCCCCAACCCAGAACCATCTAGAACTTATCCAGGCTCTTTGACTACTCATATGGTGTGCATAAGATGGAAGTCACCAATACCATTACTTTTTTTCTGGAAAGGCTGAGGACCATTCATCCTTACTTTGTCTCTTGTACTCTTAAAATCTTCTAGGCTTTACTCTCTTTCCTACTTTGATGCCCTCTAGATAGCTATAACTGTCTTCTGACTGATTAAAGTAATCTAAACGGGTAAGCTAGGCCATCAAATTTATCTTGCAGCTCTCCAAGGTGATGAGCTCCTTGAAGGAGGTACTGTTTTGATTTTTCTATGTTTTCTCAAAGCTTAGCAGAGTGCTTAGCATATGATACATTTTTAATGTTGCCTTTGCATTCATTAATTCAAGAAACAGAATGGAGCAACCTGAGCATAGAAGTGACTATCTGAGGGTGGATAAAAAGACATTTTTGACAAAATGGTCGCTATAATTTTGTGCTAAAGATGACAATTTTAGCTATTAGCACATAGTTTAAGCAAAGTATCATGGGCAATGCTCTTCAAGGGTAGCCTCTTGAAATGGCAGCAGTTAACATGTTTTCAAGTCATTGAACTTTCTTGGTTATTTATAGGATGTTTAAAAGTTAGTTTTTATTCCTAATATCCTTATGACAAAACAATATTCCATATGTACAATTGTTCTGGGAAAATGATTTAATATTTGAAAACTTAAATATATGCATGGATTTCACAAAAAAACATATGCACACACACATACACACACACAAAATACACACACCCCTATCAACCTAGCAATCTAGAGACAAAAAATTATCCGCAGAAGGGGAGCTTCAATAGAAATCCCAAATAAACATATTTGGAAGCTTCATGTAGAAACTGTCGCTCCTAAATTTGATTTCTCTTTGGAAAGGCCTAATCTTTGAAATTAGAAATTTAGAACTGTTATTGACTAGCCTGTATAGAGTGTATAGATAGGAATTTTCATTCATAATTAGGAGGCAACAAATAAGAGTCTCAGGACAAAACACAAGGAGAAGCATGATATATTAGATGGAAAACTTTGCCTTGTATTGAAGAATACCCAAGTTCAAGTCTTACTTTTCACACATGTAGTACTGGTTATGTAGTCCTGGAAAAGTTGTTTAAATTGTTGGTGTCTGAGGTAATTATGTAAAACTAGAAATCATATAATAGTTGCTGATCTCCAGGATTTTCCTCACCAGGATTTCCCTATACTAAGGAAATCACAGATCTAGATTCTCCCTCAAAAGGCCACAATCTATATCTTGAATTTTACTTAAACAGCAATGAATCCCTCATGTGAATGTGATCCTATAAATATTGAGTTATGAGGATTATTTGTTTTTCTTGTTTTCAATAATTAATAGAAATCTCCTTGGTAACTACAGTTTCAAAGCTCTCATGGATATGGAATAAAGATCAATAAGCAATAAAAATCTAACTGCTATTCTCCAAACGCAGTGACTATACTTAAGGATGGGGCATAATTCTTCTTCCTTACTGTTCTTGACCTAAACTAATTTATACTTCAAAAAGCTTCTCCAATGAGATGAACTGCAGCATTCTTTTAAAAACTTCACTGACTGCATACATTGTCAGTTTTTCAAATGATAAACAATTAAGTAGTGGCTATTTTTTTTCCCCTACATACAGGAGCTCAGAGACGGGAAAGCAGTCCCATTATCACAGTACTAAGGTTCTACAATATACATGTATGTAGCAGGATTAGCATTGTGTTTCTTTGTTGTTTAGTCATTTTTCAGTCATGTCTGACTCTTCTTGACCCAATTTGGAGTTTTCTTGGCAAGGATACTGGAGTAGTTTGCCATTTCCTTCTCCAGCTCATTTTACAGATAAGAGAATTGAAGCAAACAGGGTGAAGTGACTTGCCCAAGGTCACACAGTGAGTAAGTGTCTGAGAACAGATTTCAACTCAGGAAGATGAGTCTTCCTGACTCCAGGCCTGGCATTCTATCCACAGTGCCACCTACCACCCAGTGTGTCTCTAGTACTGTTTAGATTCATGCTAGGACTCCAATATACAAATCAAAAGATGACAGAACTCATGACAATACATGAGTGTTCAAAAATGCAAATTCACTTTGAGGACTGGTCAGATGGATCTCTGCATGGTGCATCTCTACATTGCACTAGTTAAGGCCCTACAACTATCAGTGAAAACAACACATGGATGCTGCCACGTAATTAACCTATGCTTCAAAATAAATTTTAGTGGATCCAAGAGGAAAATAACATATTTTCAATTAGTTTAATGAATATTAACTTGGACATTCAATGAACCAATTCTGGAAAGAGGGTGAATAGATGTCAAGATGTCAAGAAACATCTTGAAAACACTACCTGAAGCCATTGTGACTGGTCATTGTGGCCTGAGGTCCAGGCGTTCACTTTTCCCTGTTTATCTAGCCGGGCTTTCCTGGGTTCCCAAGTGAACATATCCATGTTGAGAGTCCTGAAGATGCTGGAAGCAGTAATCTGATAGTCTTGTATATGTCCTGATTTCATTCCCAGAGGCTCAGAACAACCTGAATGAAAGTGAGAAGGCTCCATGAGAGAAATCATTTATAACTCTGAAAGTTTTCTGTGCTACATTTTGGATAGGCAAGAGAAGACTAAACATAATGACATGCATTTTGAAAATGGGGCAAATCAACATTCTTACAGAAAATCTTTAATCAAGAGAGCATCTGGGGTAAAATTGAAAAACAAGATAGCCAATTGATGCTATTTTATTCTAACATATTTTCAAAAAATTGAAAGCAAGATAGACAATTCAAAGTATTTTACTGATAGTTTTTTTTGCAAAATGATACAAAGTTAAAATTCTCTTTCCATTTTCATTACTCTTAGCCTCATGACTATTGCCTGCTTTTCAGCAGCCACCATTGTTTCCTTAACAACGAGATATTTTCTTAGAAAATAATTGTTTTTCGTTTACATAGTAGCAAAGTACTGCTCCTGTAAGTGCTAATAGTACAAAGTTATTCTGCCACAATCTCTACTGTTGCACTGAAAACGGCTGAAGTACTTAGTTGTGAGATACATTCTTACTCAATGAATATACTCTCATCTACTTCCTTATAATTTTTCTTTGCCTTCTAATTTCATATTATCTCAAATAGCTACTTATAGAACTCATCCTAGAAAAGTTGGATTTAAATGGAAGAGATAAGATAAAAGGCAGAGTAAAATGGTTAAAAATGATTTTTAATTAAAACTGTTAAGAGGCAAGCAATATCTGATCTCTTTTCTGACATTCTCATGATTGGAAATTATTATTTTTCTTTCATGTTCTTTTACATTGCTTCTTAAGAGTACCCCCCACATACATTTTTTGAGATTGGAATGTAGAAAAATGATGCAGAATTCTGCCATTAAATTCCTGAGGATTCAGTTGAGGAATATAACAAGTCACTAGCTCATGTTTAAATTAAGTGCAACTAGGAAAGGAATCTATTGTGATAAATTTGTTATTATGATCTAATAATGAAATATATATTTAGTTATATCCTTAATATCTTAAATCACTCTAATAACATTTCCACAAATAAAGGATGTTTCAGAAAAGGCTAGCTTGCTCATATACTAGTCAGTGATTATTTTTTTCTTATATTTAAAGTTGCTTCCTTTGGGCTAGGAAACATCCAAGCAGATACTGAATAGCAAGGTAGAGGTGGGGGGAAGTAGATGTCCACATTTCAGTCAATACAACCAAATTGCATAGGTGATCTTTCCTAACATTCAAACATACACCTTAAGTTTTTAGTCAAGTTAATAATAAGAAGTAGCAACATTTAGTAAATTCATGGCAGTAATTTTTGAAAAGGGTCAAATCAACAAGCATTTATTAAGTGTTTATTATGTGATAGATACTGTGCTAAGTTCTGATGATAAAAAAAATAAAAACTTAGTTCCTGCTTTCAAGGAGCCAAAAGGCATGTAACTTTATACATGTAAGATATATGTAGTATAAACAGAATGTAATCTCAGAGGGAAGGGACTAGTAGCAGAAAAAGCTGGCAAGGGCCTCCTATAGAAGATGGAATTTCAGCAGTCTTAAAGAAAGTCAAGGCAGCTAGGAGAGATGAGAACAGAGATCATCACAGGCATGGAAGCCATCCAGTAAAAATGCATGGCGTTATGATAGACTCTTGTATGTGAGGAACAGCAAATAGGCCAGTGGAGCTAGATCATAGAGTGTGTGGTTGTCAGTAGAGTGTAAGAAGACTTGAAATGCCAATATGAGCATTTTATATTGGATTCTGGAGATAATAGGAACCACTGCAATTTGTTGAGAAAGGGGTTGATATGGTCAGATCTGTGCTTTTGGAAAATCACCTTGGCAGTGGAATGTAAGATGAATTGAAGTGAAGAGTGATTCCATGCAGGAAGACCAATTAGAAAGCCCATGAATATATTCTCAGACACTAAAAACAAATAAGCTATCTACATTATAGTCTCAGTTGTCCATAGGATGAGAAAGAAGTTGAGGTGCAAGAGAGTTCCGATAAATAGAAAAGTTGAGCTGTTTTCCTCACATTTAAATAAACATAAATTTCTAGATTTTGGAAAATGAAAATACTATATTTTGAAGGGCTTTTCCTTTGTTGTTTCAACCCAACTATGGAATTCAGTTTTATGTATTACTTTTTTCTCTAACAATGGCAGCAATGACAACTATTACTATTCTAACCAATTAATATGTCTTAAGCTACTCTTCTACCCAAGAAGTAACACATCTCTTAATGACCAGGTGGAATACCTCCCTATTAGGAAGCCTAAAACTGTCTGACTAGATAGAAAGCTTGGAGAGTAGAGTTGATTGCATATAATCCTGTGATCTAAGTCATAGAGCTCTGTTTCACATTGTGCATGAAGAGTGTACTCTGATTTAAGGCAAATTGTTACAGTGAATGGAGGGAATAATAATTCTATAACACCCACTATAAGCCATGCATTGTGCTAAGTGCTTTACAAATATTAACTCATTTAATCTTTACAACAACCTTGCAAGGTATGTACTGTTATCCCCATTTTAGAGTTGAGGAAACTGAGGCAAGAAGAAGTTAAATGACTTTCCCATGGTAACATAGCTGGTAAGTTCCCAAGGGCAGGTTTAAACTCAGGTCTTCCTGACTACAAGCACAGCCCCCTATCCATGCATCACCTAGTTGCCTCATTGGTGAATTGAGTTCATTGAGCTTCCTCAATATGTCATTGTGACTCTCCTTACTAATTAGCCATCTGAGTCACATTATTTTGTATAGAGAAAGTAGCTAACCCTTTTACTCATGTAGATAGAATCTGAATAAAATTATGTTTAGCCCCCCCCCCCAAATATTATTTCTGTAGGAAGGACCTGTGATGATTTTAAGTATCTACAAAGAATTATATTATATAAGTACAAGTTCAAAATCAGTTTGTGTGTTTTGGGGATGTGGCCTGGCTTTTTAAAAATATAATAAAATGCTTAAAGTGTCTATGTGATTTATTGTCAAGCTCAAAAGTAAAATATATTTCTATGTTCAGAGTGTGGCTGTGTATTATATGTGGGCCTGACCCTCATGGGTTAACATATTGCAGAACTGATCAAAAAAGAAAATGAAAACTAGCAGCATAGGCAAAGATTAAGCTTCTGTGACAATCTTCATGGGACTAAGGTTTTTCCTCGACTGCCTTAGAGCAGATGAGAGGCTTGTTGATTCCACAGGCATGTCAGTGATATCTTCTTATGTAATGCACAGGACAAAAACTCTACCATAGCTATATGATCCTATATCGAGAGCTGGAAGGAACTTCAAAGGCCATCTAATTCAATCCCCTCATTTCACAGATGAAGAAACAGTTTCAAAGAGATAAAATGACTCATTTCACAGATGAGGAAACTGAGTCTCAAAGAGATAAAATGATAAAATTGCTACAACCAAAACACACAAATAGTATGCATGAGAGGTGGGATTTGAACAGAGGACCTCTAATTCCAGAGCTAATGCTCTTTGTATTTTACCATATTACTTCCTCAATTCTATGCTACTGATCATCAAGAGTCAATGATTTCAAATCAAAAAAATGAGGAGAAATATTACTGAAAGTTAATTAGTGATTCAAAATATTATGCTTGTTGCTTTATAAAAAATACTCTGAAAACAATGTTATTTTAAGATGTATTCATCAGGATCAATTGTTTGAGTTCCTTTCATTTAAACCTTCTCATTTTAAAAAGAATATCAAATTAATAACTTTCAATATTTTTTTTAATTCAGAAAAGATCCTTGTCCTTGCTTCAAGACTACATCCAAGAAAGGAAAGATGGAATGTGAAAGTGGCATTCAAAACCCAGAGACAATTTAAAAAAGACCAAGAATACAACATGGTCTTTCAACGTCCAAGACCATTTCTCTTTAGAACACACTGGACTTTCCCCCTATTATTTCAAGGTATCACTAAATTTTTTGAGGTGACACAGACCTAGCACTGAAGCTAAAAGTGTCAATTCACTCAGTGACTTTAGTGACTATCTCAGTTACTTGAACAAAACAACCCCCAGTTACTCAGGCAAAGACTTTTCCAGTCCAAGAAATCCACAAACCGCCCCAAATTCCCACATGCTAAAATGCCATGGCAGGATTTCCTATTTGTTTTCCAGTCTAGTGCTATATTGAGAAGAGACCACAGTGAGATTAATGCATTAACTTTTCATGTCTAAATCTAGTTTTGATGCCCCTGGGGGGACAAGAATTATTTAACTTGGAGTACTTTGATGGATCATTCCTGAACTTGACAACCACTGCTTTTACAATAAGCAGGGAGCTAGCCAAGAAGGATCCTAAAATGAATTTATGGTAGCAATCCGAGTGTTGAGGAATGGCCCCCTTGGGAAGTTTGATGAATTTACATGTTGCACAGAATCTAAAGAAGTGAGTTCTTGCAGTGAGACAAAGAGTTGAAACCTAAAATTTTCCTCCTGTATATCCTAAACTTTACTTGACCTTGAGAAGTAGGATTTCAGTAGTTACTTTGCCTTTGTCACAAATCATCAATCTTTGCTACAACCAAAAAAATGATGAAAACAAGTCCAAATTTTGTTCATGGTAAACAGTGAGACTTTGCTTCATTTGCATTGTGCAGCCATAAGTTCAATACTATGTTAGTTTTGTTCTCCAGCATCATTCTACCATTGTTTCTAGTACACAAACACACAGACTAAACTAAGGCATAGATGTAAATTATACACTTGAAATTTTGTACCAAAAATGCATCCCTATAAATACTAAATTATTATTTTTTTTGTAGTTTAACACCTAAGCTTTGTTTTAATCACTTTTCTTTAAAGATAGCTAATGGAAACCTCACCTGATAGTTCACAACCAAGAAGCTCCATCCTCAAAGTACAGTGTCTCCGACATACTTGGGGATACAGTCGGACATATTGAGATTTTATTGGAGGAGTGAAAGAGTTGGCATAGGGTGTATTGTTGTCCACATTTCCATGGAACACCTGTGAGAGATAAACCACAAAGATCAAAATGATGAATTACACATATTTCTCTTTCAGTTTCATAGTGAGACTTCGTAAGCTATGCTAAATGCTTGGATAGTCCCTTTATATAACTGGATAATTCATTAGGGGGCTTGAAGTATTTAGGAACTGTGGGTCTTCAAGTGTCTCCCCATACTCCAGGCTATTAGCAGTGAATAATAAATACATAGATGTAATCTTAATTAAAGGACTATATTATTGTTCCACAGGATATAATCTAAATTCTAATAAGAATCTTCCAATGTGTACTTATTCCAATTTCTGTTTGGGGCCAAGCCTTCAGTTCTTTCTCACTTTTCTCCACTTTGGGACACAGATTCATATATCATGCCAATTAACTGAAGCCTGTTTGTGCTTGGTGCTATCTGATGTGTTTACAATTCTACTAATGTCCTCCACCAATGCCTTGCAGTGCTGGGGAGGGATTGTGAAAGCTATATCAACGGATGCCAATTTTGATAGGTGCTATTAAGCTGAAAAGGTCAATGCATGGATTTGATGATTGACTGTCACCTAGGAACATTCTGTGTCAAGTTTGAAGAGGGACTTTACCAGGTTATTGGTGATACCAATTCATGAAGCCTGTCTATTAACCAAAAGAGACATGGTTACTGGAACCACAAAAAAGAAATTTCTTGCGTGATCTGGACTGTTCACATGCCTTGATTTCTGACTGAACATGGAATCTCTTCAGGTTTTGTTAGATCCATATAAAGTATAAGTTTTCACAGTGAGCTTTACCCAAGTGGACTGAGTACTTTTATTAAAAAAATCATAGATCTTTGAAATATGGAAGTATAAACATTTGTATGAGTCAATTTAGAATTATTCTTCCCTGGTATCTCATTTTTTTTATAATAAGGCTAAGTTTATAACTGGGGCATGGTTGGTGGGGGGGGGAGTATCTGAGTCAAGCAGTGGATCCGTCTATGCTGCCCAAGTTCACCTGATGATAAATAATTTCTCTCAGTTATGTAGATATACAATCAAAATCATGAAATAGTTCCTTTCCTTCTCCCATTACTATTCTGAAACTTGCTGTTTTGTTTTTCGTCCATTCTTAATATCTTATCCTCTTCATTCATTATTTTAACCAATTATTAGAAAGACTTTTCAATCCTACTTTATATGGTAAGGCATTTTGATTTGTTTTTATCATTATGTGAGTTTTTGATGAATCCAGGAACTTAAACAAATGATTAGTTGCATATATATTTTAAATCGGGACAGATGTCACAATACCAGTCCGTTGTCATATGAAAAAACTATAGTCATATTAGAGAAAGAATAGCTATAGAATGAATTGTCAGGAGGCGACCCCTGCTCAGTGAATTCCAGAAATTGGAAGACATATGAAAAGAAGCAGTTTAAAATGAAAAAAAAAACTTGTTAATCATGAAACGGGTATTCTAGAGGGCACAGTGGAAGAGTCAGGCAGATCTGGATTGGGAAATTGGTGAGAGGAGTGCTTTGAAATGGATGAAGATTTGAGTTTGGGGATGGGGTTTGTTCATTGATAGTCATGGGTTCAATATTACCAAGATGGGGACAGTGTAAAAGGTTTGGCACATGTTAGTAATGAATCCATACAGGCTTATCAAGGAATAGAAACAATTCCATTGAGAGAGAGCAGGTGGTTTAAACTGGTCAAAGTCCTCCTTCCAAGTCAAAAGATAGACTGGAAGGAAAGTCTAGCCAGGAGGAGTTTCCCTGTATTTGAGAAGCAGAAGTGAGCAGAATCATCAGTAGCTGCTAGAGTGCCTAGCAACTGACTGAAGGTTATCTTTGAGAACTAGGAAGATTGTTCTGAAATTTCTAAAATTATGATGTTCCATGATTGGCAGTCATATATAATCACAATGAAAATTCAAGTAAAAGCTGGGCATCTGTGCCAGAGAGCAGTTCAGAATCATTGAAAGTACTGCAGTTTCCCAAATGCAATGCATCATCAGTTGCATCCTATTAAATTCTGGGATCAGCTCATCAATCTGCGGTGCTCGTCCAAAATACATGTGTAGCAGGCATTTCTGAGTAGGGCTGTATATCACAGAATGACTAGGCTCATAGAGTAATCACTCACAGAAGAAGTTCTCAAGGTTCTATTATCCCTAAGACCAGGTGCCAATAGTGCAACTAGACATTGGGGCAAAGAAAAATGATAGGATTTATACACAGGTTTACTTGTGATCAGTCACCAAAATAGAAACATAAGAAGTGTCTGAGATGATGATGGCAGTGTTCAGGAAACTAGAGCTTCCTGAGTGTCCTTAATACCTCATGAGGCAAAGAGAAAAGACATGAACTATGACAGAGCCAAGGGGATTCACTGATAATCTTAGATAAGGTATAAAGACTAAAGATTTTAACACCACATTTCAGCTGCAGAAAGAAGGACTTTATATTTGCTTTCTTTTTGGAATAGTGAGTTTGGAGGGCCTCGTTCTTCAAATAGCTCCAAAAGATGGGATTATACTTGCTTGGGAATGTGATAGTTTTTTTCCCCTGGACTATAAGATTAATTTTGGTTTTACTATATCAATATTATTCTTTTTGGGCCTGTTAGCAACTGAATAGCTAGACTATGACGACTTTAAAAGTTCCCAGTTTTGAATTAGAGGGAATGAGCCACATGAGGTGAATAATCATTAAAAGCCCCCATGATAATGAACTTTAGATTGTAAGGACCCACATATACAGTCTTCTGTAGAAAATCATATCAAAAAGTGTGACTGTTCCTTTCTTATTTTTTCCTCAAGTAAATTACCAAAATGCATAGACAGAATTTAAAAATTTAGTCATTTAGGCTTGTAGTTATCTTTTTTTTCTGTCTTTTAATCATTATCTTTCTGTGACATTTTTAACAATTGATACTTGAATGCCTTTAAAACTGTATCAACCCTTTGCCCCAGCATGGATGTCTTTTGTTTTTATTTGCTTAGGCCCTTGTTGTTGCTCCCAATTTTATGTTCCTAAGTGTCGTTGACATCTCCTCATATAGTATATCAGGAATTTATTTCATAGAATTCAAATGTATTTGAATTCAAATTTATTTCATGGAATTCAAATACTATTGCCAATGAAAATAAGCTACCATAAAAATGCTGGATGTTTGGTTACATTTCACATCTCTTTGTTATCCTTTTTCTTGTTTTCTAAAGATGTTATTAAGAGGGGCAGCTAGGTGGTGCAATGGCTAGAGCACTGGCCCTGGAGTCTGGGTTCAATCCAGCCTCAGACACTTACTTAGTAGCTGTGTGACCCTGGGCAAGTCACTTAACCCCAATTGCCTCCAAAAAATGTTATTGAGGCAAACCTACCCAAAGAGATATTTAGCCAACTATAAATGGGGGCTGGCGGAGAAATACTTTTACATGTATAATTTGAATTCATTGCCATGTAAGTATGTACTTTCTAGTCCTCTTGTTTCTACATCTCTAAATGAGGCTATTCTAATCTGGGCTTCTTCTAACTCTAATTCCTATAAAGGCAATGAATCTCTTCCTGAGGAAAGTCTTTAGTGATTTCTATTTGAAGATTCTGAGTACTCCACTAATTTTTCCAACCTCTTTCACTTCATGATTCTTAGCCATGTTTTCCAAAGTGCTTTTTCCAAACTCTCATATTTGCCTTCACGTAGAAAACATCCAGTACCAAAATGTTGGTTCATTTGGTTATCTGAATTTTGAATTTTGTCAAGTTCTTCATAGGTTTTCTCTATTTCCTCATCTTCTATAATGTTATTGTAAAATCAGGAGTTAGCTTCATTACAATCTATTTACTTATGATCCACATGAGCATTGAAAAACAAGACGAACAAATATCCCATGAAATTGTTTCTCATTTTATTTTTGGTGAAAAAAGAATGTTGGTTGTCAACTTATTAATGATATCTCAAGTAGAATATGTAAGCTACCCCCCTATTAGCTGAACCTTCACCATGTCTTTTCATTTAATTTATGTAGCTATTGTTCAACTTCTCTAGTAGTGTTAATATGTCATTTGGTTACAAAGATCGGGTATTAAAAGTATCAAATATTTGTAATTAGCCTAAAAACTGATTCTCAGGACTCCAGAGTTCCTCTGCCTTTGACAGTACCTAAGTGGGTGATTCTAACCTAGCTATTTAACCTTTTTTCCTTTCATTATTTTAATCTGAAAAAGATTAATTATAGCTCATATTTTTATAGAAATTTATAACTCACAAGGTGTTTTACATGTATTATCTCATTTGATCCTCAAAAATGAGATGTAAATGGTACAAATATCATTATTCCCACTTGATATTTGGAAACCAAGGTTCAGAGAGGCTAAGCACCTTGCCTAAAACCACACAGCTCCTATCAAGTAACTGAATCAAGATTTTAACAAAGGTCCTCTGGTTCTAAATAAAGTAACATCCACCCCCCAAACAAACCCAAACAACAACTATGTTGACCCCTAATGAGGGGGTTGAAGTAGAAGAGAGAAGTTCTCTTCTAGTTTTGAAATTCTGTGATTCCATAACTCTGACTCAACCTAAGGAAAAGGTTTGTCCATTTTCTTATCCATAACTGTGATTTTTATTGTATTGAGACACATAACACACTTGAGATAGCAGGTGTCGAAATTAAAAAATCAAAATTAAGGCTCTGCAAATAAGAGTGAGGTGTTTGTATTATCAACCCCAAATGTGTCAGGTCCCTGCAATCAAAGGTATGTTTTTTTTTTCTCCCAGTAGAAATGTGTGGCTGTGAGAGTTGGACTATAAGAAAAACTGAGCACTGCAGAATCAGTGATTTCAAATTGTGCTGCTAGAGAAGACTTTTGAGAATCCTTTGGACAACAAGATCCTATCAGGCAATACTTAAATAAATTAATTCAGACTATTTACTGGAAGGTCAAATACTGAAGCTGAAGCTTAAATATTTTTGGCCACATAATGAGAAGACAGGACTCATTGGAAAAGACCCTGATGGTGGGAAAGATTGAAGGCAAAAGAAGAGGGGACAACAGAGATGGATAGAGAGTGTCATGAAAACAATGAGCATGAATTTGGACACACTTTGAAAGATAATAGAGTATAGAAGGGCTTGGCATAGAAGCGTACATGAGGTCACAAGAGTTGGACGTGACTGAAAGGGACGGACAAACAGCATAGTCAAATACAATTAAAGGTCAACTCTTTTTCCAAGTGTAGGATAACAAAGGGCTGCTGCTTCCCTACTGTTAAAAATCTAATGATGATGGTGATGATGATGAAGATGATGATGATGACAATAACAATAATTCTTAGTATCCCTATTCCAATTTTTGTCACTTGCTTAATGATACAGTGAATCTGGAAAAGGATTACACAGAAGGGAAAGCCATTTGTTGTATATTTGTATCCATTTCATGGGTCACCCAGCCAAAAGAGATCATCCCTAGTCTTCTGATCATAATTCTTCTTGCAATTTTTAGTCTGGTCCCAGGATAGCAGGCACGTTTAGTCACTAAGCTTATACTCAAAGCCCTTCCAATTTGAAGAACTAGCCAGAGCTTATGTTAGGTTGAAAAGGCTTTTTTGGGAACCCAAGGTCATCTACATACTATAATAAATTTGGCCCACATTGGGACTTTTTCCACATTAAAATCTTTATTTTTGAAAAGTTTTGGACTTTTGGGAGCCAAGATGGTGGAGTGAGCAGTGGGTTACTCTCAACCTCCCTTGTTGTCCTTGAAGGACCCAGAAAATACTGTTGTAGGAGGAATCCTGAAACAGTGGAGCCAGCAGAGAGATGGAGTATGGCAGTCTTTTGGCTCCTGAGGCTGGGGGATTGATGGGAGGGGTCCCTCTTGCTGTGGCTGAAGGGTACCAGTACAGAACAAGAAGCATCCCAGCAAGCAAGTGACAAGCCCCACCTTAGTAGACCAACAGAAGATCCTGAGCCTCACGGTGGTGGAGCAGGCAAGTGCCAACACCAGGACCCCCTGTGTTGGTGCAGTGAGGGGGACAGGTAGACACCAGTACAGAGAACGATCACTTGTGTGTCCACCACTGGCTGAGCCTACCTGTGCTCTAGCACAGCCCTTGGTGAGGAGGCAACCTCCAGAGGCCGGATGACCCCCATCCCCACCCTTCACCTGGAGAGCTTCACTGTAACCCCGGGGAAATACACAAGGATCCCACCTGGCCTTGGCACCCACCAGCCACCACCACCAGCTCCAACTCAAGACCAGATAAGCTACCAGACCCCTACAGCCTACAGCTGCCAGGGACTGAGGGCCCAGCACACAATGCTACTAGTCAGGCCCCTAACCTCCAGTGAAAGAAGCATGAGTCAGTGCCCCCTATGCCCCAGAAGCAGAGGTCAACTTTAAAAGGCAGGAAAAAGGCAAACATCATGAGCAAAAAGCAATGAAGAAAAACAAAGAACATAGATTCTTACTATGGGAACAGGGAAGATCAAAACACAAATTCAGAAGAGGACAACATTGTTAATATACACACATCTAAAACCTCAAAGGAGAATAGGAACTGTTCTCAAGCCCAAAAAATGTTCTTGGAAGAGCTAAAGAAGTATTTTAAAAGTCAAATAAGAGAGGTAGAAGAAAAATTGAACAATTCCTTTAAAAACACAATTGACCAAAGTAAAAAAAAAAGTACACTGAAGAAAAAAAAACATAAAAATAAAATTGGCAAAATGGAAAAGGAGGTACAATAGCAAACTGAAGAAAACAATTTGTTAAAAATTAGAATTGGACAAATGGAAGCTAATGACTCTATGAGACTTCAAGAATCAATTAAATAAAAATCTTAAAAAATGAAAAAAAAATAGAAGAAAACAAAATACCTCACTGGAAAAACAACCGACCTGGGAAATAGATCCAGGAAAGATGATTTAAGAATTATTGGTCTCCCTGAAAGCCATGATTAAAAAAAGAGCCTGGACAGTGTTTTCCAAGAAATCATCAAGGACAACTTCTCTGAGGTCCTAGAACCACCGGGTAAAATAGTCATTGAAAGAATCCACTGACCACCTCCTGAAAGAGATCCTAAATTGAAAATGACAAGGAATATTGTAGCCAAATTCCAGAATTATCAAGTCGAGGAGAAAATACTGCAAACAGGCAGAAGGCAACAATTCAAATATCATGGAACCACAGTCAGGATTACGTAAGACCTTGTATCTTCTATATTAAAAGATAAGAAGGCTTGGAATATGATATTCCATAAGGCAAAGGAGTTTGGATTACAAACAAGGATCAACTACCCAGAAAAATTGAGGATATTTCAGGGAAGGAGGTGGACATTCAATGAAATAGGGGACTTCCAACCTTTCTGATGAAAAGACTAGAGCTCAATAGAATATTTGATCTTCAAATACAAGACTCAAGAGAGGCATAAAAAAGGCAAACAGGAAAGGGAAAAAAACATATTATTCAATAAGGGCAAACTGTTTGTATCCCTATATTGGAAGATGATACTTGTAACTCTTGAGAACTGTATCTTTTAGACATTTAGAAGGGATATACATAAACAGGGGATGTGGGTATAAATTTACTTTGAGGTGATGATAAAAACCTAATTAAGTGGTGGAAAAGGATTATAATGGGAGAAGAAAGAAGGAGGCAGAAAAGGGTAAATTACATCATATGAAGAAGCAGAAATTCATGTTACAGTAAAGAGAAAGAAGGGAGGAAGATAAGCATTGTCTAAACCTTATTCTCATTGGATTTGGCTCAGGGAGGAAATAACATAGTTATGTATAGAAGTCTAACTTTCCCAATAAGCAGTAGGAAGGGAAAGGGAAAAGAAAAAGAAAGGGGCTGACAGAAGGGAGGAAAGACTGAAGGAGGAGGTGGTCAAAAGCAAAACTCAAGTGAGGAGGAAGAGGGAGAAAGGAGAAATAAAAGCATAAACTAGGGGTGGGGGGAGGAATAGGATTGAGAGAAAGACACAGATAGTAATCATAACTGTTAATGTGAATGGGATGAATTCTCCCATAAAATGGAAGTGGAGAGCAAAATGGATTAAAAACCATAATACTACAATGTGTTGTTTACAAGAAACACATTTGAAACAGAGGGATACACATAGAGTAGAGGTAATAGGCTGGAGCAGGGTATATTATGCTTCAGCTGAAGTAAAAAAAAAAAAAAAAGCAGGGGTAGCAATCCTGATTTCAGACAAAGCAAAAACCAAAAGAGATCTAATTAAAAGAGACAAGGAAGGAAGCTACATCCTGCTAAAAGTAAGGTACCATAGACAATGAAGTAATACTATTACTAAACATATATACACCAAGAGGTATAGCATCCAAATTCTTAGAGGACAGGAGAAGTTAAGGGAGTAACAGGAAGAAATAGACAGCAAAACTATACTAGTAGGGGACCTCAATCTCCCCCTCTCTGAACTAGATAAATCAAATGACAAAATAAATAATAAAGAAGTTAAGGAGGTGAATAGAATTTTAGGAAAGTTAGATATGGTAGACCTCTGGAGAAAATTGAATGGGGATATAAAGGACTATACCTTTTCTCAGTGGTACATGGTATACACAAGAATTGACCATGTACTAGGCCATAAAAATCTCATAAGAGGAAATAAAATATTTAAATAATCCCATTTCATTAAAAAAAAAATGAACAAGTCATCAATGAACTCCCTAAGAAAAAAAAATCTCCAGGGCCAGATGGATTTAGAAGTGAATTCTATCAAATATTTAAAGAACAATTAATTCCAATACTATATAGACTATTTGGGAAAATGAGTGAAAAAGGAGTCCTATCAAATTCTTTTTTATGATACAAATATGATACTCATCCTTAAACTGGGAAGAGCCAAAACAGAGAAAGAAAATTATAGACCAATTTCCCTAATGAATATAGATACAAAACTTTTAAATAAAATGTTAGCAATAATATTACAGCAACTTATCATGAGAATAATACACTGTGACCAGGTAGGATTTATACCAGGAATGCAGGGATGGTTCAATATTAGGAAAACTATCAGCATAATTGACAATATCAACAACAAAACTAACAGAAACCATATGATTATCTCAATAGATACAGAAAAAACATTTGACAAAATACAACACCCATTCCTATTAAAAACACTAGAAAGCACAGGAATAAATGGAGTCTTCCTTAAAAACATTAGTAGCATCTACCTAAAACCGTCAGCAAGCATTATATGCAATGGGGATAACCTAGAAGCATTTCCAATAAATGGGGTGAAACAATGATGTCCATTATTAACACTGTCATTCAATATGGTACTAGAAACGTTAGCTTTAGCAATAAGAGAAGAAAAAGAAGTTGAAGGAATTAGAATAGGCAAAGAAGAAACACAGCTATCACTCTTTGCAGATGATATAATGTATACTTAGAGAATCCTAGAGAATGAAGTAAAAAACTACTTGAAATAATAAAAAAAATTAGCAAAGTTGCAGGCTATAAAATAAACCATTTTTGTATATGACTAACAAAACCCAATAGCAAGAGATAGAAAGAGAAATTTCATTTAATATTATTGTAGACATTATAAAATATTTGACAGTCTACCTGCCAAAACAAACCCAGGAACTTTATGAACACAATTACAAAACACTTTTCACAGAAATAAAGTCAGATCTAAATAATCAGAAAAATGTCAGTTGCTCATGAGTCAGCTGAGCTAATATAATAAAAATTACAATTCTACCCAAATTAATTTAATTATTTAGTGTCATACCAATCAAACTACCAAAAATTATCTTATAGAACTAGAAAAGACAATAACAAAATTCATCTGGAAGAGCAAAAGGTCCAGAATAGCAAGGGAATTAATGAAAAGAAATGCAAGGGAATGTGGCCTAGTCATACTAAATTTCAAATTGTAGTATAAAGTAGTAATCACCAAAACTACTTGGTACTGGCTAAGAAATGGAGTGGTGGATCAATGGAATAGATTAGGTACACAAGGCACAGTACTCAATGACTATACTAATGGACTGTTTGATAAACACAAACACTCCAACTTCTGATATAAGAATTCACTATTTGACAAAGACTGTCGGGAAAACTGGAAAATAGTATTGCAGAAACTAGGCATAGACCAACATGTTACACTGTATACCAAAATAAAGTCAAAATGGGTGAACGACTTAGATATAAAGGCTGATACTATAAGTAAACTGGGAGAGCAAGGGATAGTTTACCTGTCAGATCTATGGATAATGGAAAAATCTATGAACAAACAAGAGATAGAGAATATTATGAAATGCAAAATAGATAATTTTGATTATGTTAAATTAAAAATAAAGGTTTTGTACAAAGAAAGTCAATGCAACCAAGATTAGGAGGGAAGCAGAAAACAGGGAAAGAATTTTTACAACCAAGTGTCTCTGATAAAGGCCTCATTTCTGAAATATATAGAGAACTGAGAAAAATTTATAAGAATACAAGTCATTCCCCAATTGATAAATGGTCAAAGAATATGAACAGGCAGTTTTCAGATAAAGAAATTAAACATATCTATAGTCATATGAAAAAATCATCGAAATCACTATTGATTAGAGAAATGTAAATCAAAACAACTCTGAGGTACCGCACCACACCTATCAGATTGGCTAACATGACAAAACAGGAAAATGACAAATGCTGGAGAAGATGTGGGAAAATTGGAACATTAATGCATTGTTGGTGGAGTTTTGAACTGATCCAACCATTTTAGAGAGCAATGTAAGTCTATGCACAAAGGGCTATAAAATTTTGCATACCCTTTGATCCAGCAATACCACTTCCAGGGTTGTATCCCAAAAAGAGCATACAAATGGGAAAAAGACTCATATGTACAAAAATATTTACAGCAGTTCTTTTTTGTGGTGGCAAAGAATTGGAAATTGAGGGGATGCCCATAAGTTGGGGGATGGCTGAACAAGTTGTGGTATATGAATGTGATGTAATACTATTGTGCTATAAGAAATGATGAGCGTGCAGACTTCAGAAAAATCTGGAAAGACTTATATGAACTGATGCTGAGTAAAGTGAGCAGAACAAGAAGAACATTGTACACAGTAACAGTCATGTTATGTGATGACTAACTTTGATAGATTTATCTCTTAGCAATGCAAGGATCTAAGACAATTTCAAAGGATTCATGATGGAAAATGCTGTCCACATCCAGAAAAAGAACTATGGAGTCTGAATGCAGAAAATAGCATATTGTTTGCACCCTCTCTCTCTCTATCTTTCTTCTTTTGCATAGTTTCTCCCATTGGTTCTAATTCTTCTTTACAACATGACTAATGTGAAAATAAGTTCAATATGAATGTATATGTTGAATCCATATCAACTTACACACTGTCTTCAGGTGTGGGGAGGGGAGAGATGGGGAGAAAATTTGGAACTCAAAATCTTATGAAAGTGAATGTTGAAATCTAAAAATAAATAAATTCTTAAAAAAAGAAGTACTACAAATCTAAAAAAAGAGAAAAGTTTCTATTCAACCCCATTGCTTATTATGAACCAGTTTCACCTAACATTTTAAAATCTAACACTATAAAACATTAAATCTATATTTACTATCAATGAGTATTGGACAATTAGTTTTTTTAATATGTTGTGTTATTTTAGGGGATAAAATTAGCTCTGTTAATGTAATAAAACTAAATTGAAAATGAATGGGTAATTATTGGTAAAGTAATTAAAATGAAAATTGGATAAGTATAATAAACAGGATTATGGTAACCTTGGGACAAAGTATTTATGGATCTGTCAATTAAGCTATAAGGAAGTCATACATGAAACCAAGTACAAATTTATTACTCATACTTAGAGAAAAAGTACACTATTGAATATCAACAATTTTAAACTTCCTTTGGAGACATTAAATTCATTTGTTAATTGATAACAGCATGTAAATTTAATATTATTAAATTAGTCTTACCATGTCTTCATTGGTTCCTTTTACTTTATACATTGCCCAAGTCTTTCCATCATTACTGTATGCAATTTTGTAGGATTTTATGTATTCTGGGCTTCCAATCCTCTTAGCTCCTTGGGTGATAACTCCAGTGACTCTCATCTTCCTTTGTAAATTTATCTGAAGTGACAATACATCATTATTAATTATTTAATAATCATTTTAATTTCTTAGTTGTGAATACTTTCATTTTTTAATTTTTTAGAAAAATGGCAATACTAATATGCAAAAAAGAATTTTCTTTTCCATGCTTTTCATGAAAACAAAAACAATTTTTAGCTATTGAATAAATTATGCTTCAACATTTCCTAAGTCCTACGAAATTCAAAAAGTATGAAGCACTATAGAAATGCAATATATTATTTAGAATCCTTATTAAGACAAGATAGAGACTTAAGGATTTGTTTAACACCTCACAGTGAATAAATAGAAGAAATGAAGATGTACTATAATAAAATTTCTCCATTATTATTTGTCCTGTGTACTATATTCTAAGTGTGATACTTCTATCAAGGAAACAGAGAATCATCTACTAAGAATTGAAGTAGACCTCAGATGTTATCCAGATTTTTCCTGTGAATCCTATCTATAACAACTTCAACAAATGGATAATTGACCTCTAGTCAAAGGAAAATCACTACATAGGCAGCCTATTTCTTTTTTAGACAACTTTAATTTTTAAGATTTTTCCTCATATGAAAATGTAGTCTGCCCACCTGCTGGCCCTAGGGTCAAGCAGAACAAGTCTACATATGATATTTCAAATATTATTACATTTGAATACTTTTGGTGACCTTCCACAAGCCTAAATGCATTAGCTAAAAACTAAATTCTCTAAGCTAAATATATTCAATTCCTCTGTATGATCGTTATATGACATGACTTTTGGCCCCTGTACCATCCTCTTCACCTGTCACTGGATACATTCCAAAGTGTCAATTATCCTTTTAATAACACAGAAACTAGAATTGGCCACAGTATTCCAGATGTGGACTGAGTAGGACAATGGTACTAGTTACTTCCCTTTTTCTGTATACTATTCATTCATTTACCATTCCGCAAACATGTGAACACCCATTCAGTAATCCCTGTCCTTAAGAAGCATGTCATATACCTGTGAGAGGTATACAATATGAACACAGATCAGCATAATACATGGCAATTTAAGGAGAGAGAGAGAGAGAGAGAGACAGAGAGAGACAGAGAGACAGAGAGAAAGAGAGCATTCACAAATAGGGATAACAGGAAAGGTCCTGTCTATTAATGTGGTACTGAGACCAGATTAGCTTTTATGTCTTCGACATTATACTGATGTTTCACATCATCAAGCCTGTGATCCAAGAATCTTAGATCTCTTTTCACAAGAACAATTTTCTGCTCAAATCTTCCACTTCTCCATGTTGAAGTCAATTTGGAAACTCAGCACATAGCTTTTTCTCTTTCCTGTATTTCATTTTTGTCTTTTGGAATAACATCTGGGTTCTGCAATGAATTAACTGTTGCCATCCTCATTTTTGTGCCATTAGTAAATTTAATCAGAACTTAGATATAAAGCCCAAAAGCTTTCAGCCCCACAATGTAACCTGGATGATTTCCTTTGATATCTTTTCACATTTTCTGAAATGTTTATGGCTACAGAAGCCAGCATTTCTTTTTTCCCTTAAAAACTTACAAACTTACAAATCCAGCAGAAATGACAAATTCACTAATCACATGAAAACTATGAATCATGAATCAAGCAAAACAAAACAAGCATTTTGAAATTTAGAAAAGTATAATTAAATGATTTTACATGAAACAGTGTACTTCTGCTACACACAGTTGTTTTTTTTATATGTGTATCCAATGTAATTAGTAACAAAATTTCTGTTTGTATCTCTTAATTATTTTCTCTATGCATTTTTTAATCTTTCACTTATTGTCTTCCCTTTTTACAACCTGTTACTATTCATTAACTCACCTCTTTCCTCAAGCAGAAATTCTCCCTTGTAACAAGTAAATATACTCAACAAAAATGCATCAACAGTTGTCCATATCTGAAAATATGTCTCATTCTATACCTCTAGTCCATTACTTCTCTGCCAAAAGGCATTTCACTATCTTTTTTTCTCTTAAGTCATGATGGATTAATGCATAGAGTTCTGAAGTCTTTCAAAGTTGTTGCCCTTTACATTAATATAATCATCATGCAAACTGTTCTGGTTTCTTCATTTTGACTCTATATCAATTCATGCAAATCATTCCCAGCTTCTCTGAATCCTTCATAGTTGTCCTTTACTATGGTGCAATAATATTCTATTTCATTCACATACCACATTTTTTCAGCCATTCACCAAGTAAACGGTGATCACTTTGGTTTCTAAAGGCCAGTATTTCCTAGAAAACTCCTCATCACAACAGCAACAGTGATCATGTAATATATATTTTATAGAAACAAATCATGCAAAAACAGTGGAAAGCTGAGAAGTGTCATTTTCTCAACCCTTGTCATACTTCTCAAAAGAAGTACTAATGGTGGCATCAGCTGAGGGAGGGGAATAAGGCACAGTGCAGCATGAAGAAAGGGAGTGTAGCTGACACCTTGCACAAAATTCTTGGGCCTGCCTGGGACAACCCTGGTGCCAAGAGTTACCTCAGAACTACAGGAAGCAGTCTGTTTAAATTTAGGGCTGATTCAAGTGGTAAGTTTTGCAGAAGTTACAGTTAAAAAAAGTATTTAAGAGCATATCTAGGGGGAGCAAGCATTGATAAGTACATGTTATGTGTCAGGGAGAAAGATAAGCAATTATATAGTTTCTACCATGTACCAGGCACTATGTTAAAAAGCTTTTTGCAAATATTATCTCATTTGATCTTCACAACAATCCTCACCCTTCAGTGTTTTACTGGTTGCCCCAGGCCAGCGCCCTACCCTCCTTCACACAGCCATGACCAAGGGTCCCTAAAAAGTCTCCTTCTTCACCCTTAATCTTCACTCTTGCAGCTTATGACACAGAAAAAAAAAAAAGTTGCATTGATAGTTTAATCATGAAAATCATGTGACCTGAACTTATGCTAAAGTCAATCATTCCTGTTGTCATGGTTGGCATCACCTGAGTGGGCTGGGAGCCAGTTTTGCCATTAGTGTTGTAGGGAATTCTGATGTTCTGAGGACAGCACAGCATCCCTGGTTATTCCTGTGATGATCTGGATTCTGATCTTTGCTGTGGTGCTTGGTCTATATGGCTTCATTGGGGAGCTCATTCTCTCTCCCAAGTAGGCTGTCTTCTCTCTTCCTTCCACCCCTCTAATTCTTACCCCTGCAGCCACAGAGTATGATACAAAGACTTGTCTTAAACCACCCCCATCTGTCCTAATGCGCTCCAGAACAAATGGCCTGATACTAGGTACAGTCATGCAGCTGGTAGTTGGTCTTGTAAATGTTCAATGTCTTAGTGACTCTACTATTTGTATCTCTCCACACTGGATTGAATACTACTCCCTCCTTATCCCTGGGCCCAGGCTAAGCTGAGGGCACTTTGAGCCATTTCCCCTAACCATTTGCTGTTAGTAGTCTATATATTAAGAAGAATTAAAATTTCCATTTTTTTCTCTTCACTGGATGTTTTTTTCCCTAAACCTTTTATATGTTGATAACATTTATGGGGCAAGATTTTTCAATTTCCCAAGTTATATACGAATCTTATATATAGGTGGATTATGGCATTTTGAGATTCATTGTAAAGTGTTGAGAATTTCTTAGACGTTATAATTTGAAGTTCAAGACAGCTGTTGTATCTTGGTATTACTAAGAGTTATATAATGTGGACACATAGAGAATACATACTTCCAATGATTCTGTGGCACTGGGCCAGGTTTGATAGTGATATTCTTGAATGAAACCCTTACTTCAAAGGTCATTTGTGTGAGACTCTCCTCATTGGTAATGGCTGATTACTAAATGATTCCACTCCAGAGGGGGTGAAATTGATGAGAACTTGGGAGAAAAGCAATCCTGATCTTCTGGCTTCCAGTTTTAAGGGAGGCATAATGGTCCACATTCTAATTAGGTCACTACAGAAAGACTCAGGGAAGAAGGAGATATGCAGAGGAATCAGTACTTTGACCATTTCTGTATCACCAGTTCACTATACTAGAAACTCTGAGGAAACTCACCCAGGGGGATGAGATTTTGGTTGAGTTATCTTTCTCCCAATGGGTGAGTTTTTACTGTCTCTGATTTCTTTGACTTGATAAGAGTGTTCATTGTGCAATTGGAATTTGAAGGGAACACAGTCAGGCCTTGGATTGGTAGCTTGGGGCATTCCTGCCTAGTTAAGGGATAACAATCAGGAGTGCAGCTGAAACGTACAAATTATGTCCCCTAGAATAACAGTGTTTAAGGGAGCAGGCAGTCATAATTTTAGCCCAGTATCCCCTATCTCTGAGGAAAGTAGCCAAGTTTCTGGCCCCATCTGCTTACTTCCCTTCCTGGAAAGCATTAAAGTCTCCCTTGGAGAAAGAGGGAGGGAGGAACCTCGAGGGTAATCTGTTCTTGCCTCTCTGTGAGCCACATCAAGATGAATCCATGTGGATACTCAAATACTTCATGGGCAAACAAAATAGCAAATATCCTACACAAATAAAATTCTCATCAGAAAATAATGAAAGAAAGAAAATAGGCCCAGAGAAGGTATAATAGGGTTATAAGCTATAAGTGATTCAGTAAGGGTTTTTAGCCAGTTTCTTTATTTCCAGTGATTTCCCACTACTGCTATCCTGCCTCTTGGATGATTAATTGTACAACTAGTGACATAAGTCTTCCCCAAGAACACAGACATCCCAAAAGGACATGGGAAAAGTTGCCCCAAAATATGTTTGAATTAAGTGCTTAAGAAATGTTTGCTGAATGAATGAATAAAAGAACAAATATATAAAGTTCTAGAATATTTTAGTATTAGATGCAATTCATTAAATTATGCTTAGTTTAAAAAAAGATTTGAAGTATTTTCAGGATTAACAAGTACACCTTTTCACATGCATATAAAATGAGATTAAATAATAGAGAAAAATCAATTATTAGTGTGTTCTTTTATTTTTATGAGCTTGGCAGAGACTTGAAGCAGGGTATATCTTTTAAGAATTTAAATAAATCACTGTCTCAAGAGAACTTAAAGGTAATATAAGAGAGAGTGTTGAGTATTGGAAAGAGCTCTGGACCAGGTACAAGAGGACCTAGGTCATAGTTGCCAGTGACATGTATTAGCTGTGTGACCCTGCACAGGCCACTTGACCTCTTTGATTACTTATCTACATAATGGGGATATTCATATTTGCCTGGCCCACCTTACATAATTTTTGTGATGACCAAGGGATATATTCTACAAAAAGTGCTTTCAAAATAATAGGGTTACAATGGCATAAGCAATTATTTTTATAGTTAACTTGCTTCCAGTTGTTTGCTACACCTTAGCAATCATCACATAAAATCTCACTCCTGCATAATATCTGCTCTCTGGGTTTTTGTGACCCTAATCTCTTCTGGTTCTCCTTCTACTTATCCAATGACTCTTTTTCAATCTCCTCTACTTTAACATCATCCATCAAGAGTATATTTTCATTATACTTATTAAGAGTATATATTCCAAGGCTCTGTCCTGGGCCCTCTTTTCTCTAACATCTATCCAGGGGTAGTGAACATGCAGCCTCAAGGCCACATGTGGCCTTCTAGGTCCTCGAGTGCAGCCCTTTGATTGAATCCAAACTTCACAGAAAATATCCCCTTAATAAAAAGATTTGTTCTGTAAAACTTTGACTTAGTCAAAAGGCTGCACCCAAGGACCTAGAAGGCCACATATGACCTCAAGGCCACAGGTTACCCACCCCTAATCTATACCATCTTACTGAGAGAACTCATGAGCTTTTAGGGTTCAATTATCATCTCAATGGAGATCACTTCCATATCTCTATTTTCAGCTCTAGTCTCTCCCCTGAGCTTTAAGTGTCCTATAACAAAAGCTCTGTATTGAACATTTTGAACTAGATGTCCAATAGTCATCTCAAACGTAATATGTCCAAAAGAAAACTCATTATCTTTTCTCTAAAACCAACAGTTCTTATCAAACTCTCCATTATAGTTCAGAGTATCCCCCTCTTTCTAGTCACCCAGGTCCCCAACCACTGTGTCATCCTTAATACTTTACTCTCCCTCACCGTGCATATATAATCAGTTGTCAAACTCTGGTATTTCTACCTTCACAGCATCTCTAGCATCTGTGTCCTTCTCTCCATGCACACAACCACCAGCCTAGTTCAGGACCTCATTGTTTCACTTGACCTAGTACATGAATTCCAAGATGGTGCTCCTTATTCTAGTTCCTCCACATTCTAATCTATCCTGCAGCTTTTTATTACCTCTAGCCTCAAACATGAATGCTTCTGTTTGACTTTTCAGCTTTTCACTACCTGGGCCAACCCAATCCAGATTCCTTGCACATTTCTCTTTCCACGTACTCTATGATCTAGCACACTGGCCTTTTTGCTGCTCCTC
This sequence comes from Vombatus ursinus, assembly GCF_900497805.2. Classification (NCBI taxonomy): domain Eukaryota; kingdom Metazoa; phylum Chordata; class Mammalia; order Diprotodontia; family Vombatidae; genus Vombatus; species Vombatus ursinus. Next base: position 13,430,968 of record NW_020954552.1, on the reverse strand, counting down.
ACACATGGACATCTATCTCTCCTATTTCTTTGCATTTACATGCATTCTCTGTGTCTCTGACTGTCTCTCTCCGACTCTGACTCTGTCTTGTTTCTGTCTCTGTCTCTCTTTGTCTCTCTGTCTCTGTCTCTCTCTCTCTCTCTCGCTCTCTCTCTCATATTTCCTTCAAGATTCAATTTAAGCACTGCCTTCTTCGTGAAGCATTTCCTGGTCCCCTTCTGAGCCTTGGCTTTGCTTTGCTATGTGTCCACAGGCTGTTTCTCTGTGTGTAATCTGTGCCTAGAAAGCTACCTTGCACCTCGTAGGCACTTAATAAATGCTTATGGATTGATTGCCTTAAATATCTAAAATTTGTAACCTTGGTTACACTGTGCTGAGAACATGGCCTGGCACATAATAGGTGCTGTATAAATGTCTGTTCCCTTCCCTTCCTCTCTATTATTTTTTGTAATCTGGCAAACACTTTCTGCTGATCATCCTCAGTTTATTTAAATATTTTAAATCATGCAGAACCTTCCACTGCTTTAATCTAAATGACAGGTGACTAAATTTTGCCTGCATGACAATTCAGTTGGAATATGTGAGTAGAAACCTGAAATCTGTACATATGTATAACTCTGCTACACATTTGAACAACATATCATAATTAGACTTTTCCTTTTATCTGAGAAAAAAAATATAAAGGAAGGTAATTAACAAGGTCCTTAGGTCCTTTGTTCCTTCTTACAAAAACCATTCCCTTATTTCTACCACAGGTTTTGTTCAGACCTTTGAATTTAGCTATTTCCTTTATCTCTCAGTTGCTATGATTAAGAAGACTTTGGATACCCAAAAGGCTCTGCTATATTTTTTTTTGGAAATGATTAAGGTGATCAATCACAGACAGCTAGGTGGCACAGTACATAGAGCACCGGCCCTGAAGTCAGGAAGACCTGAGTTCAAATCTGGCCTCAGACCAAACACTTGACACTTACTAGCTGTGTAACCCTGGGCAAGTCACTTAACCCCAATTGCCTAAAAAAAAAATGATCAATCACCTTGCTATTTTTTTTTCTAAAAGAATCAATAGCTGTTCTACTCAATGCCAGTATCATTTTGTGTCATAGTCAGACATCTTGGTTCACACAATCTAAAAATTAGTATATGAATAAATAAAATCAATATAACCTCAACATATATATCTCTTAAAGGATTGGAATACATTCTACCCTCACCTCAAAGAAGGCTGGGCAAAATCACATTATTCTAAGCCATAATCTCCATAAGTAGTATGTAAAAATGAGATTTTACTACCTACTTCACAATTTTTTGTTTATTCAGGGTAAACACAGTGGACAATCTACTCAATTCAAATGAATTAATGAATTATGAGAATATTTGGAGCAAAATTTCTGGGGCAAAAACTGCTATTGAGGAAAAAGGCACTCTTAAAGATTTGAGTCATTCTTTCTGCTGCTTTCCTTTGATGATGATGATGGATGTTTTATTAGAGAAAAGGATGTAACTACTGTTGAGGCATGTAGGGAAAAAAAAGTACATGGATCAGTTTGAATTTTAAACTTTTCATGTACATAGCTGAAATAACTCAGTTTGACATGAACCCTATGTCAACAGACAGGAAATGATTTTTGCTTATGATTAACATTTACACAGGTTTTGCAAAACACTGTACAAATATTATCTCATTTTCTTCTCACAACAATCCTGGTAGATAAGTGTTATTTACTATCCTAATTTTATAGATGAGGAAACTTAGACAGAGGTCGAGTGATTTGTCAAGTATGATACAGCTAGTTATTGTCTGAGGGAAGATTTGAACTCAGTTCTTCCTGACTCCAGGCCTAGATCTCTAACTGCAGTGCCACCTGGCTACCTATTTATTCATTCACATTAAGCAACTACTATATGCTAGATAGTGTAATGTATTGCATAGTGAGCCAGCACTTGCATCAAGAAGACAGGTTCAGATTCTGATTCTAAGAGATACTGACTTTATGATTCTAGGCAAATCACTTAACTTGTCTCTTATGCCAGAAACTCCCTTTTCTTATTCCTACCTCCACCACCATTCCCAGGTGTTAATCCAGTCTCAGCTAAAGTATGACCTTCCCTGTGTTGATTATCTTCAATTTATCATGTACACACACACACACACACACACACACACACACATTTTGTTTACACAGAGTTTGCATTTTGTCTTCCTCTTTAGACTATAAGCTCCTTGAGAACAGGGAAGGTCTTTTGCCTTTTTTTTTTTTTTGGTATATTCATTTTTTTTTAGTGAGTAAATCTTACTAAGCCCTTAATCAAATTGACTTAATCTGAGAGTGCCCCCAGGCAGCTTTCTGAAACCTTAAATTGCTGAACTAAATTTTAGAGGAAGTTTCCTCCCTGATGAAATCACAAGTCCAATCAACTCCCCCTAAAGAAATGACAATCACTGTAATTACTAGGGAGAGAGAAGAGAAAGAGAAAAAAAAGAGGAAGGAATAAAGAAAGAAAGAAAGGAAAGAAGGTAAGAAAGAAGGAAGAAAAAAGAAGAAAGGAAGACAAAGGAAGTGGAGAAAGAAAAAAGAGAAATGAAAAATGGGAGAAAGAAAAAAGAAAAACAGAAAAACAGAAAGGGAAGCAAAGAGAGAAAAAGAATGAGTGAGAGAAAAAAATATTTATTTTCTAAAAAGTTACTGCCTTAAGAGCTTAAGATGTTTCTGTAGAGGGATAGGGAAAGATAATGAACAACTTATATTTTATACAGCATATTTTAAATTTCATGAATTATTAATTTTCCTCAATATAAAAATAGTGAATAACTTTTGCTACACTGTTTTTAAATGATCAAAACTGAAATTTTCTAAACATTTAAAAAGAAAGAAGAAAACTCAAACAATCTCGCATTGTTGTTAACTCATATGAACAAAAGCCACCACTGGTTCCAATGCAGAATGCAGTTTCTCTTAAGATTTGGAAAAAACAACCATAACAACAGCAAAAAAATTAAACACCATATTTTTGAAACTGTTTTTTATGGGAGCAAGAAATACAGGGTTTCCTTTACTTGTCTGTCAGTTAAGGTATTAATGGAAATTCTGGTATTTAAGAATATAGCACACTATCATTCTTTAAATTAAGTACATAAAGGGTGTCTGAAAAATTTTGACATGCAGCACACCCTCTACTAAAACGTGATCTTGAAATTCCATATCATCAAGAATCCATAAAATCTCAAAATTAATTGTAAAATGTCACTTTTCAACTTTTGAAAAAAGTTAAAGTCAAAGAAAGCTAGAGATGGACAATATTAAAAAAACTTTTAAATGAACATATGAAGACGTTTAAGAATTTAAAAACCTGTCTTCAAAGAAAAGTAGACAACTATTGAGGCTAGACAAGTTATTTCAATTTGCAAGTGTGGTATATAATACTTACTTTTAAAAAGAAGAAGCTTAAACTGAATAAATTAATTGAGATGGCCAATTTTTCTTATGCTGTTTTATTGCTCACACATCAATATCATAATTCATACATCTATAGATCTTTATTTCCTTTCTTGCTTTATAAGTAAGATGAAGAAATATTATACACAGCTAAATTTTATTCATTACTCAGGGTAAGCTTGGCTACCATGGGGTCCATTAAAGATCTGACTTAGAATGTTGGCTGTGGGATTTGGAATGCCCTACAAACTTGTTAGATTGATAAATAATTTGTTACAGCTGCCACGAAGCATAGAGAATATGGAAGTTTGATAGTCATCTAGAGTTTTGAGCACGGAATCCATTTTCTATTGGCACTCTTCATGCCTAAATCACTTCCTATTATGAACAGCATAAACAGTGGACAGTTTGAATCATGTTTACCCCCATTTTAGAAGCCAACTTCCCTGTTTGATATAGCTGAATGTTCCCTTTTCAATTATCTTTTATCTTGTTTCAATTATCTTGTTTATACCTTTTTTGCGGATGGTCAAATTATCTCTGCTAGAGTTTTTGGCTGATGAGCTGAAGACTCATTTTCAGAAGCTTAAATAGTCAAAACATAATAGAATCAAAAATGAATTCAAAGTTCCTGATTTTCTCAAAACCAACAGACAATATTATTTAAAGCTACTTATTTACCCAGCATTTGGAAACCTGAAAAATATTCTAGACATATTGCTGCTTGGATGAGCAAACATCCACATTTCTTCCAATAAAATGTAGATCTAGAGTTCCTTTTAGGTCCAAGTAATATTTTTAACATAATTATGAGGAATTTATTTTTGAAGGTGCTAAATGGTTTTGATATGAAGTTCTTAAATACCTTGAATTTAAGAGAGATTTGTTTACATCTTTCAAAGATTGATAAAAGTGAATAAGACTGTGATGTATCAAAATGATGGTGATGGATTTGATGATCTCTAATGTCACCTCCAGCTCCAACTCTCTATGATTTCATTGTGAAGGGCTTGCAAAGTCACATGTCAAATCTCTATTAATATATTATAACCAATGTTTTCTAATTCTTTCAATGTTAAAAAAAGATTTATCAATCATCTTTCTTGACACTTCTATTATCAGATTGTTACCATTTAAGTCCTTCTGCCTTCATCTCTTTGTCGTGTATTAACTCATGAAAATATCTGTGGATCAAGTGTAATGGGAGCTTTTGTGAGTGCATAGAACCTAGAACAGGGTTTTTCTACATGTAATTGTTGTTGTTTAGTTGTTTCAGTTGTGTCTGACTTTTCCTGACCCCTGTTGAGATGTTCTTGGCAAAGATACTGGAGTGGTTTGCCAGTTTCTTCTCTAGCTCATTTTACAGATGAGGAGCTGACCAAATGGGGGTAAGTGACTTACCCTGATCACACAGCTAGTAAGTGTCTGAATCTGAATTTTAACTCATGAAGATGAGTCTTCTTGACTCCCATTCCTGTACTCTATCCACTGGCCACCTAGCTGACTCTCTATATGGAGTCCCTGGAAAATTGTGATTATATATAAGCAAAGTGCCTTGGAGAGTCAGAAAGGAGTTTGACCACTGACCACATGCTGAAAAGGAGGCTCTTTGGTTGTGAGACATCTACAAGGCCTGTCAATTCAAACTATTATCTCTTTGTCTCATTCACGTCTGGGGATACAAGACCCCAGAATAAGATAAAAATATGGAATTGTAGAGAAGACTCACTTTGACACTGTACCATGGCAATGGTTATTTTCACTATTCTGTTTTCAAATTATGCACAAAGGTCATATAAATAACTTACAGTGAATACTGCTGCTAATGAGCAATTGATTTAAAGTACTTGTTTTTCTCTGCTATGATATGGGTTATGAATGTGAACATTTGATGAACAGATTTTAAACAATATAATTATTAGTTCAACTTATCTTCAAGTGAAATAAAAAAAGCACTGCATTCAAGTTACTGAGAATAAAATGTTTGTTGTTGTTCAGTTGTTTGGTCACATATGATTCTTTGTGTCCCCATTTGGGGTTTCCTTGGCAAAGATACTAGAATGGTTTGCCATTTCCTTCTCCAGCTCATTTTATAGATGAGGAACTGAGGCAAACAGGGTTAAATGACTTGTCCAGAGTCATACAGCTAGTAAGGGTCTAAGAGCACATTTGAACTCAGAAAAATGAATTTTCTTGACTCCCAGTCCTGTACCCTATCCACTGGGCCACATAACTGCTGCAAGATACAATATAAGACAATCTATATCTAATATATAGAGAGAATGTATTATTAAGGCCTATACATGACAAAAAAGTACATTACAAAACAACAAAAATTTATGATTTCAAAAAACAGATGTTAGTAACTGAGAAGAAACTGCTGTAGTTTGGAATTTAACTGCCCTGCATTTAACATGACAGTGGTGGAAGGATGCCAGGGTGGAAAGAGGAAGAGTGAGGTTAACAGCGGATAAAACAGAACAGGATATAATCCTTATGGTATGGCCAAAGGATCATAAGATCATACATGCAGAACTGGAAGGGACCTCAGACATCATCTAGTCCAATTGCCTTGTTTTCCAGATGAGGAAGTCCAAGGAGACTAAATGAGCACACAGATCACAGACACAGCAAAGCATCTGAGGCGACAATTAAACTTGGGTTCTAAGGGACAAAAGTTATATCCTCCCTTGACAACAAAGAAGGGAGAAGGGAAATGGAAGTATATGCACAAAAAACAGCCATTTTCCTGCATAGAAACAGCATGAAAAAACAAAAACCTCTGACACAGGATACTCTAGGAGTCAAAATTAATATGCCCCTTAATTATTAAAATATGTTCAGAATTTGGATGGCAGGGTATAGACACAGGAGTAACTGACTCTATCTGGGCATGACTATTTCTAATTACTAACTGGTATTACACACTAGGAATTGCACAATGGGTCACATGCAGCATAGGATCCAGGCCTAATGTTGATGATTGTCATACTAGGTCATGCAATTCTGCGAAGCAATTGTATTATGCCACTACATTGGATTGGGGCTCAGGAGATTGGGGAAGTGTCATGAATCCAGGAAAGCTTTAGCATTGGTGCTGATCTTAGAATTCTATCCCTCTTTAATCTAGCACATGACTGATGGTAATTTTATAAAGTTTGGAGAGTAAGGTATTTGTCCTATGCGTTGGTGTTAAGAGTAACCAAGAATGCAAAAGCAAGTACCTGTTCTGTTTCTTTTTTTCTGTTGTTGGTCCTGTGTTGTAGAGAAAGTGACAGGGTGTAGCCTGGCCTTCTCAAGTCTAAAAGGAAACTACCTAGAAGTGCAAATACCCAGAATCTTTACTAACTAGCCTTGGTAGCATTTCAAAATGAAGTTTCCTTTGCTATCACTACAGGGAATAGAGGGGTGGGGGATGGGTAGTATTGAACCAGGCAGATAGTACAGCAAATATCAGTAGTACTGTACTCAGTAGTGTTGTGACAGAAGCAGCAGGGTACAATGAATAGATGAGGGGGTCAGGCTTGAAGTCAGGAAAACCTGGGATTCACGTCTTACCTGTGTTACATATGAGCTGTGTTACCACAAGGAAGTCACTTGACCCCCCTCACTACTGCATTGCTGATTAACTTTGTTGAAGGGATTTTCAAATCAGAAGTTCCCTACACAAATATCAAGCATAAATCTATATCAAAGTTAAAAAGTAATAATAAAATAAAATACATATCTTGAGAATCAAAGCCCTCATCATCTCATTGAGTATTTCTCTTTAATTTATAACCAGAATAAAACTGTGAAACCACATTCTTTAAGATGAATTTAGCTTTTACACAGGACTCTAGTCCATGTGCTAAAGAAGTAAACATTCTTATGCCATTCCAATGGCAGGAACAGTGTCAGTGAACAGTGAAAACATCAGTTTCCTCATAGAGCCACAGTGGGATTTTGCTATGCTCATTTATGTGAGAGATCCATTTTTTTTTCTCATTCTGTTAGCATTTAGATTTAATTAATAGTCATGAGCCTCCTTCATATGGTATATATTTCCATGAAGACGATCTTCCAGAGGAGTTTATCCTCTTTGACAGTGAGCTGCAAATACAAGTCAATTCTAATAAAGCACAGTATGTAATTATTGAGTTAGTATGATTTGATTGAGTCCCCAGCTGTCCCACCTGGTAGCTTTAAAAAGGAATGAACTAGCCCAGGTTGGAAACAGTAGATCAAAGTTTCTGGGCCAATCAGAATGAGATTAGGCCTGTGAGTAGTTCCTATACTTTCAACCTAGATGAGATAGGTGATCCAGTCTTTTAAAAAAAAATAATGCAATATTATTTGGGCACATTGCCCATTAATCTCCTTCTACTATTATACCAAACAGACTAAATAATTGGATTAAAATGTTGGCCTCTTCTTTACTAAAGCCATGAGCTATTTGAGAAGTCAAATTAATAAGCATTTAAGTGCTTACTATGCACCAGATATTATGCTAGGCACTGGGGATACAAATTCAAGGAAAAACAAAGATAGTCCCTGCCCTTAAGACTGTTATTCTACAGAAAAGGTAAACAATTTCTTTTGTATTTGTATGAGGATATCTGACCAAGGAGGGCAGGGCTAGGTGCATTAGGTGACTTGAATGTATACTTGAATAGATACTTCCCTCTAGGGAAAGTAGATTATCTAATCATGATTAAGACCCATTTTCTTCCAAAGGTGATTTCAGGCAACATACAACCAAAGTGGAAGGGGAATAAGAATTGAGTGCCTATTATATGCCAGACACTATGCTAAACTCTTTACACAATATTTCATTTGATCTGGAAGGTAGATGCAATTATTATTCCCATTTAACAGTTGAGGAAACTGAGGCAGACAGAAGTTAAATGACTTGGCAGGATCAAGTGGCTAGTAAGTATCAAATACTGAGGCAGTATTTGAACTCTAGTTCTCCTAACTCCAGGTCCAGAACTCTGTTTACTCTGCCACCTAGCTGCCTCAACACACAACTAAAGAAAGTATATAGATTCAGTAGTAGACATGAGAATTTTCCTGTCACTAAGTGCTAGTGGAAATTTATAATCTAAATCTTTCTATAAAGGATGCTGGGAGGGGGGTGGAGCCAAGATGGCAGAGTGAAAGCAGTGACTTGCTTGAGCTGTCCCCCAAACCTCTCCAAATACCTGTAAAAATGGTTCTAAACAAATTTTAAAGCAGCAGAACCCACAAAGAGACAGAGTGAAACAAATTTCCAGCCCAAGACAACCTGGATGGTTGCTCAGAAAGGTATATCGCTCTGGGCATGGAGAGGAGCGCAGTTCGGCTTGGGTGCACAGGCCGCAGTGACCCTGGAGCAGGCCTCAGAAGACTGAATCACAGGAAGCTGTGGAGGTTTCCAGACTTCTCAACTCACAAATGCCAAAGACAACTTAGAAGGTCAGTGGGAAAAGTCTGTGACTGTGGTGCGAGAAGGAGCTAGGTCTCAGCCACAAATATTGAGCCCAGCCTCTGGGACAGTAGCTGCCTCCTGAGCTCCGGGCCCACAGACTGAGTGGGAATGGAGTGGCTGACCAGAGGGGGATTGCAGGGATCCCTCTGCTAGTGCTGAGGCAGGAATCTCTTGCTGTGCCTGTGTTTGGATCTGGGTCACAGTTCTGAGGGGCAGTCCTGGGGCAAGGAGGAGCACTGGCCTGGTGGGGCTTGTTGTGGCAGCAGAAAGGAAACACCTCACCCCTTATCATAGCATCTTGGAAGAACTAAAAATTTACAGGTCCCGAGAAGTACCTCTGAAAACAGCTGTACAAACCCCCAAAGCTTGGGACAGTACATTCTCCACATTAGAAGCAGACTCTTACCTTAACAAAGAGTTTAAAACTCAAGTAATTGACTGGGATCATGAGTATGCAGTGCAAAAAGAGTCAGACTATATTGTCTTACTTTGGTGGCAAAGAAGATCAAAACATACAACCAGAAGAAGACAACAAAGTCAAAGCTCCTACATCCAAAGTCTCTAAGAAAAATATGAATCAGTCCCAAGTCTTGGAAAAATTCAAAAGGGATTTTGAGAAGCAAGTAAAAGAAGTACAGGAAAAACTGGGAAGAGAAATGAGAGTGATGCAAGAAAATCATGAAAAACAAGTCAACAGCTTGCTAAAGGAGACCCAAAAAAATGCTGAAGAAAATAACACCTTAAAAAATAGCCTAACTCAAATGGCTAAAGAGGTCCAAAAAGCCAATGAGGAGAAGAATTACCTAAAAAGCAAAATTGGCCAAATGGAAAAAGAAGTCGCAAAGATTACTGAAGAAAATACTTTTTAAAAAATTAGAATAGAGCAATTGGAAGCTAGTGATTTTATGAGAAATCAAGACACCGTAAAACAAATCCAAAAGAATGAAAAATTAGAAAACAATGTGAACTATCTCATTGGAAAAACAATTGACCTGGAAAATAGATCCAGGAGAGAGAATTTAAAAATTACTGGACTATCTGAGAGCCATGATCAAAAAAAAAAAACCCTAAACATCATCTTTCAAGAAATGATCAAGGAAAACTGCCCTGATATTTTAGAACCAGAAGGCAAAATAGGAATTGAAAGAATCCAACGATCTCCTTCTGAAAGAGATCC
>NW_020954552.1:13342347-13420895 GCF_900497805.2 Vombatus ursinus | reverse complement strand
GGTGGGGAGGGAGGAAGGGAGAAAATTTGGAACCCAAAGTTTTAAAACACATGTTTTAAAAAAATGTTTTCACATGTGACTGGGAAATAAGAAATACAGGAAATGGGGTACAGAAATCTATCCTACCCTGCAGGAAAATAGAAGGGGAAGGGGATAAGAGAAGGTTGGTAGAGATAGAAGGGAAGGCAGACTAGGGGAAGGGATATTCAAAATGCATGCAATCTTGGGATGTGGGAGGGGCAAGATGGGGTGAAAATTTGGAACTCAAAATCTCATGGAAGTAAATGTTGAAAACAAAAAATAAAAAAATAAAAAATATATATTTTTATTAATTTAATTAAACATTTCCAAATTACATATAAAAATTATCATTATTTTTTTTTAATTGACTTGAAAATTCTCTCCCTGTAATCCCTACCATTTCCTTGCTAAGGCAGCCACTTTGATTTCAATTATGCATGTGAAGTCATGTCAAACATATTTCCATATTAGCCATGTTGCAAAAGAAAACACACACATACAATAAAAAAGTAAAAACAAAAAGTGTGCTTCAATCTGCATACCGAGTTCATCAGTTATCTCTCTGGCAGTGAATTGCATTTTTCATCATGGGTCCTTAAGAATCATCCTAGATTCTTATCTTGATCAGAGTATTCTTTCACAATCGATGATATTCACAATATTTCTGTTACTATGTACAGTTTTCTTTTGATTCTATTTACTTTACTTTGTAGCAGTTCACATAAGATTTCTCCAGTTTTTCTGATGTTTTATTAATCTCTCCTTTGGTTTTCAGTATTTCCATTTTGGTGTTTAATTGTGAATTTTTAATTTATTTTTTTCTATTTTTTTAATTACATGCACAATTCAATGATTACACTTTTTCTCTCTTTTATTGATGTACATATTTAGAGAAATAAAATTTCCCATAAGAACTGCTTTGGATGCTTCCCTGTCTCATAATTGTCATTCTCTTTAATGAAATTATTGATTATTTCTGTGATGTTCTTTGACCCATTCATTTTTTTAGGATTAGAATTTTAGTTTCTAATTAGCTTTAATCTATGCTGCCATGGCACTTTATTAAATGTATTTTAATTGCATTATAATTTGAAAAGGATGCATTTTACATTTTTGTTTTTCTACATTTGATTGCGAGGTTTTTATGTTTTAATACATGGTAATTTTTTTTTGAAAGAGACCATTTACAATTGAGAAAAAGGTTTACTTTTGATTTCCATTTAGTTTTATCCAGAGATCTATCATAGCTAACTTTCCCAAGATTCTATTCATCTCCTTGACTGCTTTTTCATTTATTTTAGAGTTGGATTTACCTGGTTCTGAGAGTGGAAAGTTGATGTTCCTCACTAGTACAGTTTTACTGTTTATTTTCTCCTTTAAGTCATTGAACTTTTTCTTTCAGAATTTAGATGCTTAGTTTTAGATATTTATTACAATATCACTATTACAATATCAATTATAGCATTTAGATGCTTAGTATTGATATTACTTCATTGTCCATGGTGCCTTTTAGCAAAATGTAGTTTTCTGCTTATCCCTTTTAATCAGGTCTATTTTTACTTTTGCTTTGTCTGAGATTGCAATTGCTACCCCTGCCTTTTTCATTTGAGCTGAAGCATACTAAATTCTGCTCCAGCCTTTTATTTTAACTATGTGTGTGCTTCTGTTTCAGGTGTATTTCTCTCTTTTTTTTAAATAATTAATCAATTTTTAGTTTTCAACATTCACTTCCATAAGATTTTGAGTTTTAAATTTTCTCCTCTTCCCTCTCTTCCCCCCTGCCCAAGACAGTGTGAAATCTGATATAGGCTCCACTTATACATTCATATTAGGCACATTTTCCCATTAGGCATGATGTAAAGAGCAATTAGAATTAATGGGAGGAACCACGAGAATGGAGCAATAAAACAGAACAATGAAGGAGGAGAGCAAATTGTATGCTTCCATCTGCGTTCAGACTCCATAGTTCTTTCTCTGGATGTGGATAGCATTTTCTACCATGAGTCTTTTGGAGTTGTCTTAGATCCTTGCATTGCTGAGAAGAGCTAAGTCTATCAAAGTTAATCATTGCACAACATGGCTGTTTCTATATACAATGTTTTCCTGGTTCTACTCACTTCACTCAGCATCAGTTCATGTATGTCTTTCCAGGTTTTTCTAAAATCTACCTGCTCGTCATTTCTTATAGCACAATAGTAGTTTTGTTTGTTTTCAAAGCTAGTTCTGTGGTTTTGGAAGTGTTTCATGCTTCCAAGGTGGAGTGATCTGGGAAGAGGTGTTGTTACTGCTCTCTTGATCTGCACTTTGGTACTTACCTAGGAAGACCCCTGATCCCTTGGGATTGTGATCTATTCTGCTCTCAGAACCCTTCTTCCTTCAAGATTGGAGATAATATGTTTTTCAGGTTGCTGATCTTTGGAGTCAGAAGTCATACTGCCCCTTAGGGCTTCCAATTCCCTATTGCCCCAAAGTACTCCTATGTGACCTTGAACCAAAACCTAGAAGTGAATATAGGCAATGGAGCTGCCCAGTGGCATCTGATCCTGAGTCTAGTGCTAGCACAGCAGTACCTTGTAATCTTTTTTCTGACCAGTTGCCCCATTTTCTTGTTGTCTCTGGATTAAGAGCTCTTGAAGCTGCTGCTGCTGCTTCTGTAACCACCACTTAATCCCATGACTGCTGATTCATCTACATTGGCTCTGGGCCAGCCTCCTCCACTTTATTGCAGATCTCTCTTTCTGATCTCCTATCTTTTCTTGGGCTGCAAAACTGTCTTACTCTTGCCTTTTATGTGTTATGCCACTCCAGAATTTGATTTGAGGTATTACTGAATTTTTTTTGAAGGGGAATATTGAGAGAGCTCAGCTGAATGCTTTACTACTCTACCATCTTGGCTCCACCCCAAGCTATCAAGTTTTTAAGAAAGTTACACATAAAATGAAGACAGCTAAGTGGCACAGGGAATAGAGTTCTAGGTCTGGAGTTAGAAAGATGCATTCTCCTGCATTCAGAACTGGCCTCAGATACTTTCTCGCTCTGACCTTGGGTAAGTCACTTAACCCTGTTTACCTCAGTTTTCTCATCTGTAGAATGAGCTGGAAATGGCAAACCACTCCAGTATCTTTGCCAAGAAAACTTCAAATGGGGTCATGAAAAGTCAGACATGACTGGATACAATTGAGTATTAACAAATAAAATAACAGCTGTGTCAACAAGAAAGTGAAAGAAGACATGAGAAAACCAAAAATGTTAGGGGACAAAAACAAATTATGGAATAAAATTAGAATTTACTTTCCTAAATGTAGTATATGGTAGAATTCATCTAGATATGAATATAAGAATATAATAGGTGGAGGAAAAAAATAAAGTAGGTGAACAATTCTAGACTTAAAAGTAAGAGGAAGCATTGAAGTTTGATTTTAACCTTTGTAGGCCAAGTAAAAAGGAAAGGGTAAAGATTATGAATATTAGAAAAATAATAATAATGCCACATTTTCAAAATGCTTTAGCATTTAAAAAATCAATTTCTTCACAATAACCATACAAGATGGATTATGTAAGTCATATTATCCCCATTTTATGGATAAGGAATCAGACTTAGAGGGTTTAAGTACTTAGACAAGGTCATACATACCTATTAGAATTTAAATTTGAACCCAGACTTTTGACAACTTACCGCTTCTCAGCAGATTAATATGATCAGTAGACTGAGGTAATCTGCTAATAATCAACCCATTTAATGAGACATCTCTTCAGTTTTCTTCTACTTGTCGGATGACTCCTCCTTCTCTTTTAATGGATCATTTTACATAGTTTGAAAACTGTAGGTGAAGCCTAAATCACTTTCCTGGGCTCTCTTTTCTCTTTATCTATGTTCTCTCAGTGATTCCACCAATCACCATGATTTTACTTATCCCTACGCACATTGCTATCAAATTCAAACCCACATTATTGATTGCCTACTGGGCATCCCAAACCAGATCTAAAACACATCTCAACATATCTAAAAGGGAACTTAAATCTCTTTATCTCCAGATGTATCCTTTCTGAATTTCCCTATTTCCACAGTGGTCACTACCACCCTGTCAGTCATACAGATTCACAACATCTAGGTCATCTTGAACTTCTCATTCTCATTCTGCATATCCAATTAATTTTCAAATCCTCTCATTCTACTGACTCAATATCTTTCACATATGTCTTTGAGGGTAGGGATTGTTTCATGTTTGTCTTTGAATCCCTAGTACTTAGCATAGTGTTGGGCACACAGGTACTTCATAAATACATCTTGATTCATTGGTTCTTCATTCATCTTGTAGGTCAAAGAACTAAAAGGGACCTGGGTGATTTAGTCCAACTCTTCTTTTTCCATGCAAGGAGAGTGAAGACCAGAGAAGTGAACTGATTTGCTTGAGGTCACACAGCTAGCTGGTCACAGAGCTGAGATTCAAGTCAAGTCTTCTTACTGGATCCAAATAAAGAAATATTTCGACTCTTCCTTAGGGTCATTGCCTCATATAGCAATATCATATAATAACTGCCCCCCCCAACTCTATTGTCTCTCCTGTTTTTAAATCAAACATACATCCCTTTCAAAAGATTTGGTGATTCTCATACTAATGGATGCTAGGTAGACTACTCCATAGGAAGCTCACCATAGTAAGTACATAGGGTGGACCTGTAACCAACCAAGCTAAACTTTGAGAAGGACATGAATAAATGATACACAGGATGGGTAGGCATGAATGGAATATGGTCCCTATCGTTGGCAAGCACTTCCAAATCTATTAGATCCCTTAGAGAGAATACCAGTGGGGTAAAAGGATGCTTTCTATGCCATCCCCCTTCTCTTTACTTACTTAGATTTTGTGGGGGGGGTGCTTAAAATTCATATGTATTTAAGATAAACAGAATAATCAGAAAATATTTAGCATATATTACTAGAATTGCCATGAAGGTGGAGTTTTGAGGGGAAGAGCAAGTCAGGACCAGGAGGAAATGGGAAAGATTTAGAAGATGTTGCCAAGGAACCTAGTGATGGGGCTATTTTAGTGGAAGTGATTGGGAGTGGGCCGGAAAAATGGTGGAGTTGATAGCCTTCCTTCTTTTTCTTCGTTTTCTCTACGTGCTAGATCTCCCCTCATGCTACCAGTTCTGGTGTGACCAGAGAAGCAGTAGAGACACCCAAGTGCCCCAGGCTGTAGCAAACAGTAGTATAAGTGATGAAGCAAGGCTGGATACTCCGAGAAGAGGCATCAAGGAAGAGAGGTAAATGTCGATGTCCACTTCACAAGCCAGGTGGCTCTTTTCCAGGTGACAGTTTATACATAAGCTAGGCATACATATGAGTCAAAAAGATTTAAATCAGGGCCTATTATATTAAGATGTGAAAGAGTGCTCTGGCTAGCTTGCAGTTACCTGATAAGTAAGGTGGCTTTGAGTAGCTCTCAAAGTGATTGTGACAAGTCAATTCACGGTCAATCAGAACCTACTCTAGGGGATACCCAGTAATTCTTTCATTGCCTTGCAGGTATTCACTGAATTTCAGTCATGGAATAGTTATATAGACTCTTTGTAAATAGCAACCTACAATTTGGTAGTCTTGAAATGATGCCTTAGAAGACCTCTCCCTTTCTTATCCAGGAAGAAAGAAGAGAGAATAGTTAGTGAAAAGGAGAATGGACTCCAGGGTTACTTCTGTGTTATCTAATTTACTGTTTTCTGGCTTTTAGTGGCCTCCATACATTCATGATATTTGGCAACCTTGTCAGTGGAACCCTTACAAAATTTTCTATGAGAACACTCTATACTATTCCATTTATGAGGCTTTTATTGGTAGTGGCAGAGAGTGTCCTGAAATTTTAACTGCCTGCTTGGGATCAATTAAACATCAAGACAGAAAATTCTCATGTAATAAAAAGTTAAAGACACTTCTGGGAAACAGAATCTTGTGATACTGTTCATTCTGGTGGCTAGTGGAACAAAGGAAGGCAGGAAGAGACACTACTACTTATTTAAGAGGCCTACATTGGCAACAAATACACCAAGCAGCACAAAAGGTAGAAAGTTTTCCAACACTTCCTTTATGAACAATATGGAATTTAAATTAAATGCCTAAAAAAGAAATAAATAAATAAGAGGGCTAAGTACTTAGAGTAGGCACCTGGGTGGAGAGAATGCAGGAACACCATTATGAAGGAATAACCTATTGTTCCACATTCTCTGTACATTTCTGGATTTACTGTGGTTTGAATAACGACATACTTATATCTGTGCTTTGGTTCCAAATTACATTTCAATGACAGAACTAGAATTAAATAAATAAATTTTAGGAGTTTTTGAAATTACACTGCACTATTGGAACAGATTAGCATATGCTTCAAACAGTAGCAAAAAGGAAAAATCTCATGTGGTTTTTGTCAAGAAATTTCCTTTATGCTTCATAGGGTTTACATAGTTAGACAAACTAAATATTGCTTGGTTTGCTTGTGATTATTAAGTCATTACTTCTGTCCTAAAGGTAGATATTACACATGCCATCAACTGGGCAATTTTGTTGTTATTGTTCAGTTGTGTTCTATTCATTGTGACCATATTTTGAAATCATTTAACCACAAATGTGTTCAGGATAAAGTTTGGAACTAAAGTTCATGAATAGACTATCTTAGGTGGTTATCCTTAGCCCTGTGCAATTACTCCTGGCACCAACAGCTCTATATTTTTCATAATAAAGCATTTTTCATAGTGAGAATGCAAGTTTATTCCCACTGTATCACCTTAGGCAGTATATAGCATTTTAGTTAAAAAATAAATATTTAAGTTTTCAATAATACCTTTTGATGTCATCATTACCATCATCATCATTGTTGTCGTTGCCATCATCATCATTATGAGAAGTGGCGTAATGGAGATTTGACTGACTTCAGAATCAGAAAGACCAAGATTTAAATCTTAATCTTGTCATATTCTCCTATGTGACTCTGGACAAATTACTAAAATCTGTAGTGTCGCATGCTACACTCAAAAATTGTAAATTACAGAGCAGCTTCTGCATTGGTGGAGGAAGTTTTCTCACCAGGAGTTCCCTATACCAATGAAATCATAAGTTCATACCATAAAAATACTATTACTACTACTACTGCCACCATTACCACTAATATTACTCCTCTATTATTACTACTGCTTATGACAATAATGATAAAGTTAGAATAATAGAGGCAGGAAAAAATAATCATATGAAGAATTGCTCAGCATGTTAAATGGCTTAGTAAATAAATCTATCTTAATAGTTACTGTTATACCTTAGAAATCAGGTAGTCCAACCTAAATTCTTGTCTGTTTCAACTGTGTTCTTATTTTTTTTTCAGATCCCAGTTGCTGAAGAGGACTGCAAATGATGTGCAGATGAAAATAATGGATAAGAGTGGCTGGATTTAGAGTTAGAGGATTTGGGCTGGAATCCCGATACTGCCTAGTATGACCTAAATGACAATGGGCAGATCAGTTAATTTCTCTGGACCTCATTTTCTTCATCTGTTAAATTAAGGGAGTTGGATTACAATGGAGGTGGCTTGTTAGGTCCTCTCATTTAAAAGTTTATGATTCTATACTAAATCTAAAAACTAAATTTATATGAATATTTTCATGATAACTAGAACATTATTTTTAGTGATTATCCCAACCCCAGAAGTCCTATGATACTAGATGCCTAATAGAAACCCAAGTGTTTAAACTGACAGATTTCAGGAAAAAAGGTAATTTACTTTGCATGATGTCTTTTTTTTTTTTTTTTTGGTTAGGCAATGGGGTTAAGTGGCTTGCCCAGGGTCACACAGCTAGTAGGTGTTACGTGTCTGAGGCCGGATTTAAACTCAGGTCCTCCTGAATCCAGGGTTGGTACTCTATCCACTGTACCACCTAGCTGCCCCTGCATGATGTCTTAAATTTCAAATGATATAATAAACTTCATACTTAAAATATGAAACAATGAATTAATAAAATATTTGTAGATTAAAAAAAAGATTCATTGTCAAAGAATATTAAACCATAATTTTATTAGCATCACTAACCTCTGTATCATAGACTTGGGAGTGTTCATTGGCACATAACTGCTGAGATTCAAAAGACTGATATCCCATAATACTGGGTGAATAAAAGGACAGTGTCACAATTACCAGGAAAAAAAAAGTGGGAAAAGAAGAAACTGGAGCTAATGCTATTGCCCTACTGGTGATTCTGAAAGAGATAAGAACTGCCTTCTTTTTGTAAGTTATGAATGGGGAGGAATAGGAGTGTTCCTTTCTTGAAGCTTCAGAGGTAAAGGGTCCCTGTCAGTAGCCTAAGAATTCTACAATCCGTATGTATCCTTTTTACAATCCTCTGCTTGCTTGGACCAGGACCTAGAAAGGAAGTGATGATCAAATATTCATTTACCTTATTGTGAAAGACAGTGTCAGAGCCAAGGCTAGCAATTTTGGCATCCAAAGAATGCGTCACCAAACTGGGCCACAAATAAGCTTTATTTCACGGTATGAAAATAATAGAAGAAAAACTTAAAACAAACCCAGTTAAATGGAACTGGGGAATTAACTAATATAGTGGTTAGTTGCTTCTTATTTTAACTAATTATTATTGCTCTTAGACTTATCCCTTCCACATTGCAACTTTCTCCATCGTGTTTCAATATATTGTAGGTTGGCATAAGAAATTAAATAGGAATTTTGGGGGCATTTTGTGGAAGCTGTAGATGACACACAAAGGCCAGCAAGTCACACAGAAAAAGTCTAGAAACTCGGAAATGCATAAAATATATCTGTTGTATCATATCAACCCACATTTTACAATAGGGTACTGTAAATACTCCATAAAAGAAAATGGAAAAAAAATCAGACGTCTTCTCTGGTACAAAATGAGGGCTAAAAAAATTTACAAGGATTTTCCAGATTGCAGCAACACCCTTCACCCACCATGATCCGAAGGGATAACCATATATTGAACTCAGTTGTTTCTGCACTGGTGAAGTATATGCATACATGAGTGTACCACCCAACTTTGGTACTCTGGGACAAAGGCCCCTCTTAGTTATATCTCTAGAGGAAATTAACCTCAATCTTTGAAAAGCACAGGGAGTAAGATGAAGGAAAATGGGGATTTTATTAATCAAATTTCTCTTCCCCCAAAATTATTAAAATGTCCTTCAAATTATCTATACACATGTTTTCATAGTTTTTTATTGTATTTGAGACTCACAACATTTATGAGACAGGCAAGACAATTCTTTTTTGGGAGAAGGGTTAAGAAAGCAAAATAGAGTTAACATAAAGAAGAGAAAGACAGATTGAAAAAGATATAGGGGAAACTTAGGAAGGAAAAGATGAAGGAGTACCCTGAAGAAGTCATTAACATGCGGAGTCACAAATTTAAAACTGATTAACACAACAACAACAACAACAACAACAACAGCAATAACAACTACTCTGTCACATTCCTCACTTTTACACTCAGATAAGAATGGGATATATTTTTGGTTCAAGTCTAGAAAGATATTATGGCTCACTACCACCATATCATTCCTGATTATGGAAGAAATAAAATTTACTGATTTGATGTTGGCACTAAAAATCCAAACAAAAATCTAATACTGTATCTCCTTATTGCTTTAATTTGTGTTGTTGTTGACACCTTTCCTTTTGCCTGTCATAGCTATAATCCAACTACTTATACAACCCCTGGATATGTGAATTAGTATTTAATGAAGATAATTCTCTTCTACATTCCATTTTTTCTAACCTCTACTATCATCAAACCTTAAATTGAGATAGAAGATAGTGAATTACATTGACAAATATAATTGTGTTTTTTTATCTCCTTTATTGTCATGCCTACCTAAATATTTAATCATATAAAAATCTTAATTCTTTATCTAGCTTACAATTTCATTTTTTGAAAAGGAAAAATGAAAGAATATGTTTATAGGAATTGTGTATTATATATAATTTCCACAACATGACATATTGGTTAGATGGACATTCTTGGAGGTCAATCTTACCTCTGGCACATATTAGTTGTGACCATAGGAAAGTAGTGAAGTCTCACTATCTCAGGCAATTCTAAACCTGTAAGTTACTGAGAGACTATTCTGAAGTATTATGCTATAATTAGAAAACACAACCTTGAGTTTTTGATCTGGAAGAAGGTGAGAGTTTTTATGCCAGGGAATTTCAGATTTATCCACTTTCCTCCTCACAAATGTTAACAGAAAGCAAATTCATTGTTTCATATGTTTTGAAAAAGAACCTTATTTAAGAAAGAGAAATGTGAAACTTCTCAAATTAAAATTGCTATTTTCTGGGATACCCTGGAACTGATTATGTTTTATATTCCAGCATTTAAAACTTCCAAGTGTATGCTTTGCCTTCTTGCTCATACAGTATCTGTTCAAACGAATATATTTTCTCAGCTACCATTATTCAAGAACTGCTCATTAAGTTTTTCCTTTTTTTCTTTCTCCTTCTTGACCAAGCAATCACAATCTCTCTCAACATTAAGATATTTGGGAGATATGATATCCTTCTCTTCAAATGCCATTTCAGTTATCACTAAGTCTCCAAAAGGTTAGCTACAGGTTTAACCAGATTAAGTTGGATGGAAGGATTTCTGGTGCAAATTTCCTATTCTGCAAACAGGGGGCACTGGATCTGGCATCAGGGAGACATGAGTTCAAATACAGCTTCAGACACTTACTGACTCTGTGAGTAGGCAAGATTCTGCCTCAGTTTCTCCATTTGTAAAATGGAAATTATAGCACCTACTCCTCAGGTCTGTTGCGAAAACAAAATAAGATTATATTTGTAGAGTTCTTTACAAACTTCAAAGCATCATGAAAATGCTAGTTATTGTCATTATTATTAAATACTGCATTATGATTGGGATAGTAAGGGACCATGATGATCACAGAAATATAATTATTGAAGCCAAATCAAGAGTATTCTTAAAGGCATATGTGTTGATATCTACTTTTAATTTCACTAGCCTCTCCTCTCTCCCACCTCAGTACCACCTAGCATAATGAGGGGCATATGCTCAGGAAATATTTGTTGACTGATTCAGTGATTGATTATTTTAAGCTTAAATTAAATAGGTAGAGTGGTGAAATGAAAAGATTTTGTTGGAATTGGAGGCAGAGGATCAGCATTAGATGATAGGCCTGCTATTTTATTTTTTCCCATTTAATAGTATTTTATTTTTTCCCAATTACATGTAGACAGTCTTTAACATTCATTTATGTAAGATTGAGTTGCAAATTTTTTCTTCCTCCCCCCACCAAGATGACATGCAATCTGATATAGGCTTTACATGTACAATCATATTAAACATATTTCCATATTAATCATGTTGTGAAAGAAGAATCAGAACCAAAGGGAAAGACCACAGGAAAGAAAAATCAACAAAAAAAGAGAAAATAGTATGCTGTGATCTGCATTCAGACTCCATTGTTCTTTCTCTGGATGTGAATAGCATTTTCCATCATTGGTCTTTTGCAATTGACTTAGATCATTATATTGCTGAGAAGAGTTAAGTCTATCAAAGTTAGTCATCATAAAATGTTGCAGGTACTATGCACAATGTTCTTTAGGTTCTGCTCACTTCATTCAGCATCAGTTCATATAAGTCTTTCCAGGTTTTTTCTGAATTCCACTTGTTCATCATTTCTTATAACACAATAGTATTCCATTACATTCATATGCTGCAACTTGTCCAGCCATTCCCCAGTTGATGGACTTTCCAATTCTTTGCCACTACAAAAAAAGCAGTTATAAATACTTCTGTACGTGTAGGTCCTTTTTCCCATTTTTATTGTTGTATTGCTGGGCCAAAGGGTATGCACATTTTTATAGTCCTTTGGGCTTAGTTCCAAATTGCTCCCCAGAATGGTTGGATCACTTCACAACTCCACCAACAATGCATTAGTGTTCCAATTTTCTTGCATCTTCTCCAACATTTGACATTTTCCTTTTTTGTCATATTGGCCAATCTGATAAGTGTGATGTTTTTTCAAACAACGAGTTTTTTTAAAAAAACAAGTTGTTTCAATTTGCATTTCTTTAATTAATAGTGATTTAGAGCATTTTTCTTATGATTATAGGTAGCTTTAATTTCTTCATCTGAAAACTGCCTGTTCATATCCTTTGACCATTTATCAATTGGGGAATGGCTTGTATTCTTATAAATTTGACTCAGTTCTCTATATATTTTCAAAATGAGGCCTTTATCAGAGACACTGGTTGGAAAAATTCTTTTCCAGTTTTCTGCTTCCCTTCTAATCTTGGTTGCATCGGCTTTCTTTGTGCAAAACCTCTTTAATTTAATGTAATCAAAATTACCCATTCTGTATGTTATAATGTTCTCTATCTCTTGTTTGATACTAATTTTTTCCCCTTTTCATAGATTTGACAGGTAAACTATTCCTTGCTTTCCTAATTTGCTTATGGTATTGCCCTTTATATCTACATCATGTCCCCACTTTGACCTTATCTTGGTATATAGTGTAAGATGTTGCTTTATACCTCATTTCTGTCATACTATTTCCCAGTTTTCCCAGACATTTTTGTCAAATAGTGAGTTCTTATCCCAGAAGGTGGAGTCTTTGGGTTTATCAAACAGTAGATTACTGTAGTCATTGACTACTGTGTCTTGTGTACCTAACCTATTCCACTAATCCATCCCTCTATTTCTCAGCCAGTACCAAGTAGTTTTGATGATTGCTGCTTTATAAGACAGTTTTACATCTGGTAAGGATAGAACACCTTCTTTTGCATTCCTTTTCATTAATTCCCTTGATATTCTGGACCTTTTGTTCTTCTAGATGTATTTTGTTATTATTTTTTCTAGCTCTATAAAATAATTATGGTAGTTTGATTTGTATGGCACTGAATGAGTGAATTTATTTAGATAGAATTGTCATTTTTATTATATTAGGTTGGACTACCCATAAGTAACTGATAATTTTCTAATTATTTAGATCTGACTTTATTTGTTTGAAGAGTGTTTTGTAATAGTGTTGATATAGTTTCTGGATTTGTGTTGGCAGGTAAGCTCACATATTTTATATTGTCTACAACTCTTTTAAATGGAGTTTCTCTTTCTATCACTTGCTGCTGGGTTTTGTTATTAATTTATAGAAATGTCAATGATTTATGTGGGTTTATTTTATATCCTGCCACTTTGCTATTGATGTTAATTATTTCAAGAAGTTTTTTTAGTTAATTCTCTAAGTATACCATCATATCATCTACAAGGAGTGATGGCATTGTTTCTTCATTGCCTATTCCAATTCCTTCAATTTATTTTTCTTCTTTTGTTTTTAAAGCTAACATTTTTTATACAATATTGAAAAACAGTAGTGATAATGGACATCCTTGTTTCCCCCTGATCTTACTGGAAATGCTTCTAGCTTATCCCCATTACATATAAAGCTTGCTGATGATTTTAGATGGATGCTACTTAGCATTTTAAGGAAAACTCCATTTATTCCTATGCTCTCTAGTGTTTTTTAATAAGAATGGGTGGTGTATTTTGTCAAGAGCTTTTTCTCCATCTATTGAGATAATGCTATGATTTCTGTTAATTTTGTTATTAATATGGTCAATTATGCTGATAGTTTTCCTAATATTGAACTAGTGTAAATTCCTGGTATAAATTCCTAGTATTCCTAGTATAAATACCACCTGGTCATAGTGTAATATCCTTGTGATAAATTGCTGTTATCTCTTTGCTAATATTTTATTTAAAATTTTTGCATCAAATTGGTCTATATTTTTCTTTCTGTTTGGGTTCTTCCTAGTTTAGGTATTAGTACCATATTTGTATCATAAAAAGAATTTTGTAAGACTCTGCCTATTTTTCCAAATAGTTTATATAGTGTTGGAATTAATTGTTCTTTAAATGTGTGGAAAGACTTACATGAACTGATATAAAGAGAAATGAGCAGAACCTGGAGAAAACTATACTTAGTAACAGCAATATTTTATGATGATCAACTTTAAATAGCTTAGTTATTCTCAGCAATACAATGATATAAAATAATTCTATAGGATTTATGATGAAAGGTTCTATCCATCTCCAGAGGAAAAACTGATAGAGCCTGTATGCAGATCAAAAATACAATTTCTTTAT
The DNA here is from genome assembly GCF_900497805.2 of Vombatus ursinus. Classification (NCBI taxonomy): domain Eukaryota; kingdom Metazoa; phylum Chordata; class Mammalia; order Diprotodontia; family Vombatidae; genus Vombatus; species Vombatus ursinus. The sequence goes on along the minus strand of NW_020954552.1, from coordinate 13,406,699 downwards.
TTTTCTTGTTTGTTGGGTTTTTCTTGGTCTGTGTTTTCTTTCACAGAATTCCTTACATGGAAATGTACTTTGCATGACTACACATGTATAACCTATATCAAAATGCTTGTCTTCTCAATGGGGGGAGAAGGAGGGAGGGAAAGAATTTGGCACTCAAATTTTGAAAAAAATGTTAAAGTTGTTTTTACGTGTAATTGGGAAAAAATGAAATATTAAATAAGATTTAAAAAAGAACATAATCAAGATCTAAAATTTAAAAAATTTTTTCATTATCTTAAGAATCAAGGTAGATAGACAATGATATTTAATTTTCCAGCTTGTGATGGTAAACTTTATAATACTCAGTAAGATGTAAAACATTACACATCAAATGTGAAGTGCAAAAGACGCCATTATATCACCACACTCAAACTCAATAGGCTTTAATATTCTTGTTCTCTTTCATGAAATAAAGAAAGTAGTTATGTAAAAAGACGGTTTTGAGTAAGTGTTTGGGTGTTTTGAAAGTCATCTGCTTTATTATTTGCGATGATCTTAATGAATGCTTTGGGTAGACTATTTCCACAAAAGGGAATTAAAAAGTTTTGTCTGTTCAAACAAATGTTAAGCTCCCCAAAGGCAAAAGGTATTTCTTTAGTTCACTTTGTATCTCCTTTTTATTTCTAGAATAGTGTTCTGGAAACATTTGGCACTCTACAAATATATTTCTATGTTTTTCCACTTTTTTTGAAGAAATTAAAGCTAAAGTTCACAAAATGATCTTTTTAAAATAAGAATGTTTTCAATTTTACCCTTTACTAACAACAGACATGTACATTCACTTATTTTCTGCCTGTGTTCAATAAATAACTTGATGACTGAATTAGCTTCAGGGGGGGGGATGGAAGGGAAGTCTACCACTCAAAAATTGAGAGAAATTAAATATATATATATATATATATATCTTTCAAAGTTACATGTTTTTGTTTTATATATATATATATTTTTTTTCCTACTAGGAGAAAATGTTTCTAAGCAGGGAACAGCCATTAAAACCATTAGCAATCTCATTAAGGGTCCACTCAATCATTTTCCCAAGAAGGATAATTACTTATCAGCTTAAGACTTTCTTGAGAATTGTCATTATGCAAAAGTCCTGTCTGCCTATCTGCAGGTGGGCCCAAGAAAATATGGGCATTCATATGTATATGTAAAGTACCAGGAAATCTCTAAGCCAGCTGTAATGACAATAACCAATTGAGGGGGTCTCATTTTCAACCATCAGGAATACATTGATTAGTAGTTTTCTTATTTATCAACTCAGAGGATAAATTCAGAAATTAATCATTACAGGCAGAGATAATATATTTTGTAGACAGTGAGGGAGCAGAAATTTTTGTATCATAGAAAATGCTAAGGATAATTTTGCAAAACTAGAAGGTTTTCTACTACTGTAAAATATTAAAGCAAATTAGATGGAGAAAAGGAGACCAACTTCTTATATCAAATGAAATATCCTGTATAAAGTCTATTTACATCTTTTTGCAGGCTCACTTCTGGTTACTGAGATGAGAGATGCTTTAGTCTTTAAAAACTTTCAAATACTGAATTTAACTTTGATACCTTTATGACTTTTTAAAGACCTTTAAAAAGAGAAACCTAAAATGAATTTTTCAGGATAACAAATACAAGCAGGGAGGTTTTATTCAAAAATAAGCCTGAATATTTCCCATTATAGCTATATGAAGAAAGATATGAGACTGACAACCAGATAGCATTCTAAAGAAAAAAGTCAGAACTGGAAAAAAAAGCCAAATGTACAATATGTATCACGCCTGTTTAGATATCTCTGTAAAATTACTGTCCACCACAATGGACACCTCTTCCTTTCATGCTATTTCTAATTTCTTAAACTCTTGAAAACATGGTTTCCTCTTACAGACACTGCATCTATGACCACATTTTCATTCCTGGCAATGTCTCCTTTCATGACTCCTCACAAAACAACACTTTTAGACTGTCCTTTTGCAACCATTACCCCACAACATTTCTTCCTCTGAGAGGTTATTCCATCCATTTATACAATCTAGCCTAGAACTTTGTATGGTCTAATACACCCACTCATGCACACACCCACACACCCACCCACCCACACACACACACACACACACATTCAGGTCTCCCATAATTAATCCTAATGTTCTTTTAAGCTTTTCTAATATCTTGCCTCCCTTTCTCAGTTAAATTCCTTCCTTGGAGATGTCATCTCCCCTTTCAGTACTTCATTTTCTAGGTGTTGGTGCTTGGAAGTTGTTGCCAAAGCTAGACCCATCTTACTCCCAATATAATTTTATTTACCCTTTCCCCTCCTATTTAGATACTCTTCCCCCTGCCCAGATTCCCAGCCCTGATAGAAAAAACTGCAAGTCATACTCTATTATTAACCCCCCTCCTGATAAAGAAATGATGGACTCAGGGAATAGATTGATACTTAATTATACATATGTTACAACAGTTTTTTTTATTTATTCATTTTCCAGTGGGGAAAGGATAAATGGAAGGAAGAGAAAAATATATTTTTGTTAAATTAAAAAAAAAAAACAAACATAATTAAAAAAAAAAGATGGAAGCTTCTTGATACTACTCGAGATTGTTTCTTTCTTTGTATCTTTATCCCCAGTTCCATATCACAGTGCATGCTGTATAGTAGGTATTTGATAAATATTTTCTAGTTGACCAATTGACTTTTGACTCTGTTGTTAGGTTAAAGCAAAAGCAAACTATATCAAAGTGGTTTTAGATGAGGTTCTGCCCTGAGAATTAAGCTTTAAAAAAAAAGCAACAGGTCAGGGCCACTAAGTCATACTTTAGAATTTCTCAACACAACACTGTTTCCAGACAGGCTTTTGAATGGAACAAATTTGTTCAATGTCTAGTGGGGCTATGGGATTCCTTCATCCCATTCTAAACAATAGCAGTATGGTCTCAGATGTTAAACATTAACAATCAAACATTTGGTTCAGACTCTCTCTCCCTAAGCCCTCCCTTCCTTATATTTCCCACCTCTAGAGACTCAGTAAAAGCCATTAATAAAATCCACTCTGTTTTCTAGTGAGGTGCTTCTGTTATCTTATTAGGCATATTTGCTGAATTAATGGCAGTAATTGATGTTAGTTTATTATCTGCATTTCACAGATTTTGTTCTGTCTCATCTACTGGTCACACACGTTTTGCAGAAGACGGGTCTAAGATTAAGCCCTGATCATTGGTGAGTGCTCATAGCACTGACCATGTAAAGGATAAAATATGCTACAGTGTATAATTATACCTTCAAAGAACATATGAGTCCTTTAAATTTCAAAGTTAATCATAGGGAGTACTGACATAAGATCCTGGTCTATAGTCAATGTGAAATAGAGAACAAATGCTAATGAATTTGGTCAAAAAATAGTCAGATAAGAGATTGCAAATGGTTTTGTAAAGGGTAATGTAGTGCTGTAGCAATTTTAAAAATATGAGTAATCTTCACTTCACTTTGTTGGTCCATCCTAGTCTATAGGATAACTGAAAAGTAGTGGGGTACCATGGGAAAGAGCAATGGTTATGAGGTCCAAGAATGTGAGTTGAAAAGCCTGTTACTATTTGTGCAAAGCTAGGCAAGTCATTTAACTTCTCTCAGTCTTAATTTGCTCACCTATTAACTAAGGGGGTTAGACTATATCAACTATGAATTCCTTTCTAGTTTTAATCTCTGACTAAGATCACTTTGAAGCCAAAAGATGAAAAGGCAAAGCTCTCCGAAGTTGTAGCCTTTAGATATACATTACAAAGAAGCATAGATCAGCAAATAAACAATCATCTGAAATGCTAGCTGACCAGGTTCAGAATCCTGACTGTGACACTGACTAGCTGTGTGACTCTAATCAAGTCATTTAACCTGTCTAAGAGACCCAGAGAACCTTTCTTCAACTGTAAAAGAGGGATAAAAAGTAGGATTATGTAGAGAAAAGAGCACTGCACTAAGAGTCAGATAGACTAGGGGATCATATCCTACCTTTTATGCTTACTTATAAGCCATGTGACTTAGGGCAAGTCACTTGATCTATCTGAACATCAGGCAAATAAAATTATAAAATGTAGATAGGGTTTGTTTGGTAAGCGAGCCCCCATAAAAATAAAATCAGAATACCTTGGCATATTGACATAAAATATGGATAATTAAGTCAAATGACTTCATTAGATCCTTATGAGGAAAGTGCTTTGTAAACCTTAGCATCATGCCAAAATACACCACTATTTTTATAATCAGAGATAACCATTTATAATATTTACATATGGAGCTAAGACTACAACCAAGAATCACATACCCAGTGAAATTAAGCATAATACTTCAAGGGGAAAAATGGTCATTCAGTGAAATTGAAGGATTCCAAGCTTTGGTAAGGAGAAGATCAGAAGTAAACCAAAAATTTGATCTCCAATAGAAAGACCAAAGAGAAGCATAAACAGGTAAAAAAGGGAAAAAGATAACATAAGGGATTCAATAGTGCTAAACTGATTACATCCTTACATGGGAAGATGATACTTGTAATTCTTAAAAATTGTTACACTAGTGGTACAGCTAGAAGAAAGATACTTAGAAGGTTTAAACTGAATTTGAGGGAATAGTATAAACTAATTAAGGGATGATAAGGAGGAGTACACTGGGTACAGAAGGAAAGAGGAGGTAGAATGGGGTAAATTATTTCACATGAAGGGGTGTGAAATTATAGTGAAGGGGAAGATGGGTGTGTGGGTGATGGGCATCACTTGAAACTTACTTTCACCAGTATTAACTCAAAGAGAGAATAATATACACAATCAATTGAATATAGAACTTTATCTTACATCAGGGAAGTAGGAGGTGAAGAGATTAAGTAAAGGGGAGTGGGGGCTGACAAAAGATTGGTGGTGGTGGTAGACAGAAATGAAACACTGGTGAGGAGGGAAAAGTTGAAAGGAGAGAGAGGACAAACAAGTAAAAATAGGTGGAAAGGAAATATACAGTTAGTAATCATAACTGTGAATGTGAATGGGATGAACTCTCCCATAAAAGGTGAGCAGGTGGCATAGTAGGATCAAAAACCAGAATCCTACAATATGTTGTTTAAAAGAAACACACTTGAAACAGAGAGACATACACAGAGTAAAAGTAAGGGGGCAAAGCAGAATCTATTATGCTTCAATTGAAGTAAAAAAAAAAAAAGAAAAAAAGCAGGGGTAGCAATCCCAATCTCAGACAAAGTAAACACAAAAATAGACCTAAATAAAAGAGATAAGGAAGGAAACTACATCTGGCTAAAAGCTACCATAGACAATGAAGCAATATCAATGCTAAACATATATGTACCAAGTGGTATAGCATCCATATTTTCAAAGAAGTTAAGTGAGTTATAGGCATAATGAAATTTAAAATATATAATTTTGATTATATTAAAACAAAAGCTTTTGTACAGACAAAACCAATGCAACCAAGATTAGAAGGAAAGTAGAAAGCTGGAAAACAATTTTTTACAGCAAGTATCTGTGATAAAGGCCTCATTTCTCAAATATATAGAGAACTGAGTCAAATTTATAAGAATACAAACCATTCTTCAATTGATAAGTGGTCAAAGGATATGAACAGCAGTTTTCAGATGAAGAAATCAAAGCTATCTATAGGCATATGAAGAAGTTCTCTAAATTACTTTTGTTAGAGAAAAGCAAATTAAAACAACTCTGAGGTACCACCTCATACCTATCAGATTGGCTAATATGACAAAAAAGGAAATGACAAATGTTGGAGAAGATAGGGGAAAACTGGGACACTAATGCACTGTTGGTGGATTTGTGAACTGATCCAACTATTCTGGAGAGCAATTTGGAACTCTGCTCAAAGGGGAAGCAAACTGTGCATACCCTTTGTTCCAGCAATGCAACTACTATGTCTATATCCCAAAGACATCATAAAGCAGAGTAAATGACCTACATGTACAAAATTATTTATAGCAACTCTTTTCATTTGGCAAAATATTGAAATTGAGGGGATGTCCATAATTTGGGGAATGGATGAACAAGCTGTGGTACATGAATGTAACCAGATTCTAACGTACAATAAGAAATGATGAACAGGAAGATTTCAGAAAACCCTAGAACTGATGCAAAGTGAAATGAACAGAACCAGAAAAACATAGTACACAGTATCAGCAACATTCTGTGATGATCAACTATAAAGACTCAGCTGTTCTTAGCGATACAAGTACAAAGAAGTAATGAAGTCAAATATTATCCACATCCAGATAATGAACTCATGGATTCTGAATGCAGATTGTATCATCTTTTTTCACTTACTTTATTATTTTTGATCTGTTCTTTCACAACTGTGACTAATATGAAAATATGTTTTATATGATAGCACATGTACAACCTATATCAAATTACCTAACATTTTCAGAAGAGGGGAGAGGAGGGAGGGAAAACTTTGGAACTCAAACTCTTGTAAAAATGAATGCTAAAATTGTCTTGACGTGTAATTGTTAAAAAAAATTGCTATTAAGGCAGCAGCTGGGTGGCACAGTGGATAGAGGATTCAGGAAGACCTGAGTTCAAATCTGCTTTCAGACACATAACACTTACTAGCTGTGTGACCCTGGGCAAGTCATTTAACCATGTTGCCTAGACCCAAGAAAATACTATTAAAAATAAAATATTTAGACACATAAATTCTATGTTACCTAAAACTTATATCAACAACAAATGGAAAGTCATTAAAATTCTTTTAACAGAACCTAGTTCAAGCAATTTTCTGCATTTGAACAAATACTAATTTTAAGGGTAATTTTGTAGTTCTTTTGTTAAATCTAGTTTTAGAAATTCTATGCTTTCCCTATATAACACAAAATTCTCAACTTTTCTAGTTTCTTTTCATGTTACCTCCTTCTACATATTCTCTGTTCCAATCAAACTGGCATGTTTTTTTTTCCCCTCTCTGTACATACAATTCCTTTTCCCACATGCATGACTTTGATTAAATGTCTCTCATATCCAGAATGTTTAAATTCCTCATCTCCACTTTCTAGAATGATTAGTTATCTTTAAAGCATTGCTTAGGTGCCAGCTCCTTCTAGAGACCTTTCTTGATTATTCACCTTTTTAGCATATTCTCACTCTTAACATTATTGTGCATTGCTAAATATCTATATCTGTCTATCTATATTTATATTATATATATACATGCACTCACATACATACTTTTTCATTTGCTTACATATGTGAATGTTTTATCCCTTTCCTTCAAATATAGAAAACTACTATCCAACACACATTTATTAAACATCACTATGTAAACAACACTTTGTTAGGAACAGAGAATACTAGGAAAAAAGTGAGTCACAAAAAATGAACCAATAATGGATTAGGAAATACAGGATTCTAGTTGTGTTTGAGTTCTAGTTGTACTTCTGACATACTCTATGTGCCTTCAAGTCCCTCTTGGAGCTTTGATTTTCTTTATTTTTTAAAATTGATATAGTTTTTATTGATACCTTTTTATATCATATTTATTCTCACAAATATTTCTTTCCATTTCCCCTCTTTAGCAAGCCATCTTTCATACCATATATGTGACTTTGGGCAAATCATTTACTATCTCTTGGCCTTATTTCCTCCATTGCAGAATGAGGGAGTTTGATTAAAAATTTTCTAAAGTTATATTCAAGGCTAAGTCCTATTATACTATGTAACGGAAAGACCCCTTAATAATTACAATTACCAGGGCTTTTCCCTAGGTAGCTAAAAGTTAGAGGGTTCTAACTAAACTTGCAGTCTGTCAGAAGAATGGAAACAACAGAGCTTAGTGCCTAATTGAGCAAGAAAAATTGGTTAAAATAGGATCTAGCAGGTGGCTCATTAGGCTCCACCCTGCATCCCTGGCAGCGTAGATATCCATTCAGTCAGTCCTAGGGTTTTTGTCTCCCCCTAAATGAGGTGAAACCTCATTGACCCTTAGTTGAAAGCCTTTTTCATGCTATTTGCTCAGAGTGTGAATTGTATTACTTGTCCTAAATGGAAAACGTCCTAAATATACCTCTGGTAACAGAGGAGATGGTTGACTAGAGGAGATAGTTGGCTAAATTGATGAGTATTCGCAAGATTATTATGTTGGATGGAGTGATCATATTTTGTATATTACTTGAAGAAAATATTCCCTCTCTCACCCTTTACAGAGGAGGGAAAACACCTATAGGAAATACAGATTACCTGAGTTTGAATCTTGCTCCAAATACTTGCTGGGTAAGATACTTAAACCACAGCCTTAGTTTACCTATCTATAAAATGACTATAGTAACAGCAACTACTTCACAGAGTTGTTATGAAGATGACATAAGATAATGTAAAAAGCTTCATAATATTTAAAGTGCTATATAAGTCTTTTTGTCTTCTCTTCCTCTTTTTCCTCCTTTTCCTTTTATTTGGACAATAGTTTGACTAGACTTGGTAAAAGGAATCAGGATGTATTTTTCTCCCTTCCAAATCTAAGTCATCGTTATGTTCCTGAGTCCAAGGGGGAAAACAAGATGTGTTTTTAAAATAGGGTTCACATTCTATTTTTAAATATTTGTACTATTAAAAATGAAATAAAAGAATTATCACTAGGCAAATTTAACGTTTGTTGAAAAGTAAGCACTACAACTCATACTCTATTTTTTGTAAATTTTCTCAAAGAAAGTAATATGGATCTGCAAGATGATGACTGTTTGACATATTGGACATACTTACTAAGTACATTAAGCACATTTACCAATATGGACTGAGAAATACAAATATTGACCCTTCCAGATACCAACAAATGAGTGCTTCATTCCACAGAGATTTTCATTTCATTATCCACATATTCTGTAGCTGACAAGATGTGGAGTTAAGAGCTAAGTCATATCCTTTTAAGCTAATAAACAAGTAAATGTGCAGTGACACATTTAAAATTAGGGTGAATTCACCCTAAAATTAGGGTGAATGGCCAAATAATTGTAGACCATGAATGTTTTACTCTTGCAAATCACTGAGTCAATTTAACTCAATGCTAAGTCTGTTTTTTTTAAAATACATAATAAAGTTAAAATTTATTTTTAAGATATACTAACCTAGGTATAAAATATCATCTTCAAAAACCAATTTACATGAAAATTTAATCAGGGATTGCTTACAAGAAAAAATGACTATTACATGAAACAATGGGCTAATATCTAGATTTTATAAATATGCTCAGAGAAAGAAGGGTTAACAAAAGAATTGCATTTGTTTAAACTTCTGGTGAAATGTTTCCTTCTTAGGCAAAGGAACAGTTAAAGATAGATGAGGATATATGGGACCTAGGTTATATACCTAGAAAATTTAAGGTGTGGAAGAGATAGAAGCAGCATGAAACAGGCCTAAGCATAAACAAATACAAAAACACTTCATAAATCCTGGCTCAATCAGTTCTTGCTTGATTCTCAAGAAGCTCTAGGTTTTTCTGTTCTTGTGAAATAAACTATTGATCTCATTTCTCCACTGTAGGGACCTCTCATTTCCATGTGTCACAGCATAAGTATGGCCAGATGAGCTGCCCTTTGCAAGTCAGTAAAACTATGGACCACTGTTGAGTCACATATTTCGGTTTCCCAAAGCCAGCAGTTACATGTCCTATCTCTATAGTGTTCTCTGCCCTGACATTCAAATAAAATAAAGGGATTAAGCAAATAAGGGAAAAAGACTTTGACATCAAAATATTTAAGCCAATTTACCTTCTACAACCCTTTCTACTACTTATACATACAACTTGAGGCTAAGATAAAATAATAAAGCATCTCACTTACAAATTTTATTTTTTCTAATCAAGAAAAAATGCTAAAACGGTTTGCTTAAACTAATGTAAATAATAGAAAATGAGTCCTAACTTACATCCTCAAAGTGTCCAGAACTTAAGAATACTAAACTTTTATTACTTCACTTCTCTCTTTGGAATTTAAGCTCTTTCAGAATAGGGATCATTTGACTGGGATTCTTATAATCTAGCCAATAGTTTACTAATGTTCATACTCCTTAAGAATCTGTCCAATATGATGGATGTTTCAGTAAACCTTGTCTTTGCCTGAAAAAAAAAAAAGGGATCATTTCATTTATTGTATTTATATCCTCAGTGCCTAGTACTAAGGATAGTAGATGCCTAATAAATACTTGTTGATTGATTACAGATGGATACACAACTGAGCACTCATATCTCCACTGATATAGCCAAAAATTTCTTGCTATCCACATTATTACTGCCTTGAAAACCCATATCTTACTAATCATTGCTGTCATTCAGTCATCTTTTTTTCATCTGATGACTTTTTTCTTCCTTTCTCTTTTCCCACTACTGCCAGCAAAGAACTCTTGTCTCCAAAGACCCTTGTCACTGCCACAATCTGCAAAGAATCAGGTTTCAGGTACATTCCTGGTGTCCTTGATGACCCTTTCTGACTGAAAACTGCTAAACTGCTATTTCAGCCAGTTGAAGACCTTGGCATTATCTCTATTGCTGAAAGAAACAGAGTTTTGTTGTCATTGTCAACATATATGTAAGCTTTCTGCTGCCACCAGAATTGTGCCAAGGAAATCTATACTGTTGGTTCAGTAAGTACCACCCACAAAATTCATATTCTCACAACCATCTTCAAAGGATGAAGCTTCTGTGAAGAAGGGACCAGCCATTTTTAGCATTTGCCAACCAACTGACATTCACAGGGAAAATAAAGCCATCTAGCCAAAGCAGCAAAGGTGCCTTGAGGGACAAATGGGAGAACATATCAGCCAGGCAAGTTAAACTACTACCAACAACTTGATTACTATCTCCCCTTAGATCATTGACCCTCAATCCACAAACCTTGGCAATAGCAATGCTAAGATGTCCTTAGTCATCATCCTGGGAAGTCATAGATACAAAATAAAACAAAAAAAATAAAAGAATGTTCTTGCTACTGAAGTCCTTGGCACTGTCAAATAGTTCAACATATAATATATTGATGTTCATCTTATCATTTCATAATTGGAATTGGCATTAAAAAGAGGCATGCTCATCTTTTTTGCCATTGCACCCTAAGGAACTTAGAATTTTTTCATCTGACTTGAAGCTTAAACCTTCCATATATATTGCCTTCCTAATGATAACATGAGCTCCTTGGGGGCAGAGTCTGTCTTACCTTTCTATTTTTATCCCGAGTACTTATTAGTTCTTGGTACATATTGAGTATTTAATAAATGCTTCATTCATTAGTTCATTTATTTATATTTCTTCTGCTACTTATTAAATATGAAACCCTGATACTGCTGTCTATCCTGACTCCCTAAAACCTAGACTTCTCCTGCTTCCCCCACCAATAATCAGGAACCTTAAGGCTGCCTCCAGTAGATATGAACTGCCATTGTTGTAAATAACAACAGAATGGACCTAACCATAAAAACAACAACAACAACAAAAACAAAACAACTTTTAAGCTGATAGGGGAGTTCAAGATAAAGACCCAGAAGACAATGACTTCAAAATATCTGTAAGCAAAGCCTAAAAGAAAATGCAAGTTGAACCCAAGCTCAACAAAAATTCCTAGAAGAACTAAAGAAAGATTTTTTTTAAAAAAAGAACAAAATTATTTAAAAAATCAAATTCAGGAAATTTTAGAAAAAGAAATGAAAGCAATGGAAGAAAATTATGAAATGAGAATGAATAGCTTGGTAAAAGAAGTACAAAAATACTGAAGAATATAACTTCTTAAAAACTAGAATTGGCCAATTGTTAAAAGAGGAAAGCTCGCTGAGGAAGAAAATAATTCCTTAAAAATTAGAATTGTTCAAGTGGAAGCTAATGACTTTGTGAGACACCAAGAAACAATAAAACAAGGCCAAAAGAATGAAAAAAAAATAGCAGAAAATGTGAAACATCTCATAGGAAAAACAACTGACCTGGAAAATAGATTAAGGAGAGATAATTTAAAAATTATTGGACTATCTGAAAGCTATGAAATAAAAAAAAACAACCTGGACACAATATTTCAAGAAACTATAAAGGAAAACTACCTGTATATCTTAGAATCAAAAGTCAAAATCAAAATTAAAAGAAACTGCTAATCACTTCCTGAAAGAAATCACAAAATGAAACCTCCCAAGAATATTAAAGACAAATTCCAGAACTGCTAGGTTAAGGAGAAAATGTTGAAAACAGCTAGAAAGAAGCTATTCAAATATAGTAGAGCCTTTTAAAAAAAGTCACTCAGCATCCCCCCCCAAGAAAATCTACTTTCTTTAACCCTTTAACAGTTTTCTTAATTTGCATCATTTCAAAAATATATAAAATCCATATTTTAAATTTAATAATTTATTATTAATTTGTGGGGTTTTTCTGCATTGAAATTTTGATGACACAATATTACATCATGTAACTATATAGTATCATATTGTAAACAAGTCATTACACTCATATATTCCTGCCAATGCACACTGGATTTCCTGACAACATGCAAAATGCTCACCTACCAATACTTGCTTGTCGAGAGCTGTCAGTGTACTTGACCACTGATAAGTTATAATTTCCATTTTGTGTGTTTTTTTTGGAAAATAATGTAATCATTAGGACTAACTCTGTGATGCAACAGATGAGACATGTACAAATGGTTTTTTCAAAGTTTTCTTCTCTTCTTTCCTTATTCTTCCACCACCCTCTTATTTTTATTCAATATTCCCTATTACACCCAAGGCTACTACTGCCCCCACCTCATTGTTTCAGCACCCCCTAGGGGATGGTATCACCCACTTTGGGAACCTCTGCCTAAAGTCTACACTGATCCTCGTAGATAAAAATGATACTTTGCTCTTATGCACTTTTCATTGTATATTTTGTATCAACAGTTATTTGTGAATATGTCTAATTTTCTCACTTATATGGAATGATCTCTTTCACATTAGGACTATACCAACTTTTGTATTTTCATTGCTTAGCACAACATTCTGAAAAATAATATCGAAAGTATCTTCCAAGTTATTTCTTTGCTGGCTTCCTTGCCACCTGAACCAGATACTATACCCCAGAAGACTTAACCCTTTTATCTCTGGAAGCCCTGGCCTTAGGCCCTATTGTCCTGACTGGTGAGTGACTCCTGTGACTACCTATATCAGGCTAGAAGGTATTTCACTCTACTTTCCAGACAAGTCCTTGCCAGCTGCCTTGCTGTTTGACCCATGCCCTCTGTGCTATCTACCCCCTACCCCTCAACCTCTACCCCTACCATTTCCAATTCTAGAAATGTAATCAAATCAACACCACCATGCATGCAGGAAAGGGTTCATCAGTCTACTCTCCTATAGGTCCACTCATAATCCTTGTAAATTTTAAGCCAAAATATCCCTCTTAAAAGTTTTCCATTTATTTGTTGTACATCACAATTATAATTTAACCTTTTTGAAGGCAAGAATTTCTTTCCTTTTTTGGCATTTATGTTCCCAGAGCTTAGCCTAGCATTTGGTACATTGCAGGCACTTAATAAATGTGTTTTTTACAAATTTATTCATTCATATATCAAATTACAGAAACATAGGATCATAGATATTGGAATCTTTCAGGTAATCTAGCCCAACCCCCTCATTTTAGAGATGAGGAAAATGATCTGCAGATAGATTAAATGACTTATCAAATATGGCATATCAAGTCAAAATGCCAGGATCCAACTCTTAACTCCTCCAACTCCAAATCTATACTCAGTCTGCTTTGCCACATTATATAAATTCTAAAGTTATAAGATAATTAAATTGTTATGATTCTGTGAGATTGTAGCTTTACAATTAACTCAGCAGTTCCTGCAATAGTGTTTAAATTATGATGCTAAATAAGACCTGGCTTTATGAAGACACTTACAAATCACCACTTCCAGACTAACTCTGGCATGATTAGATCTCATTGAGATAAATTGCAAGTGTTACATTTGAGAGGCACCTTCCAACATCAGGGGAAGGGATGGAATGCACAGAGGTTAAAAAAAAGAAAAGGTACCAGTTACATATTTTAAAAAGCAAAGAGCAGAAATAAAAAAAAAAAACTAAAAAATCTCTTACAAGGACTGAACTAAATTCTCTCAAGAGGAGGGGAATACTGCAGCTGAAAGATATTTATGAAGAAAAAATGTTAAGAAAAATCTATTTGTCTTCTCATTTTATGAAAGAAAGATACGTTTTTAAAAAAATTAAATAATTTATTCTTGTTCAATTTGTAGAGGGTAGCCATAGTCTGACTAAAATGGCAATTGTAAGGTGAAAATAGTTATCATAGCTGTAAGGTAATATATATTTTTAGTGAAAAATTTCCTTTTTTTCTAAAGAGCACATGTCTAAAAATAACAAATTTTCAAAAACAACAACAACAACATCTCTTTTTGCAGGCCTAGTCTTGCTTTGTTCAACAAGTTATCAGCTGAGATTTTTAAAATCTAGCCACTGCTCAGATTCTTATAATGTAGTCACTGCTTACCCATGTTCAGACTCCTTAAGAGTCTGTCCAATATGATGGATGTTCTAATAAACCTTGTCTTTGGCTGAAAGAAGGCTTGGGTTGAATTCTTTCGGGCAAGACCTGTGTATTGTGATTTTATGGTCCCAGCACCCCTGAACTCCTAAACCACATCACTTACATAGTTCTGAATTTTCTTATGATATAATCTGCTAAGCAATTGTATTAGTTATGTTGTTAGAAAGGCAATTTCTTTTATAATCTAGAATGTTGTTAAATTGTGCCTTCAGAGAAAAGAGAAAAAGGAATGAATCGGGCTATTGGGGCATTCTATATGATCCTGTTCTGTAACGTTTCCTTTTAAGTACTGTAATTTAAGAAATGAGAACTTCCAAGTTTTGTCTATGTTTAAAGGGGAAGTTTTAGCTGGGATTATTTGGCTCTCATGAAGTTTAAAATTGTTAACTAATTATTTGGAGTTATTGTTTAAGTCAAGTACTGGTAAAAAAAAATATTTTGTGTGTGTGTGTGAAAAGAAATTTAGTAATTATACAAAAAAAAGATTTTGTAAAATCTCATAATTCTTAGACACCTTTTGAGAAGAGAATTTAGGTAACTAGGAATTTTATGGTAATTAGGAAATTGTAAGCTATTTTTAAGAAAGGGAGATACTTCTATGGAAAAAAATGTTTTGATGAAATCTTTGATATTCTTTTAGAGGGCCTATTAAATTTCTATTTGTAAGAAAATTATGTCTAAACCTACAATGAACTTTTAAGAGTTTCATTCCTGGGTTTATTGTGTCCTTGGATTGGACTTAACAGGCTGCTCTTTGAGAAATAGTCTCAATGGAAGCATCAGAGATCTAAGGCTAGTGATTAATACTAAAGCATCTAAATTTCTGTAATAAGTTATAAAAAGGAAAGATCTTACTGTTTTGATTTGAATTCATTCCATGGCCTAGCTAGAGTTAAAATTATTGTTTGAATTTGTCACATGGAAAGTGTCTCATTCTTTCAGATTGAGTTAGAGAGGGAGAAATAAACTTGAGAAACAGAGGCAAATTTATTTAGAATAGCAACTTATGATCTTAATGGAAACTTTGTTTTACTCAAGGCATTATTAGGAATCAGAACATATGTAGGAAGTTATGATGTTCCCTAATTAATGTGAAACTATAGTCACACCTAAAACCCTGATAAGAGGAATTTGCTATCCCAGATCTTGGGGATTGTTAATGAACTGTTGTTCTGAGTCTAACTACAGGTATGGTTAACAAGGAACTGATTGAGCTACTTACCCATGATGTCAGCAACCTGCAAAGAGGTTTGTGAGCTGCACGTATGAGCTGCAAGAGGGTGTTCTCATGGGAAAGTCGGGAGAACATCCTTTCTGCATGGCTGAGGTAGGATTCTCCTGACTCAATTTCCCCACTATGACACCTGGTAGACTTTAAGCATGGCTCAATGCAGTTGGTGATTATATATAACTTCTGCCTGGAATTGACATGAATCTAGGGAAGCATTGTTCCCTTACTTGTTCCCTGTTCTTTCATGGCAAATTCCTATAATCATTAGTTTTGTAAGCAAAAATTTTGAATCTATTAAAAAAATAGATTGACGTGGGAACATCTGAGGTTATTATCGTAAGATGCAAGTATAAGATTGAGTTATTTGGCCTAGAACTTCATAATTAAGTGTTTAGTCTTGATATGTTACTAGTATATTCCTGTATAAGTCAGGATCCTTTAATTTCTCATAGTGGTATGAGGATAATTAGGCCAGGAGATTGTGGAACTAGGATATTATTCTGTCACTTAGTTAATACTTAGTTAATGTTAAAGTTGTAAGTTGTCTCAGTTTGATATAATTAATTAATGTTAAAAGAATACCTTGTGACTTATATTGTAAATGCCTTGAAAGAAGCATCCATTTTAATTAAGGATTATTTATTTGTACATGACTAGAAGTTGGGATTGTTTTAGTATTTCATGTGTACTAGTTTTAAATTAACTACTATGTATTAGAGTCTGTTATTAATTCCTTAGTGGAATCTCATCCTCCTGATGGAGGAACATGAATAGGAATGAATACTGAATTAATGTAAGGTATAAAACTAGAAGTAATGCAGAGTGTAAGGCTAGGTTCTAACTTTTCTAATTTGAGCTTCTTAAAATATGACAATTGTCCAAGGTTCCAATTTTGACCTTGTAATAGTGGAAACTTGGGGGTTGAGTCAACTTTCATCATTTGCCGTGGTTATTGGCCAGGTAATTTAAAAATTGTGTTGAGACCAATCTTGTAGGAGAGTGGACACAAGAAGGAGGATCTCTACAAGAAGAGAG
Organism: Vombatus ursinus; assembly: GCF_900497805.2. NCBI lineage: Eukaryota > Metazoa > Chordata > Mammalia > Diprotodontia > Vombatidae > Vombatus > Vombatus ursinus. The sequence continues at coordinate 13,389,849 of NW_020954552.1, read as the reverse complement.
TCTGCTGGACACTGTTTGAACAGAACTTGGACCAGAGGACTTCGCCAGATGATGTCCAGAGTGTCAGACAGCTGTATGAGAACAGACTTCTGAAGCTTTAAATGGACAATTTATAGTTACTCTTGGGTCTCTGTATGTGTACTTAATAAGGGGACTGTCCCCTTTTTACTTTGTCAACGTATCGGTCAATTCCTCCCTTCCTTCTCCCATATTGTTTTAAATCCCCCAAATCCCTTGATGAAATGTTGCCCTGCAGTTACAGCCCCAGATAGAATCATCATTAAGGCATTGCAAGATTTAATCACTTTAGCTGAGGAGTTGGCAGAGAACTTTTGGATAGACAACTGATTAAAGGGATAGTTAGAATCCTGTTTTGGCAAATGGAAAGGAATGACTGTATCCATTCAGGAATACTAACTGCTGTAGGATGTTGTATAGTTCTATGCACTAGGGGACTGGTACAACAATTGATAGAGACGTCCCTCACTAAAGATTATCCCAGTAGAACCCACAATGGGAGTTCAGAGGGCAGGCTCTGGAAATATAAGGATGATGATACCTTCTGTATCAATGAGACTTTTCCCCAGTGATGGAGAATGTGAAATCATGTTAAGGAGATTAGAGGATAAGGAAATCGGGAAGGTGTGGAAACCAAATCTTTACCAAAAAAAAAAAAAGGGGGAATTGTGAGAAATGGAAGAATTAAGTTCCCACATAAGTAGATAAGAAATCAGCACAGACAGACTAACTTCTCCATCCAAGGCGGGGGGAGTGACAACACAATTCTAGGCACATAATGTTTGTTAGGGGTGGGCCATATAAGGAAGATTGTAACCCAGAAGGATTAGGACCAATCCTGATCCAGAAGGGAGGAGTTAGGCAATTACTAACTATAAAGCTTGCCCTGGCTTCTTTTACCACGTGCATTTTCTCTCCTCCCAAGGAAGTGCACCCACTTCTCGTGAGAATTGAAATGGTACACTTCAACCTCTTTAATAAAAAGTCTTTGAGACACCAAAAACAAAACAAAACAAACAAACAAAAAAAACAAGTTATCTATTCCCTAGTTCTTATCTAGGTCATACCTCATACCTTTTCCTTTATGCCTTGCCGCTTCTATGGAATTCATCTCCCTATCCCTAATTTCTGGAATCTCCTATTCTAGATTAGAAACTTCCAGCTTCCCTCTAACTGAAAGGTACATCCACAGGTATACTTGTAAATGTTTAACAACCAACTTAATTTTTTTTAAAAGCTCAACACACTTAGAAGTTTAATCTACATTAAACACATTTTTTCCATCACTTTCTTAAATGTAGACAATAAAAAAAAACAATAAATCAAGGCCTGAATTGTAGCATTCGCCAATTTCTGAGGTATAAATGCTCACATTGCAAATTTAACAATTAGCTCTTGAGACTTTGTTTGAATTAGCTCTAGGACACTGATGGAGTGCTTGGGTGTTTGTACTTGGACCCAACTTCCAAGATCTTGTTTCTTCCTAGCTTCAAAATACTATCCCTGATAGTTTTCTCTCCAGCCCAACGTCCCTATCTCTGGCAAAAACTTATGAGTGGGCCCAGTGAGGCAAACTATCTCTCCCTGTTATAAGCGCAAGCTCTCCTCTATGGAGTTTCCCTTGTACTATCTTGTACCAACAAAATTATCATGTACTGATTCTCACAGTTATTGTATATGACCCAGAGATCAAGTTATAGACATCAGCTCCCGAAGCTATCTTGTTACAGACATAACAGACCAAAAATACACCCCTTAGGAACCCCCCTACCTGGTTTTCAATAGTGAATAATGACTGTGACCAAGGTTGTATGTTAAATAAATGCTTTATTAGCATTATAATAAACTTTTGCCAACTTGACTGGGAGAATGCTTGAGTCCGTGAATTCATTCCAGGCAACTTTGTCCTATACTTTGGTCCTTGAGAGGTCTCTGAACCTTTCAAACTACATCACACATTTTCGGATATATACCTACTTGTGACCTTAAGGGTGGGTAATCAATCAAACCTGCCAAATTGGGTTGCTACCTTATCTAATGAATTTCCAGGACCTAGACCTTCCTGAGTTTCCTTGCAACAGGAGTTGGAAACTCAGAGTCCATGACCATTATGCCTAGACCATCTTCATGCCATCACTGTAAAATCTTCACACCTAAAGTTCTTACAGTTTCTTTTCTCCTTCCAAGTACTGATTTAAAGTAAGCCTTCATGTCCCAGTGTTAAGGGGTTGTTGGGTTATACTACTTTGCAGGTGTCAGCCCTGGCTTCAGTGTGAGGGATTTTCGTTGTTGTTATTGTTTCAGATCTATAATTTCATTAATGAAAGGATCTCCTAGGGAGATCTACCATTTATAATGCTTTCCTTCTATGTCTTCCTCTTTCCTCCTGGGTCCACTCTGACTCTCTGGACTTCTCCACATCTCCACTAGCAACATTTTTACCCTAAAGATGCTTCTTCTCTGTGGCCCTCTCTTGTGATTGGTGACTTCCTCATTTCATGAAGCACCTAGGCCAAGCTCACTTCATCAGTGGCTCCATTCCTTATTCTCTAGACTTTTCTGCTACTCTGCCCACAGGCTTTCACACCCATATTTAGTTCCTTTCATGTATTGTCTTCCCCTTTTGAATGTCAAATCCTTGAAAATAGAGACCACATTGTACTTAATCTCTGCTTGTCTGTCAACTTATGTATGTATGTATCCATCCACCCATCCGTCTATCTGTCTGTGGAGCTGTGAAATTAAATAATTTGCCTGTGATTACAGCCAATAGGTGTCACAAATGATATTTGAACTCAGGTCTGTGAGATACAAAAGTCCAGTTCTTTATCCAACACTCCATGTTGCCTTTTATTATACTTATCATATTTTCTTCCTGATATTTCTTCCTCCAATATCTTTGTATGCCTCCAGTTATTTAATGTGGTTTTCCTTTGTGTCTTCCTTTAAGCAGTATAAATAAAATGACTCACTGTTTTTAGTATTGACTGGTTAGACTGATTCATTGATCGATCCTGACAATATGTGATCACAATAAAAAGTTTAGCCATTAGCATTTGATTTGCTATAAGACATTTATGTTTAAGTAAAAATAGATATTATAAAATGACTAATTTTTAGCCCACAAACAAATGAAAAGAGTAACAGAGGACTATGTGAAATCACATAGATCTGTGATTTCATCTAATCATCCAATATAGGGGGGCACCAACTTTGCAATTTATTGTCATAATGTGTTGCTGAGAAGACTGAGAGGTTAAATGACTTGCCGAGGATTACACAGCCAATATATATCAGTGGTTCCAGTCCTTGGACTTTAACAAAGAACTAGTTGGTTTCAAGGTCCATTCTGTATTCCATATAGCAAAAAATGAAACAATAATTACAAACAATAAAAGTCATCCCAATTCATCTTTGAAACATAGCAGTCAGTTAACAAACAATATTATAGAATGTTACTGGGATTTTACATTTTTATATCAGGTAACTAAAGCTATACTCTTAGATAAGTAGAAAGTTTAGCATTTTAGTTAGAAATAGTCCCTGATAGTCTGGGTCACCAGTGTGTTTTCTAGTAATTGAAAAACTATATGGTGGGGGAAAAAAATCAAAGGTCAGAAAAACTTTAAAGAGAAAGATTGTGTTTTCTTCTTAAACTGTTTTTTAAAAAAATAGTCACTAACCTCTTAAATCTCAAACCAATTACAGATATTGTAGTACCATCACTAATTACATGCTGAGAGCATTAATTTAAAATGGCAGTTTCAATTTTCATTTCATCTAGACAAGGCAGAAAATGAAGGTGCATACTAATTAGTTCATGTATGTCATACACCTGAAAGATTAGGGGAAAACTGTGCTCATTATAAGTGAGTTATAAGCAAAGTACTCAAACCTTTCATTTGAAGGACTGCATATAAATAAAAGAATTAAGTGACAAAGGAAATTAATAATGAGTGCTCAAACACAGAAAAGTTGGGACATGATTAGAATCCGAAGAACCTCCTAGTACAAAAATTTTCTTTTTGAAAATGGATACTATTTTCTTTATTTTAATTTTTCATTTTAAAATTATTTTTAAAAATTTCAAACAGGAGTTTTTATTAATAATCTGTGCTCCCCACAATGAACCCTTCAATGAACACATTTTGTGAATTGAAGATAAAAGGTTGAATGTATTTAACAAAGTGAATATAAGAAAATTCAAAAGATGTAATATCTCCAAAACTACCGGTCTCCAGCATTTATATATAGAGTTATTCCTTCCACATCACAATTTCATGGTTTCAATATATTGTAGGTTGGCATAAGAAATTAAATGGGAATTTTGGGGGAGTTTTATGGAGACCACAGATGACATGAGAAGACCAACAGATGACACGGAGCTTATGACCAAATACTTAACCTAAATTTTACAACATCCCAGAAAAGAAGAAAAAAAATTCAGACTTCTTCTCTGGTACAAAAGTAGGGCTAAAAAATTTACCATGAATTTCCCAGATTGCACAGGTGCCATGCCCCAACCCCTGCAATATGGAAGGGATAAATACTATACATTTTCTTCTGTCTTCCTTCCATAAGCGTGGAACCTTTTCTAATGAGTCCAATAGTCTTTACCACTGTCTCTTCCTTGCAGAATAAACTATCATCTTCTTCAGCTAACAAAACAAACAAATAATTCCCACCATCTTACAAGAGGGAAAGATTATTTCATGATTCTAAATCATGGAACAAAGGAGTTCATTTAGACTCTTTATGTACCTCTGGCAGTAGTCAACCAATCAGTCCTGAAGCACTGTTGCTGTTTCAGCCTGTGCTTTGTGTCTAATTAGCTTGGAGCTATTCATGAGAAATGCATAAATGTCAAGGTTCAAAGTACATGCAGTAGAAGACAAATTCCTTAAAGTAGACATTTGAGCTGAAAAAAAAAATGGATTGGGGGAGAAGGAAATAAAGGAAGAGTTGGGCTGTAATTCAGTTGCTGTTTATGTGGCTGGAACAAATTTGGGTCTTCCAGTTAGGCCTTCCAATTCTAATTGCTACATGGTATTCCAAGTGCAAATTTGTGCAGGGACCAACCTACCACCTGTACTCTGCAATCCATATTTATGTGCTAGCTGCCACAGTAGATAGAACACTGGGCTTAGAGTCAAGTTCAGAGAATCATGTTCAAATACTACCTTAGACATTTATTAGCTATGGAAATCTGGGCAAGTCACTACTCTTTCAGCCTTAGTCATTCATCTGTAAAATTAGGGGTTGGACTCAGTGGCCTTTTTGGTCCCTTCCAGATCTAAATGTGTGATCCTGTGATATAGTCTTTTACTGTTGAGAGAAGAAATTCTCAGTGAGATGAAAATCTATGAGAAAAAAGTTGACTAAATCTTAAAGCTATAGCTTTTAATAAAATTTGTAGCATAAAGACAATAATGGAAGTGCACTATCTTGGGACTTCTCTTTTAATTAGTGAAACATACTTCTTTCGGTCTTCATGGTTACTAATTGGATCCCCCTCCCTGGATATAGGTACCCCAGGAATGCAACTAGGCTATTCTTGCCACTAGCTTACATTTTCTTTTTGTATGTTCTCAGAGATGTAAATGACCAAGGCCAATTAAAATAAAAAAAGAAATGAATAATTCACTAAATTTAATTCATTAAATTAAATTTTAAATATTATACACACAAACAAAACAGACATATATGCACACAAATTAAATAAATGGATGAACACAGAAAGGGTGAGCCCCGCATCTGTGATTTCACGGGTATAGGAAAGGAACAAGGAAAATCCCTCCATCAAAAAATGCATCTTGTCTTCTGTTCTGCATCTTAAAAAAGTTTCCTGAAAATGCTGAAAAACTAAGTTGCTTGCTAAAGTTCACACAGCCAGAGGAAGGACTTGGAAGTCAACCCTTTTGTCAAGTGGCCACACTGCCTTTCATATATAGTAACATACAATACACATTCATAGATTATAGAATGCTTAAGGATACTTTTTAGCCTGTTCTAGTACATATTAGACAGAAGGACCGTATGGAAGAGGTCCTTGTTTGACATCCTGAACAGAGGACAATTCATGGCATTTGTCTCAAATACATTTTTCATATTTACAAAATAAAAGCATTCCCTGTATTTATCTCACAGGGACAACTTGACAAATATCTATAAGGCATTTAAAATCTATGGAGAAAAATTAACCAAGGGTCAAAGTATATCAGGAGAAGACAATGTAGTCTATGACATCAATAATAGCTCACACTTATATAGCACAGTTCTGGGGAAGAATTCTTTCTTGTATCTCATTATTTCATTTGATTCTTACAAAACCCTATGGGGTAGGAGGCAGCATGACAGTGCAAAGAGAAATGGATTTGGAAATGAAGGACCTAGGTTTCACTCCTGGGCTTGCCAGTGGCTAGTTATGTAACATTGGGAAAGTCACTTCATCTCTCAGGGCCTCAGTTTCCTAATTTGTAAAATAAAGGAGTTGGACCAAATGATCCTCCAGCATCCTTGCAGTTCTAAATTCTATGTAATGAAAATGCTGGCATTGCCATTTTAAAGAGGAAAGCAGTTTTGCCCACTGGGATTAAATAACTTCACACAGCTAGGACTGAGCTTAAAAGCCAGGTATTACCTGAACTCAGAAGTCCTGAGTTCAGATTTGGCTTCAGACACTTACTAGCTGTATGACCTTAGGCAAGTCACTTAACCTCTGTTTGCTTCAGTTTTCTCATCTGTAAAATGGGGATAATAACAGTCTACCACTAAGGGCTGTTGTGAGGATCAATTGAGATGATACTTGTAGAGCACTTAGCCCAGTGCCTGGCAGATGTGAGCATTATATAAATGTCAGTTATTGTTGTTATTATTATTACTATTACTATTTTTATTATTATTTTGTGGTTGTTGTTAAGTTGTTCAATTGTGTCTGACTCATTGCTACCCTTTGTGGGGTTTTCTTGGCAAAGATACTAAAGTGGTTTGTCATTTCCTTCTGTAACTCATTTATATACTGAGGTAAACAGGGTTAAATGACTTGCCCAGGGTCACACAGCTAGTAAGTGTCTGAAACCAAATTTGTATGCAGGAAGATGCGTCTTCATGACTGCAGACCCAGCACTCTATCCACTGTGCCACCTAGCTGCCATTATTATTATTAGTTCTTATTATTTTAATAACAAGTCTAGTGGTCTGTCTTTTACCCCATACTACCTGCCTGAGTCTCAAAAAAGATCAAGAAATACAGAGTTGGAATGATGACTAACCATATCACCTTTAGTAAATCACCCTCATTTCTATGTACCATAGTTGTTTGCACATGAGAATAAAAGAGATGCCATGAAGGAAATATCAGCTATGGGAAGAGAGTTTCTGCATGGATTCAGGTAATAGCCTTGATAGCATGTCACTACTGTACTGCTTCATGGAGAAAGAAGGAATACAGATAACTTGTATTCCTTTGGACTGTCAGAAGTTGTCCATCTGCAAATATCAATGTTAAATGTTAACACGGCACTAATGAACACTAATGAATGGCTTGAATAAAAAAAGCAGTCTTTTTGATAATGTGTCTTCAAAAACCTGAATTTTAAGCCCTAAAGGCTCTAACGTCTTTAAATGCCCTCAAAAGAATCTTACTCCAGAAGGTAACTTCACACTTTCAAAAATATTTTTGTGTTAAAAATGGTTACTCAATATTGCCTCCAAACTAAATATTCCTCTTTTGTTTATGACAGTGAGTAAAAGTCATTCTATTAGTTTATCACTTGTCTTCATCATTCCAAAATTACTTTGGCAATTGGTTTTGCAATTTTTTTTCCTTCCACAATTCCATCTGTTACCTGAATCCATGGCCACCTGTCATTTTCCGCAGCAGTCCAAGCATTTACAAGCCCCTTCTTGTTAAGGCGTGCATAGTAAGGGTACCATTTTTGCAGCCCAAAAAGTGCTCGGTGGGTAGATGAAGCTGTGATTTGCTGGTTGGATATGATCCCTCCTTCAATTCCCAAGGGGCCAGAACATTCTAGAAATAAAAGCCAAGGGAAAAGGTGAGGTCATTTCAAATAAAACTTTATTTAATAATTAATAATCGATCAGTAAATATTTATTAAGCACCCACTGTTGTCCACCCATTGTACTAAGTGCCACGGATAAAAAAAGGAGGCAAAAGACAGTCTCTCAAGGAGGTTGAGATCTGATGGGGGAGGGGGAGGAGACAATATGTAAACAAATATATGCAAAGCAAACTATATACAGTATAAATAGGAAACAATTAATAGAGGGAAGACACTAGAATTAACAGAGATTGAGGAAGGCTTCTTGTAGAAGGTAGAATTTTGTTAGAATTTAGAAGATAGAGAAGTCAGTGGTCAAAGCAGAGAAGGGAGTGCATCCAGGGATGGGGGACAGAGAGAGAATGTTATAGTTAAAAGACAGAGTATCTTGTTCATGGGACAGTCAAGAGGCCAGTATCACAAGACAAGACTGAAGAGTATGTGCTGGGGAGTAAGGTATAAGAAGACTGGCAAGTTAGGATGGGGCTAGGTTATGAAGGACTTTGAATGCCAGAGTGTTTTGTATTTGCTGTTGGAGGCAACAGAAGCCATTGGAGCTTATTGAGCAGGAGATATGTGTGTTTGAAATAATCAGACTTATTTTTGGGAGTGGAATGGAGCTATTAGATGTCTCATTCTAACCAGAAGTTTTTTTTTAAACCCTTGAAGACTTCCCTAACTTAGTACTCCAGACCATGACAACTTTCCCCTCCCACAACCTATAGCATTAATTGATCACCTATCTGACTTGTCATAGATTCAGAGATCTAAAATTAGAAGAGGTTTCAGAGACCATGTACTCCAAATCCCCTCCCCTTCTCCCCTACTTTACTGATGAGGAAATTGAGGGCCAGGTAGGTTGAGATTTGTTTAAGGGTCATTCATGGTAATAAATATCAGAGGCAGGCGATTGAATACTATCCCTTTGATTCCAGAATTTGTGTTCTAGGCATATTGACATTTGTAGTTATTTGTTTTTTCCATGGCTTGTCTATTCAATCAGATTGTAACTTTCTTTTTTTTTTCCTATTCTTTTCTTTTTTTTGTGAGGCAATTGGAGATTAGGGGACTTGCCAAGGGTCACACAGGTAATAAGTGTCAAGTGTCTGGTCTGAGACTAGATTTGAACTCAGGTCCTTCTGACTCCAGGGCTGGTGCTGTATCCACTGTGCCACCTAGCTGCCCCCCCCCAGATTGTAATTCTTAAGGGCACAGATTTTAACTTATGATTTCTTGGATGCCTGTTATATCTGACCATAGAATTGCTGTATTCACATTTTTTTCTAGGCATTTGATCACAGATTTAGATAAGGAAAGGCCTTTAAAGACTATTTAGTCCAAAGCCTTCATTTTTTGTGTGAAGAAACAGAGATTTAGAGAGTCTCTGTAGGTTATCAAAGCTTGGTAAACACCACACAGCTAGCATGTGGCAGAACTAGGATTTGAACTCAGGTTTTCTGATCCCAAAGCTGGTACTCTTTCTACTGCACCACCTTGGCTCCCTAGTGGCATGCCTTATACACAAAAGGGAGTCAAGAAATGTTTGTTGATTGTTTATTGACGTGATACTTTAGAGTTTTTCATCCGCAGATATTTTTACTATGTGAAAATAAATTAACATTTCCTACTTCTAAAGATACTTGCCACCTAAAATTTACAGGGTCAAAAAGATTGCTAATGCTTTCCAAGCAACAAAGCAAATATAGATATAAGCCACTTATCCTAATTCTTGTTTTACATGGTTTTGATGTGTGGTATGTATGACAAGTAATATGTGCAACATCAATACAGGGAATATATGATTCCCCCCAAAAAATTAGATAGAATGTCAAACATGTGTGGCTCTTTCTACACCCAGATTTCTATGATCTTTGAGAAAAAAAGTACTGTTCTTTCACCTTTCTTTGATTAACCTACAATTGACAACACTCTTCCTCTATTTCCTAATTTATTGCACCTTAAATTTATGATTAGGAAATTCAGTCAAGATAAGTAACCTGAAAATTTACCATAAACATTTAGAATATTAAGTGATCATCCTTACAAGCAAAAAATACATTCTCAGTTTACAGAAAGCAAACAGTTTTAACTCAGATATTTAATTTCCTAAAATAGGTATGAAGGGCCAAATACCAGTTCAAATAGTCAAGGTGTTATATCAAAATATAATTTTTATGTGAAATTTCAGACCAGCAATTAGGTTTTCCTTTTTAAGCCATATAAATGGGAGAAAATAAGCTTAGTCAAATGACAGATTCTAAAGTTATCTGAAATAAAGAGAAGTGACGAGGAAAAGTACTGCCTGTTTTTCCTCTTCTGTGAAGAAACTGATACAGAATAAATTAATTTTTCTATGACTATTTCCATAGTCAACTAAAATAATTTGCTAAATTGAACCTCAAATTTAATAACAGAAATTGGAGCTCCTAAAGGGTATTTCATAATCACTGTTATAAGGTATTCCTGTAATTTGAGATGATTTGTGACTATTATTGAGTAGCTTTGAGTTAATATCAGTGACAGACATTTTTCGATCTATAAAGACTGACGGCAAATATGAAGCCAAAAGAATGGTGTTCAAAAGTGCCAGAATGGGACCACCATATAGACCATTATTATTAGGAAATTTTTCTCATTGGAAATAATTTGTTTCCATTCATGGAATAAACAAAATAAGGTTGAATATATGTCTCTTTCCTTAATCTCATCTTGTGGCCTTTCAGCTTCATAAACTTAAAAAGAGGATGACATAGGTAGACAGTGATATTAATAATTTTTAATAATGATGGTAATAATAATTTTAATCAATATTTTAGTGGTTCTGTGACCTTACTGAAGTGAGCATTCCCTCCAACAGTGCAGAGCTCAAACTATTCATTCCTGTCCATCTTCTATCACTCTTGATGCTACACATACAGACACAGATACACAGGCATGCACATGCTCATACGCTCTTACTCATCCATATGGGGTCAACACAATGGACTAGGGACTATCCTTTAGATCTCCTGGTAGTTCATAGGTGCCATGCAAGCATGCAAGCTGAAAAATGATTTTTCCAAACTCTCATTTCATGATCAGTCCACCGTGTTTTCTGGTTATACTTTCTGGTGGTATCATTTATACTATTACTCCTTCACAGTTCACCACTGATAATAAGTTAAGACCTACTCTTGCCCATAATGTGCCTTTTTATTATTCTTTAGGTGACACATAACTTTAATCCTTCAGACAATCTAGGATTCTATGACTTATAACCATGGAGTATAACCAGATGAATCTTCATATTCAAAAGATAGGTTGTTATTTGAGGGAGAAAGCTTGGGTTAACTAAAAGCACTGCATAACTTTCCAAAGGCAAGCCAGCCTCTGGTCTTCCTTCTGTTTGATTAAGAGACTAGCTCATTATCCAACAGCAGTATCTACTCAAGTTATACATGTTAAAGGGTGAAGATGCCTATGCATTGTCTTATGGATCAATGCTGTGATTTGTCCATTCAAATGCATTTCATCGTCTGAATAATTACCAATCTTCAGCCACTTGGTATTTCCTGTGTTATTAGTTAGAAGACACTCTTTTGTGTGATTAAAGGTCTGATTTAGGAGGCCCTGGAATACCTTGAAGCTTAATTCAATCAGTACAATGCCACTGACCAGCAGAAATATCTGGAAGAGCTCTTTATCTGTAGAGAACTATATATCTATATCTATATCCATATCTATCTATCTCTCTATCTATCCATCTATCTATCATTGTACATACTCTGATGGTGACAAGTACCCGAGCAAGTATACCTTTCCATCTTTTATGACTCATATGGTATTAATATCCACAAGGTCTGCAAACAAAGTTATCTCCTTCAAAGAATCTTCTTTTATGATTTAACATAAAGACATGCTGCTGGAAGAGAGTTTTTAAGGCAACATTTTTTTCTGCTGAGTCCAGTGATTTTTATACTGGATAAAGCATAGAGTGAGATTTTGTGTTCTTCACATTTTTTAGCAAACTGCATAACTTTAAAGACATGGTCAGATATAGAATATCATTTATGAAAGCTTTCCTTTCTTTTCTCATGGTTTCATTGAGGACTGGGCTATCCTTCCAGAAGAAATAATAGAAGTAAGATAAAGCTATCTCATACAATTAATCTAATTCTAACCCAATCTATTTAAACAAGCTTTTGATAACGAAAAATGGATTCATGAAGAGACATCAACACAGATTATAGCATTTTCTAAGGGAGCTTAACCAATATAAATCAATTTCACAATGAGAAGACCAAACTAGCTGAGAAACTGCCTCAACAACAATTATCTCCTTAGCAGCCATGTAGATATAATAGCAAAGTGTCACACTAATTTGAAATAGGAATTCATTTTTAAAATATAATATAGGAAAATGGCATAATGAGTATCTCATGAATGAGCAAGAATCAATGGAGGGAACATCAAGTTAATAGAAAGCCTGGAGAGATACCTCATTAAACCTGCCTATCTTGAGGGTGTTTTAGGTAGAAAAAAGAAGGAAGGAACCAAACAGATAAAAAATGGAAAAGATCTGCTAAGATTTCTATAACAAACACTTTCATCCAGACATACCAGTGGAGCCACTTATAACATCACAGACCCAGATGTGGGGTATGTGTTGCATGAGGAAGTAGGAATGATGCTAAGGAACTTAAAAAAGGGAAGAACAGTTGAATTAGAACAATGAGTCATAGAAGAGCTCAATGCTGTAGGCAACCCAATTGTGTTGGCTTTAAGGTATTGATTCTAAAGATATTCGAACAACCAGAGGACACAAAATGCTTGAAGAAAATCATCAACTTTGCTATTACCATAAAAAGTGATCAAGAAAGTCTTAAACATACTTATTAATAAATAATAAAGATGTCAAAATTAATTCAGCTTAAACAAAAAAATTAGGTTCCTATTACATTCAAGGTACTGTGATCAGCACAGGGAATACAGAGATTAAAAACATTTAGAAAGCTTATAACCAAATGTAAGGACATAAAATTGTTTGTTGTTATACAATCGTGTCTGATTCTTTGTGACCCCATTTGGAGTTTTCTTGGCAAAGGTACTAGAGTGGTTTGCCATTTTCTTTTCCAGTTCATTTTCCAAATGAGGAACTGAGGCAAACAGGGTTAGGTGACTTGCCCATAAGTAGTAATTGTCTGAAGCCGCATTTGAACTCAGGTCTTCCTGACTCTAGGCCTGGTGCTCTATCAACTTTAACACCTAGCTGCCTACAAAATATAACAATAGTCAAATAAATGCTTCTTATAAAACTATAAATTGGTCATTAATTGATTTGATCAAGTTGCAGGACCAAAAGATATAAGGAGCAACAGGTATTGCAACATTTCATTAGATATTGAACACTTTGGCAAGATTACTTTTGAAGTTCTTTTTCTTTCTTTCTTTCTTTTTTGGCAATTGGGGTTAAGTGACTTGCCCAAGGTCACACAGCTACTAAGTGTCAAGAGTTTGGTCTGAGGCCAGATTTGAACTCAGGTCCTCCTGACTTCAGGGCTGGTACTCTATGCACTGCACCACCTAGCTGCCCCCTTGAAGTTCTTGAATATGGAAGGCACTTCATTTTCCTCACTAGACTTTTGTTAAAAAGAAACATAAATATATACTATATTTCCAAATTCAAGAAAAGTTAAACTCAAAAAATTCTAATGCAAAAACTTTCCTAAAAATAGAAATTCTTTACAGATCATGTATAAGAGGCTTGTGCATAATGCCATGTCCCTGATATTCATGAGTCATCTTAATGGGTCCTCTGGGTATGCTCAGAGTACTTAGTAAGGTAAAAGTTCATTTATTTCAACTTTCCAAATACCTGGGGAAGTTAGCTGTCTATACTCAAGTGCAGAACTACAAATTCTTCAAGGAAGAATCATGACAGTAGCCTCTAGCAGCAGTTTGATTGACTACATTTTCTGGCTTAGCACAATATGCACCACTGAAGGAACCTCAGATGTCATCTAGTCTAACCTGTTCCTTCCCCAGTATACCTAACAATCTAAGATCCACCCTTTGGGAGCATACACCTCATGATAGGAAAATCCCTACCTTTGAGCAAGGACATTACACTGGTGGATAGATCCAGTTATGAAGTTTTTCCTTACATCAAGCCAAAATCTGCTTTTTCTAATGTCCACCCATAGTGGCTAGTTTTATCCTGTGGTGCCAAGTGGAAGAAAGTCTATTGTGTTACTCCTAAGACTTTTCTTCTCCACAATAAACAATCCAACCCCATTTTCTTTTGGCTCATCTTTATATGCCACAATCTCAAGGTTCTTCTCTTAGTTTCTCTCTTCTGGAAACTATCTAGTTTATCAATGTCCTTCCTAAAATGTATTGCCTAGAATGGAACAGCATGTTCCAAATATGATTTCATCCCTATATTTCCTCTGTAATCCTGGACAATATGACATTTCTAATGTAGCCTAATATGGTATTAGCATTCTGATTGCCATATCACATTGTTGCCCTGTATTGACTTGATTTCCATGATTATTATATGCTTATTTTTCCTTTTTTAATGTATGAATAAAAAAGTATAGAGGACAGGCATCCTATCTAATAACATATACAGATGTAGTTGTTTCTTGTTCCTGCCTGAGTAAACATATCTCTTATACTCTGTATGGACAACTATGAGAGGGAGGCATCTATCACTTTGGGTTGATCCCCTACAATGAATTTACAGGATGATGTAAATAAGAGTTACACAGGCTGTGCAGGCATTAATGGGTCATGAAATGCATTATTGGAAAGAACAAACAAATCAATGTGATCACAGACTTATTTGAATACTTTAGTATGGATATTTGTGGAATGCAGTTGAATTCAAATTCTCACTATGAATTACACATCCCCTTAATCAGGGTGACCTCAAGAGAACTATAGACCAGTACATGGAATTTTTTATAATGTTTTTCAAGTGACAATATCTTGAATTGAACTAAAAACTAACATTACTTCTAAAAACTATTTTGATTCCAGCACCTTTGTACCTTATTAGCCACTATTTTTTTTGTGTGTGTAGTTGTGAGAAGAGATTCATTGATGCAAATGATTACTGTTTGTTATTTTCTTTTGTTAGTTTTACATAAGTCCAATTTACTCTACCATGAGATATACTATTTGTGTATTATCACACATAAAAAGAAAAAAAATCTTAGCATTTTGAAGACTATTTCAAATATAGGGATATATACCCTTTTCCCTTTATCCAGCCCTTGTTTACTCATGTTTAATTAAAAATCACCCTTTACAAGATTAATTTGTGGTTTTATGAAGTGTCATTAACATAAGACAGTAAATAGCAAGCTAAATGCGTAATAGGCTATATTAGCATGACTATCAGCCTGTTCAATGATTGTCCTTAATAATTTCTCAATCACTCTTGTTCTAACTGCTATAAGTGTTCTCTGTTTACCAACACAGACTGTAACTTGTTTATGCTTTAGTAAGTAGTCATCTTTATGAGTTACTTATGATGAAAAAAAATATATATTTTAAATACCCTATCTCTTGGAGATGAGCCTCTGAATTCAGCAAGTCTAGTCTATGGGAAGCATTTATACTATTCACCACCTAATTCATACTTGGTATCTTTGAAACTTATTAGGATCTGCCATATTTTATGTTCCATTGGCCTAATCTTCAAGAACTCAAGGCTGTTCTCATAGAAGAGTGAAACAGTGGAGTGAGGCATTAGAGAAGGACACTCAATCATAGTCAGGTTAACTCACCATGTCATATCACATAGAACTGGAAGAGACCTTAAAGATCATCTAATTGATCCTCCTTATGACTTTTTTTTTGTTTCTATTTTATTTTTTCATTTCCAAATTTTTGCTCTCCTTCCATTCAAGTGGTATACTCTGTCTTCTTATTTCATTCAGATTTTTCCAGAGGTGTATCATACCTAACTTGACTAAAATTCTGTTTATCTCTTTAGCTTCTTTCTTGTTAATTTTATGATTATAATGATCTGAGTCTGCGAGGGGTAAAATGAGATCCCCACTAGTATACTTTTATTTTTCTATTTTCTCCTCTAACTCATGTCACTTTTCCATCAAGAATCTAGATGCTATGCCATTTGGTGCATATTACAGTCAGAGTTGACATTAATTCATATTGTCTATGGTACACTGGAACAAAATGTAGTTTCCCTGATGATCTCTGCTAATTTTGTCAATTTTTGCCTTTGCTATCTGGGCTGACTGCTATCTTAGTCTTTTTTTATTTTTCTCCAGTTGAAGCATAATAGATTCTGCTCCAGCCCGTTATTTGAATTTTCTCTAACTTTCTGCTTCAAGTGTGTCTCTTGTAAATAGCATATTCTTGGATTCTGGTCTCTAATCCATTCTGCTATTCTTTCCTGTTCTTGGCCCCTACCCGCACCTGCTTTGGTTTGTTTTGGCAGACTTTATTTCATTCACAGTTAGGATTGTTGAATATTTCCCTCCATCCTATTCTCTTTTACTTATCCTTTTTTTAACCCTTTCCCCTCCTTCAAGTCTGTTTTGTTTCCAAACACTGCCTTCCTTAATCTATCTTCCCTTTCACCACAATCCTGCCCTCCCTTTCTTTAAGCCCATTCCTCTCCTACTGACTTATTAGATAAGATGATTTCTATAAACATACACACACACACACACAGACACACACACACACACATATATATGCATGCATGCATGCAAAAATATATGGATATTCTTGTGTCTTTGAACCAGTTAAGATGACAGTGAGGTTTAAGTGTTTCCTGTTCCCCCTATTGCAAAAAAAAAAAAAAATCTTTGTTTTAAGCCTCTTTATTGTGAGAGAATTTTTCTCACTCTTCTTCCAACCTCTTCCCAATACAACTCTTTTTACTTAATCTCCCATTTTTCTTATAAGATCTTCCAAGTTCCTGCCAGTGAGATGAGTGGGTTCTCTGGGGAGAATGACACTGATGCCTTTGCCATCCCCTAAAACACCTGTCAAAGTTTCTCTCACCACTGTCTAAGTCTAGCTCATATTCCCTACTAGTAGGTGAATAATCCAATGCGTGGTGAATTCTGCTTCATAATGATAGGAAGAACCAACATTGAAGAATCAAAAAGTGGAGTCTCTATGAATGGCTAGCAACTACAAGCCAGTTATCCCTGTGATAACTGTTATGACACCTCCTGCGTAAAACCTCAAAGGTCAGGATTGGGAGGTGTCACTTGAACAGTCTGTATCCATACGGAAAATCAAGATCAAATGAACTTTTGCTTTTCTGTTTCATGGGAGGTTTCTGCCCTCCCTGAGCTAACCTTAGGACATCTGCATTATGGTTTGAGAGGTATACCATCCCCATACCCCTTGTAACTGATGAGGAAACTAAGGACTGAAAGAATAAGTGATGTACCCAAAACTATATAGGCATTATCAGAAAAAGGAATCAAATACAAGATCTTTGACTCCTTTTTCAGCTATATTAACATTATACCACCTCATTTCTTATCTGTTCTTTGAAACTGCCAAATGGCAATTGTAGAATCTGGTGGCCATGTTACAGGAAATCAGGAAACTGATCTGAGCCCTATCATTCATTTCATTTGGGAAAGTTGTCACAACAGCATTTTTTATTCACTAACCATTTGGACCACAATCAAACGGGTGACCTCACAGTAAAAAGGTTCAAAATTAAATTTCCCTTGGTCTATGTCATCCTCTTTCCAAAAGCCCATTAAGTCCAGTAATTATAAAACCAATGAAAGAATTGCAACACAAAATGAAAATGATGATATGCCTAAATTTTTGTAATCTTAACCAATAAAAAAGTAAAAAGAAATATATATATGCATATATATGCATATTAAATATACATATTCATGTGTATATACAAAGATATAATTTAGAGGTATTTTTTTTTTTTTGCCAATTCAATCAGTGGAAAAGTAACAAAGAATTAAATCAATAAAGATCATAGATAATTATCAAGTCCTGACTCTCTAGTCTCAGCTGTTTGGTCATGAAGGTTTTGGTGACAGCAAAAGGGGGTAAAGCAGCAAGTGCAGGAGTGGCACAAAATTTCATCAGTGACTTAAGAGAGTTCTGGGAATAGGAGTCTAGTGGTCGTCAATACCTTGCATGCTAATGAAACCTGCCTCACATGCCATCTTGGGCATTTATGAAGAAGTTTATGAACAACTTGACATTATGGTCTTCTTTTCAGTTAATAAAAATATTAATGATGATAGCTAGAATTGCTATAGGTACTTTCAGGTTAGCAATATTCCAGGTTACAAACATTCCATTTTATCCTCATAACAACTTTGGTAGGTAGGAGCTATCATTATCCCCATTTCACAGATGAGGATACTTGGGCAGATAAAAGTTAAATGCCCTGCCCAAGGTCACACAGCTAGAAAGAATCAGAGGACAGATTTGAATTCATGTCTTCCTGATGCCAGGTCCAATGGTCTATCCATTGCAGCACTTAGCCAAGCCACATGGGATGTTAAATAGCTTTAGCTGTTATCTGTATCTTCTACCATTGCAACAGAGGGGTTTGAGGGCTAAAAGAGATCAATTCTGGCTGGGGGTGAGGGAAAGGAAACAGTTAATGAAGAATATCAAGAATTTTGAAAGGTAGAAATGTGGTTTTGGGTGTTGATGAGTTTAATAAACAAGGAGTAATTCAATTTACCTAGAACAGAAGTGGGGAAGCTACAGCCTCGAGGCCACATGTGGTCATCTAGGTTCTCAAGTAGGGCCCTTTGACTGAATCTAACTTCACAGAACAAATTCCCTTAATAAAAAGATTTGTTCTGTAAAACTTAGACTCAGTCAAAAGGCTGGCCTGGAGGCCACTGGTTCCCCACCCCTGCCATAGTGCATGTGAAAGAGCACAGTGTGAAAATAGCTTGAATATAGTCAGTTTGAAGAGAGGCTAAGAAGTCTTCATCTATTAAAAGTTTTTGAAAAACAATACAGTGAAATGAAAAAGAGCATTTGATTTGGAGCCAAATGACATGGTTTAAAATTGTTTCTCCCCTACTCATTAGCCAATGTGAACTTGGTCAAGTTACACAATGTTAATGAGCTTCAGTTTATTCTTTGGCAAAATGGAGATGATAATATTTGTGTTGCTTGCCTAGTGTGATTGTTGTGAAGAAAGACCTTTATAAATTATAAAATCTTATCTTCAGTAAAATGAGAGAATTGGAATAGATTACCTCTAAGTTCCCTTATCGTAATGAATCTATCCTTCTGTGATGATGTGTTTAGCTTGGAACATAACTGATTTTGAGGTGTCATTGAGACACTCAGGTAAATGTGATTAGTAGAAAGTCAGAGATATGAGTCTAATGAAGAAATCAGACCCGAAGATAACAGAAATCATCCAGGTGATGATTACATCTTTAGGAGGGGATGAGATTACCAAGGGAAAAAAGTATATATAAAGATAAGAGATGTCAAGGAGGTGGTTTGGGCCCCCCACCTTTAGGGAGTGGGAATAAGTACTTAAGATCACTCAGGAGAGATAAGGAAAAATATGGAATTTGAAAGATGGCAACCTTAACAAGCAATGCGATTCCTATAGTAAGGGAAAGTAAGATGGGCTTATTTCCTAATGATAAAAAGAACTGACTAGCAGAGCCAAGAGGGCAGAGGGAAAGCAGTGACTTGCTTGAACTCTCCCCCAAACCCCTCCAAATACCTGTAAAAAAAATGGCTGTAAATAAATTCTAAAGCAGCAGAACGCACAAAAAGACAGAGTGAAACAAATTTCTAGGCCAAGACAACCTGGATGGTTGGTTGGAAAGGTATATCACGCCAGGTGGGGAGAGGAGTGCAGTGCGGCGTGGACATGTAGGCCGCAGAGAACCTGGAGCAGGCCTCAGAGGACTGAATCACGGGCAGCTGTGGCGGTTTCCAGACTTCTCAACCCACAAATGTCAAAGACAACTTAGAAGGTCAATGGAAAAAAGTCTGTGACTGCAGTGAGAGTTAGAAGCTAGGTTTCAGCCACAAGTCCCAAGCGTGGGTCGCGGCTGCTTCCTGAGCTTCTGGCCCAGAGACTGAGGGAAAATTGAGTGGCTGATCAGAGAGGATTGCAAGGATCTCTTTGCCAGTGCTGAGGCAGGAATCTCTTGCTTTACTGGTGCTTGGATCTGGGTCACAGTTCTGAGGGGCGGTCCTGGGGTGAGGAGGAGCGCTGGCCTGGTGGAGCTTGTGGCTGTGGAGAGGAAACACCTCGCCCCTTATCATAGCCCCATATCATGGAAGAACTGAAAATTTACAGATCCCTAGAAGTACCTCTGAAAACAGCTGTACAAACCCCAGAAGCTTGGGACAGTACACTCTTCACATTGGAAGCAGACTTTTACCTTAACAAAGAGTTTAAAACTCAAGTAATTGGTCAGGATCATGAGTAAGCAGTGCAAAAAGAGTCAGACTATATTATCTTACTCTGGTGACAAAGAAGATCAAAACATACAACCAGAAGAAGAAAACAAAGTCAAAGCTCCTACATCCAAAACTTCCAAGAAAAATATGAATCAGTCCCAGGCTTTGGAAGAGCTCAAAAGGGATTTTGAGAAGCAAGTAAGAAAAGTAGAGGAAAAACTGGGAAGAGAAATGAGAGTGATGCAAGAAAATCATGAAAAAGAAGTTAACAGCTTGCTAAAGGAGACCAAAAAAAAAAATACTGAAGAAAATAACACCTTAAAAAATAGCCTAACCTAAATGGTGAAAGAGGTCCAAAAAGCCAATGAGGAGAAGAATGCACTAAAAAGCAAAATTGGCCAAATGGAAAAGGAAGTCCAAAAAGATTACTTAAGAAAATACTTCCTTAAAAATTAGAATAGGGCAATTGGAAGCTAGTGACTTTATGAGAAATCAAGACACTGTAAAACAAATCCAAAAGAATGAAAAATTAGAAAACAATGTGAAATATCTCATTGGAAAAGCAATTGACCTGGAAAATAGATCCAGGAGAGAGAATTTAAAAACTATTGGACTATCTGAAAGCCATGATCAAAAAAAGAGCCTAGACACCATCTTTCAAGAAATGATCAAGGAAAACTGCCCTGATATTTTAGAACCAGAGGGCAAAATAGAAATGAAAGAATTCACCAATCACCTCCTGAAAGAGATCCCCAAAGGAAAACTCCTAGGAATATTGTAGACAAATTCCAGAGTTCCCAGGTCAAGGAGAAAATATTACAAGCAGCCAGAAAGAAACAATTCAAGTATTGTGGAAACACAATCAGGATAACATAAGATTTAGCAGCTTCTACATTAAGGGACCGCATGGCATGGAATATAATATTGTGGAGGGCAAAGGAGATTAGATTACAACCAAGAATCACCTACCCAGCAAAACTGAGTTTAATTCTTCAGGGGAAAAATGGTCATTCAGTGAAATAGAGGACTTTCAAGCATTCTTGTTGAAAAGACCAGAGCTGAATAGAAAATTTGACTTTCCAATACAAGACTCAAGTGGAACATGAAGAGGTAAACAGGAAAGAGAAATCATAAGAGACTTATTAAGGTTGAACTGTTTACATTCCTGCATGGGAAGATGGTATTTGTAACTCATGAGACCTTTGTCAGTATTAGGGTAGTTGGAGGGGAAAATTATATGTATGTATGTATGTATAGATAGATAGATAGGTAGATAGATAGATAGATAGAGGGCACAGGGTGAGTTGAAGATGAAGGGGTCATATCTGGAGAATAAAATTAAGGGGTGAGAGAGGATTATACTAAGAAAAGGAAAAAGGGAGATGTAGAATGGGGTATATTATCTCTCCAAAAAACAGAAAAGAAAAGACTTACAGTGGAGGGGAAAGGGGGAAGGTGAGAGGGAATGAGTGAATCTTATTCTCATAGGATTTGGCTTAAGGAGGGAATAACATACACACTCAATTGGGTATGGAAATCTGTCTTACCTTACAGGAAAATAGGTGGGGGAGGGGAAAAGAGAGTAGGGGGATGATAAAGAGGAGGACAGATTGGGAAAGGGAGTAATCAGAAGCAAATACTTTTGAGGAGGGACAGGGTCAAAAGAAAGAATAGAATAAACAGGGGGGATAGGATTAAGGGAAATAGAGTTAGTTTTTCACAGCATGTCTACTGTGGAAGTGTTTTGCATAACTGCACATGTATAACCTATATTGAGTTGCTTGTATTTTCAATGAGGGTGGGTGGGGAGAGGAGAAAATTTGGAAACAAAAGATTTAAAAACACGTTTAAAAGAATGTTTTCACATGCAACTGGAAAATAAGAAATATAGGAAATGGGGTACAGATATCTATCCTGCCCTACAGGAAAATAGAAGGGGAAGGGGATAAGAGAAGGGGGGAGACATAGAAGGGAAGGCAGACTAGGGGAAGGGGTATTCAGAATACATGCCCACTTGGGGTCAGGGGAGGGACGAGATGGGGTGAAAATTTGGAACTCAAAATCTTGTGGAAGTAAATGCTGAAAACTAAAAATAAATAAATTTATCAATAAAAAAAATAAAACTGAACTTTAACACACAAAAAAAGAACTGACTAAAATGCTGGAACTTTGTTTTCTAGCTCAAGAGGGCACAATGATATCAAAAACTTTGCTATCTAGTCTCCTTCTGGGTGTAGTAACAGTTTTAATGGTGCTAAATATAGCAGGAGGAACATTTTATAGCTCCTATGTATTAAATTCTTGTGTAAGCATCTCAATATCATGCTTCCCATTTCCTTCTTTTAAATGATTGAATTTAGCAATTACCAACACCGATGGAAAGTTGCAATGGGGGATGGGAGTAGGGAATCATTCTGTGCCTCAAACCATATGATGATCAAGGGATCATGGAACTTGTCAGGAAGCATTTTCTGGACGCCAATGTAAAAACAGCTATCTGTAGCTATGTCTCACTTCCCTGGAGTGACTTCTGCCACCAGCCTGGCTGAGCTGAGCATTTGAGGTAGGTCAGGGTGAAGAGTCAAGGGCCCAGAAAGGTTCAACTTGTTTTCCCTCTGCAAAGACTGATGTGAATTAAACATTTCCAAAGTGAAAGGTCACTCCTTTTCCACACTCACCTTGTGCATGGGGAACATGGGCTTCTGTTTTTTATTGATCCTGAGGCTGACAAGTGAGCAGTGCTTCAGAATGTTTCACATCTTTTTCTAAGTGGTACTGATTAACCCTTTCAAATAAGGAAGGGGGTGAGGTTCAGGGATGTTCTGCTTTCATCTCTTTAGTTCTATAACCCAAGCATCTTCAGAATGAAAGGACTGCAAATTATAGCCATGTAAGGGGCAAATCTGCTTCTACCATCTCCAGGCCTCTCTTTCCCTGAGTCACTTGTTTTATGGAGTGAGACTACTGTCCTATGCTTAGCAAGTTAATTGTACTGAATATAAATCCTGCCAAGAGGATTATCCATGATCTCCAAGGCTTCATGAATTAAAGCTCATTCATGCACAAGCTCTCCTCCCGCCATCCTCCCCCTATACTCAATTCATACCCCCAAGTCATTTATGCTACTACAGTGAATTTTGTTGTTGCTGTTGTTCAGGCATTTCAGTCATGTCTGGTTCTTTGTGACCTTGTTTGGGGTTTTCTTGGCAAAGATACTGGAGTGATTTGCCATTTCCTTCTCCAGCTCATTTTACAGATGAGGAACAGGCAAACAGGGTTAAGTGACTTGCCCAGGGTCACACAGCTAGTAAGTGTCTGAGGCCGGGTTTGAACTCACAAAGAGGAGTCTTCCTGACTTTAAGCCCAGTGCTCTATCCACCGTGCAACCTAGTTGCCCCCTCTGGTGGATAATTTATTTTATTATCTTGAAATCATGCTCTCAAAGATGGCTAGGGAGAAATATAGATCAATGTTCATCCAGATATGGCCCATAAACTACTAAGGGCTTGAAAAAGGTGCTGGCTCATCACACCTATCAGATTGGCCAACATGACAAAACAGGAAAATGATAGATGTTGGAGAAGATGTGGGAAAATTGGAACACTAATGCATTGTTGGTGGAGTTGTGAAATGATCCAACCATTTTGAAGAGCAATTTGTAACTATGCCCAAAGGGCTATAAAAATGTGCATATGCTTTGACCCAGCAATAGCACTTCTAGGGCTATATCGCAAACAGATCATACAAATGGGAAAAGGACCCACATGTACAAAAATAGTCATAGCAGCTCTTTTTGTGCTGGCGAAGAATTGGAAATTGAGAGGATGCCCATCCATTGGGGAAAGGCTGAACAAATTGTGGTGTATGAATGTGATGGAATACTATTGTGCTATAAGAAATGATGAACAGGCTGACTTCAGAAAAACCTGGAAAGACTTGTATGGTCTGATGCTGAGTGAAGTGAGCAGAACCAAGAGAATGTTGTACACAATAACAGCCATGTTGTGTAATGACTAATATTGATAAACTTAACCCTTCCTGGCAATACAAGGATATAAGACATCTCCAGAGGTCTTGTGATGGAAAATACTATCCACATTCAAAGAAAGAACTATGAAAATTGAATTGCTATTTTTTTTCCTCTTCTGTTGAATTTTGTTTCCTCTTTCTGATGGTTCCTCCTATTGGTTTTAATTTTTACTTACAACATCACTAATGTGAAAATATGTTTAATATGAATGTAAATGTAGAGCCTATCTCAGATTGTGCACCGTCTTGGGGAGGGAGGTGGGGAGGAAGGGGGAGAAAAATTTTAAACTCAAAAGCATATGGAAGTGATTATTGATAAATCAAAATAAATTAATAAAAAATTAAAAAAAAAGAAAACAGTGCTGGTAGCTTTTGTTGTCTACCTCTACCTCTTTCTCCTCTGAGGAGGCTCTGTCTCCTACCTTCAAACACACCTGTCTGGATTAGGGCATGTGTGACAATGATGATAGGTGAATGAGGAAAAAAATAGGCAACATCAGTACTGATCTCAAGGAGAGAGCCTTCATACACTTATTGGATCTTAATATTTGGTGTTAAGAGTAGACAGGAAAGAATTGACAAATAGAAGTATGCATAGAATGATTTTACACATATAACATATATATATATGTGTGTATACATACATATAAATATACATACATACACATATTTGTTACATGATAACTCTATTGTATGTTAAAGAGGAATAGCAAGTTGTACATAATAGATTTGTAGTTTCATGTGCAATCATCTGTTTTTATTATACTATGTTATGGAAATGCTTATTTCATTCTATAAATTGAAAAATTTTTTAAAAAGAGTGGATGGGAGAACAAAGGATACCTCCTAGAAACAGGAGTCAGTGTTGGAAAAATGCAATATCACATGCTAGAAAGGGCATCAGAGACATAGTTGGGGGTAGCTCTCGATCTCAGTTTAGCTTTTCATAAAGCTTCTGAGTTGACTTTCAGGAGTAAAAGTACCTGTGGATAGCACCATGGAAGGTACTCCATCAGAGTGAGTATTTCCCTGGCTCATTTTGAGAAAATGGATGTGTGTTGGAAAGGGAAAAGCACATTTCTGGGGAGGGGAGTAGAGCCATTTCTGTCTCTGCCCATATTGGATCTTTTGCTCTAGACCAGAGCATAGCTTTCAAATATGTTTCAACTTTCCCTGATGAGGGATATAAATTATAAATGTTATTTTGAAAAAAAATTGAAAAATTATATATACCTATATAGATGCAAAATAAGTGGATGGTTTAAAGCAAGGAGCATCTATGTAGCACTTCAAAGCATTTCCCATTACTAGAGGGAACCTTTAAATAATTCTGAGACAAGTGATCTAAATGTAGTGTGCAAAGTTTTCAACTGTTTTATAAACTAGTTCCCATTCAAGTTTGACAGATTAGAAATATTTTTAAAAGTAGAATGAATCTGCTTCTTGTAGCACGTCTGTTTCTTTTTAGAATTTAAATTGGCTAATTCTTCCCATAACAATTCTTTCCTTTTCACCTGAAAAGTAGAAATCTTTGCTAATAGGGCTCGGAATGTTAGAATTTGAAATGTTCTTTCTAGAAGGTATATATTCTGAAAATACATTAAGATGAACTCCAGGGGGAAAATTCACTGTGCTTAGATTAATTTCTTGTATTCTTGTGGATCCAATTGGATTTTTCAGTCAAATTTTAGAAATTATTGGCTTAAATTCATGGTTTCCACTTCAGAAAAAATTAAAATAAGAGTATGCACTTATATAGGATTTCACAAACATAATTTCATTTTATCCTCACAGCAACTCTGAAATATTTAGGACAAGTTTTATTGTCTCCATGGAACTCTCCACTAACATTTCTAAACACTTGGTTCTCAATATGTAAATTCAGGATTATTATGTTCATGCTCATCCATCAGGTGACACCTGGTACCATGGTATTGAAAGTTCAGAAGCATTCCTAAGGAAACTCACAAGAGTCAAATGCAATTATAGGGATTATCTAATCACTGCAATCTATCTTCCCATAAGAAACTGGCAGAGGACTTGGGATTCCTCTATATGCTTTCTTCTAACAGATAAGTATGAGTATTTAGTTCAATACAGCAGGCTTTGAAGATACAGATGAATTTTATTTTTTAAGATAATTGGGGGTCACACAGCTAGTAAGTGTCAAGTGTTTTGGTCTGAGGCTGGATTTGACCTCCGGTCCTCCTGGCTTCAGGTCCGGTGCTCTATCCACTGTGCCACTTAGCTGCCCCCAGATGAATTTTAAAAGGGTTTCACCTAAACTTCACCCATCAAAAAAAAACCAACAAAAAACAAAAAACAAAACAAAAAAACCCTTCCTGACACAGCCATAATTAAAACAAGACAACTGAGACTATTCCCCAGGTGCAGTATGTAGGTGCTTGGTAGGGAGAGTCATATTTTTTCCCCTTGTAAAATAGAACAGCCAAACTACTGTTGGAGTTGGGGAACAATGTAAGATCAGGAGTAAGAGGTCAGTGTTACAGACTGGTAGATGACAAGGGAGAAGAGCAGAATACCCTCTCTTTAACAGAATCTTCCCCCAGCTTCAGGAGACAAGTTGTACAATGGAGTGGACATATGATGCCTTGAAGAACTTATTTTGCCAGGATATTACCTAGTTAATGAAAGCTCCACCCCTACTGTGGACCAATTAGTGCCTTATCTCCCAAGTATCTAAAGGATTAGCATTCTGTATCCTCAAACAACACTCAAAGTCAAGATAATTTTTCTTTCCCAGAGAAGCATGATCCCTATTTCTGGAGTTCTAGAACTATCCTTTAACATCTATCCTCCTAAATGAAAATGAGATCTAATTTCCCTTCCCTGGAGCAGCCTAGACACATTACAGGGAGGGTCCTGAACCCTGAAAGTCTCCTTAATCCCCTCTTCCTCTGCTGTGTCCGGAGACTGTACTCTCAGTGGCAGATGGTGGGGGTGAGGACTGGTACAGTGCTCTTTTGATTTTGCCCTAGGTGAAAAATTCCTAGCTATGGTTCTACTCAATGGTTAGAAGACATTTGTCATCATATTTTAGAGTCTGAAGCTGTAAACCTATTTACATTGCAAAAGTGATACAGGGAAGAGTAGGGATGTAGAGAAAAGCACTGGAGATGTAGGAGATGGGTCCTATTAATCAATTAATCAACAAGCATTTATTAAGCACCTACTATATGTCAGGTACTGGACCCACCTAGACCACTTATATCCTGTGTGACCTAGGGAAAGTTACATAATCTTCATAAACATTGAGGTCCCTTTTAGCTCTAAATATATGATCCAAAGCGTGGATAATATCTGATATGCAATAGTGGAAGTAGTTTCCGCACTGGAAGTGAGCCCATGCAGATGAAACCACAGATCAAAACAAAAAAAAAGTCTTTGCAAAAGTATTTTGAAGGCTCTAAACATTCTTCCCTAAAGAATTCACAATTCCAGGGCATTTTTTTATTCTATTCTATTTTCATTCTATTTGTGGGAATAGCATTTTCTATGGAGTTGAGGGACAGGTGGGTAGCTTGTGGATAACAATTTCACATGTCTATGGTGTAGGATTATTTAAAACGTTTCAGATTTATTTCTAGTGACTATTGTGCTAGTGAAGAGATAAATTGCTTACTACATTTTTTTAAAATTAAGAAACACTGAAGCAATTTATATTTTATTTTAAAGGGAAAATCTTTGGGAAGAATTTATTGAAGTCATTATTTTGTGATAAACAAAACGAAGCTACATCAATTTTGTATATTTTATCTCTCATTCTCCAAAAAAGACATAACTAGCCTTATGTTCTGGAAGTTCACTTCTTTCTCTAATGTGGTATATAATAAGCTCACCCATTAAAAACATTCACAATGCCACTTTCCATTTTTTATTACAAGTTTGATGAATAATAAGACATAATGCAGAATGATATAATGCTTGACAGTGATAGAAGTAACCCAAACAAGTTTATGCAGAGTTCAGTTTACATACTCATTGCCACTTAATAAGATGTAGAAACTAACAACTTTCAAAATTTGCATCCTTGACAACTAAGAAGAATACAAACTTTTTTAGACAAATAAATTATTTTAAAAATGTTAAGTCTAGAGTCATAGATATAGCTGCTGACTTGAAAATAAAATGATTAGCTATGTTCCAAGGGACTGAAAATAGCTTTCCAGACAGTAGTGGGATGAATTGCTCCCTATTTGCTGATATGTTCAAACAAATAAAATATTTTTTTTTGTGCTGAAGCATCAGATCATACTGTATCTTTTTATCACACTGGTTACTTTGCAATGTTGCCATTTATTAGTCATGTGACCATATAGGTTGTAAAATAAGGAAGACAATGCTTAGACTACATATACCATGAGGTTATTCATAATGCTCTGTAAAGCTTATGTCATCACATAATCTGTTATTAGGATTATTATTTCTTCCTATATTTTTGTAACCCTTGTTCCAGGGTATCCTTTGTAACACAGATACTATGAAGACATACCAATTCTGTCTTGTTCCTACCACTAAGCAGTACCTGTGAAGTTGAAGATCTGGCACTCTTCCAAGGGTATCTACGCATAACCTTATAAATACTTCAGTTCGTAAGACTTCAGAACACAGGACCATTTCTATTTTATTTAGAGTAGAGCATGTAGAAAAGGCCCGTGTCAATTCATAATCTTTTTCCATGGCCCATCTTCCTTTATATATCTTTACTGTCTTCATGACTTATATAATTGTCCTGTTGGGGCAGTATTAATATTCCAGGGTTTATTCCTCAAAACCAAGGTACTATACTATGTGCTTTTTTTTATTTAATCAAAAACATTTATTAAGCATCTATTATTTTCCATACACAATGTTAGTGTGGATACAAATAAAACAGCAAGATAGTCCCTGCTTTCAAGGAGGTGACATTCTCCTGAGGATATACAAAATATTCACAGACAAATAAAGGATATTTTAATAAACACAAAATAGTTTCTGGAGGGGTAGTCCTAACAATAGGTGAAATAAATTTCTGGTTATTGTTCCCAGCATGGGCTCCACCCTGCAGTATTCTATCATAATCATGTACCACAACCTGTCCAGCCATTCCTCAATGTATGGGCTTCCCCTCAATATTGAATTCTTTGCCACCATGAAAACAGCTGCTATAAATATTTAATGCAAATATATCATTTCCCCTTTTCTTTGATCTCTTTGAGATATGACCTAGTAGTGGTTTTGCTTGGTTAAAGGGTATGCGGTTTTATAGCCCATTGGGTTTAGTTTCAAATTGTTCCCCAGAAAGGTTGAATTAGTTCACACCTCAACAACAGAGCATTAGTGTCCTAATTTTTCCTTATCCTCTCCAGTATGTGTCATTTTCCTTTTCTGTCATGTTATCCAATCTGATAAATGTGAAGTCATATCTCAACGTTGTTTTAATTTGGATTTCTCTAATCCATAGTGATTTAGAATTTTTTTTTCATTGCCTATTGATAGTTTTGATTTCTTCTGAGAACTATCTGTTTATATCTTTTGGCTATTTATCAACAGGGAACGCTCTTATTTTTATAAATTTGTCTCAGCTTCCTGTAAATCTGAGAAATGAGGCCCTAATTAGAGAAATTTGTTGTAATATTTTTTCTGTTTCCTGTTTTCTTTCTAATTTGAATGTATTAATTTTGTTGTACAAAAGATTTTAATTTTATGTAATTAAAATTATCTATTTTATTTTCTGTCATCACATTTTTCATTTTGGTCATAAACTGCATACAGGTTTCTTAGGAGACAAAATGATTTAGTACTTACATCTCTATCAGGACATGCTACATTTTGTTGTGATCCGCACAGTCAAAAGGTTTAGTGTAATTAATGAAGCAGGAGTAGATTTTTTTTTTCTCTGGAATTACCTTGCTTTCTCTACAATCCAGTGAATGTTGACAATTTGGTCTTTAGTGCCTTTGCCTCTTTGAAAACCAGCTTGCACTTCTGGTATTTCTTGGTTCACATATTGCTAAAACCTAGCTTGCAAAATCTTAATCATAATCTGTTTGCATTTGAAAGGAGCATAAATGTTTGTTTATTCTAGCTCTGGTCTCTTCAGCATGCATCCTTGAAAATCCTCTATTTCATTACATATCCATTTTTCCCTTCCAGCAGTATAATCAGTTTTTCTGGATAGGTTATTCTTGTTTATAATCTCAGCTCTTTCACCTTCCTGAAATATCATATTCCAAGGATTCCACTCCTTTATTGTGGTAGGTTAAATTTTGTGTAATACTGACTGTTGTTCCACTGAATTTGAATGTTTTCTTTCTCACTTATTGAAGTATTTTCTCCTTGACTTGGGAGCTCTGGAATTTGGCTTTAATATTCCTGGGGATTTTTCATTCTGTGATCCTTTTCAGGTGGTTATAGGTGTATTCTTTCAATTTCTATTTTACCCTCTGGTTCTGGGATGTCAGGGCAGTTTTCCTTGATAATTTCTTGAACTATGATATCTGAGCTCTTTATTTGATTGTGGCTTTCAGGCAATCCAACAATCCTTATGTTATCTCTTCTTGATCTGTTTTCCAGGTTGGCTACTTATATTATATCACTTTGACCTATTTTCCAGGTCAACTACTTTTTCAATATGATATTTCATATTTTCTTCTATTTTTTCTTCTTTTGATTTTGTTTTATTGTTTCCTGTTGTCTCATGGAGTTACTAGCTTCCACTTGCCTGATTCAAGGAAATATTTTATTCAGTGAGCTTTTGTACCTCCTTTTTTTCCCATTTACTCAATTCTGTTTTTCAAGGTGTTATTTTCTTCAGCATTGTTTATGCCTTTTTTAACAAGTTGTTAATTATCTTTACATAATTTTGGTTTTTTGCCTTTATTTCCTTACCTAATTTTTCCGCTACTATTATTTGATTCTGTAAAGCATTTTTAAAATCTTCCAAGAATTCTTGTTTGGCTTGTGTCCATTTCACATTTTTTTTTAAGGCTTTGCTTGTAGCTATCTTGATTTCATTATCTTCTTTCCTGTCACTGTAGTAGCTTTTTTTGGTTAGGTTCTTTTTTGTTTGTTTGTTGTTTGCTCATTTTCTATCTTCTTTCTTGTTTTAGAACTTTATGCTAGTATTGGGCTGTATTCCTGACATGGAGGAAAGGAATGTGCTTTGTCTCAAGCTTCAGGCTTTTTTGCACTACTATCTTCAGAACTAGTTCTGTGGGGGTTGGAAGTTTTAGTGCTCCCAAGGTGGAATAATCTGTGGAGAGGTGCGGTCACTGCTTTTTTGGACTCTAGTCCTTATCCAGGAAGGACCCCTGATCCCTTGGGATTACAATTAATACTGCTCTCAGGGCCCCTCCTTCCTCTCTTGGTACTAAAAATGATATTGTTCCTCAGGATCTCTTATCCTTTGGGGCTGGAAGTCATATTGCCCCTGAAAGCTTCTACTCCCTATTGCCCAAACAGTCCTCTTACTGTGTCTATCTTGAGTGCTCCTAAAGCTGCTGCTGCTTTTGTCTCCACAGCCCAGTTCTCCCACTGGTGTTTCATTGACATGGGCTCTGGGTTAACCTCCTCTCTAATATTCCTGATCTCCCTTTCCAACTTTAAGTGTCTTCGGCTGGAAGAATGTCTCATTCTGACTTTTTGTTGGCTATGGCACTCCAGAATTCAATTTGAGTCATTATTTTAATGTTGTTTAGATGAGAATGTTGGGAGAGCTCTGCTGAGTACTTTGTCTACTCTCTCATCTTGGCTCCACTGACAGAAGTCCAACACAAAAATTTTCAATAATTTAATGTATTATTTGAAGTCTGGATCAGCTGGTTTAGTGAATAGAGGATGGGCCTTGGGATTAGGGACTGCCTGGATTCAATGCTGCCTCTAAAACATAGTAATTCTATAACCCTGCACAATGTAACTTCCCTGGGCCTTGATTCCCTAATCTATAAATAGAAAATTGAAATAAATGTCATATGAGGTCCATCCAACATCTAATTCCATTACAGCATAAATCTTTGATAATTAATCTATGGAATTTGCCCTAGGCAACAACCTGGAATATAATTCTAAGTTGCTGATATGAATAAATGGAAGGAAAAATTTACCTATTGAGATTTTCCTACACCAATGAAATCACAGGTATACACCAAAATATAAGAAGCCTAGCTGTAAAATATTAAAGCTTAAAACTGCACTAAGACTTTTGGGACATCCTGTATACAGTGAGTAGCAATACAGTAACATATTGTGTTGCCTCTTGAATTAATATTTTCACACATCACTACTAATCTTTATTATCTTCATTTGAGGTCAAAAGAATAAAGACTTCCAGATAGCCTCAGTGATACAAGATAAACCAAGAAATGGAGCAGTTTGTCTCCTGGAGATCTTGGTGTATGTTTCTTTTTTTTTTTCTTGTGTGTGTTAAGAAACGATAAGAAGGCCCCTTTATAAAATAGTTGCATAATAGCCCAATACTTAAATATATGTAAGAAACCCAGACACTACTTCTACAAGTCTGCATTTTTCATTATGAGACATGCATATTCTAACATTTACCCCCATTTCACACTTAGAAAGTTATTTAATGAAAGGACTTGGAAACATGCAACTAAGTACAATTATTAAACCTAAGCAATCACTAAACTATTAAGATCATGTTACTTGCCAGCTTTCTTAAACTGTTATTCCTCATTACATGCTTCTGTAACAAAAGCCTCCAAATTGTCAGATAAGATTTTGCCTAAGGGAAATACAGGTTATCCCAAACGTCTTAGTACAGGTTTAAGTTTTAATAGCTTAAGGTTCAATAGCTTAAAACTGTACTAAGTCTTTTGGGACACCCTGTACAAGCAATCGCTTCTTTTAATGAATGGAAATGAAATAATTCCCTAAAGAATGGAACCAGATTCACTGAACATAAGAATAACTAGCCAAAAATGCCTGATTAAGACAGGCCTGAATCAGACAGCCTCTTTTTTTTATTGTAGCAAAGATAGAGGTGGGCTATAGAATGCACACTAATCACAAGCATAAATCAGATTATCTCTATGAAAAAGGATTTTTCAATCAAGTTTTCTTTTCTCCTGAATGTATAAGGAATCCTTCCTTCAGAATGGATTGCAATGACTTTATAGATTTCAAAGACATTTAATTTCTTGAGTTCATTCCTGAAGGTAAAGTTGCAGAGCAGATTAAAAATCTTTCATTCCCTTCTTTGGGGTATACAACATATGTAGTGTCTCATTGTAACATATTTCAATCAATGATAACAGAGCCTCAATATTCATTGATTAAGATGATTAAGTGACAATCTCTCAATCTCTATTTCAACACCCTTGGCCAGGCCTTCATCTCTTCTTGCTTAGGTTGCTGTGTTGAGTTACTAAGTTATGCTGTCTCCAATTTCCCTGCTCTTCAATATATCCTAGTACTGCCCATACTATTTCCTTAATGCTCTGTTCTGTTCTTGTTGCTCCTTTACCCATCCCCCCCCCCCCCAAAAATTCTGAGACTCTCCATTACCTGACAAAAAAAAAAAACAAAACTGTTAACTACAGATCTTAGCCTTCAACAATCTCCACAATCTGGCTCCAACTTTGTTTTCCAGGTTTCTCTCATATCATTCTTCTTCATATTCTTAATGTTCTAGCCTAACTGCACTACTTTATGTCACTGGATCTAGCCTCCCTCTTGTGTGACCTTCATTCAAGGCCCCGTTCAGGTGACAATTTCTCCATGCAGCTATTCTTGACTTCTGACACCCACTCAGATAAAGGTAATCTCTCTCTATTCAAGAGTCTCACAGAACTTTTCACTTATATTATTCCCTTGCCTATCACTGTATCTTTCCTCCTATTGGATTGTAAACTCTGTGAGGGCAGGCTCTTTGCCTTAGCTATCTTTGCTTTCCCATTGCTTAAAATGGTGCCTAAATGGAGTTTGCTCAGTTGAATGAAGGCAAACAGAAAACCTTCATGAAGCGTGTGCCTGATCTATAACCTACCTTCTTGCTTATTCAAGGCAATAAGAACAATAATCAATCAGTGAGAAATCCCACTTGACTGTCTTATGAGAATTTAATGTTTTTATACTACTTAATATGAATAGGCCGATTAGAAAGAGGGGAAAAAGAAAGATAGATGTAAAATAATATTACATTTATGGTCAAGGGTTTTCCAAGAGCACATATATGGACAAAATTACATATAAGGTTGAGATACTCTGGTGGCTTTTTTGTTCTTGTCTTCTATGAAGAAAAATGGTTTGTTTGTTCATTATAGACTTCCTAGGAACACCAACAGTCAAATTTCTGAACCTTCAATAGTTTGTTTAATTTACTTTTTTATTCATGATGGTGATTTGTCTTTATCTTTACATACCTCTCTCTAGAGAGAAATTTTACATATAAAAATACATATATGTGTGTATTGGGGCATACAAGAATAGCTATATATATTCTATATCTATGTGCTCATTTAGATATATACCATATTATTTATATACATATATAACATTTCATGACAAAATTGCATTAGTATATTAAATAAAAATATATTAAATGAATAAAAGCCATTTATAATATATCTTATACACACATATGTGATATGACCAAGTAAAATAATGTATGTTATGTGTTTCAAAAACCTTAGTATGCAATATAAATGTAAGCTATGTGTCATAAAAGGTTAATATGCAATATTATTAATTCTTTTCTAAATAATTTGTATTTCATGTCTAAAATATTCCATGCTTATTAAGTACAAATCAGAAACATGTTGTTATCCCCTAAATTTATATGTGTGTACACATATATATGCAAGCAAATGTATGTATGTCTAGATATTTATATGCATATGGACACATATCTCCAATGTCAGTCTACTGAAAGATAAAAGAAAACTTGGTTATCATATAATTTTAGAAAATACTCATAGTCTGTTGGGAAAAGGATTTTTTAAAGACTAAACATCTCAAACTAGAGGTTAATTTTTCTATATGTTGGTTATTTGTCATACTGAAATAAGTTTTTAAGAGATGTATTTTTGAGATTTATATTAAAAATGAATTGCAAGTTAAGTCTTTAGGAAAACATTAAAAGCTGATAACAGATGCTAACTATTAAAATCTATACGAGAGACATTCAGTAAAAAGCCAGGTATTTTCCCAAGAAGAATTCATGAAAATCTTTTAGCTGTTTATGACAGCAAAAATTTCTTTTGAAGCATGAGTTCTCTGATACTCACTTAATAGACTATTTCTCACTTTTAGTTACATCACCCCTCACTGTTGAAGTCTGAGCAGTTGTGAGTGGTAATTTTTCTCTACTGCCATCAGCTTAAGACCCCCAGCCCAACTGTGTTGCCTTCTCTCATTGTCATAAGCCAAAAACAAGCACACCAGTTCCATTTAATCACTTAAGATTGTGTTGATTACAAAGGCATTTTTTTCAAAGATATAAGAACAAACATAGACATTTTCTCTAATTTCTCCAGCACATACTTTTCCTTGTACTACAACAGTCTTTGAGGAATACTCCAGACTTTGCAATGGGTGGCATTCTTCTGAGAAGCAGATTTAGGCTTGAAATGAGGGGGGAAAACAAAAACAAAAATTTCTTAAAAATTAAAGCTATCCAAAAGAAGAGTGGGCTGCCATGAGAGGTAGCTGGTTCCTCCTCATTAGAAGTCTTCATGCAAATACTAGAAGACCATGTGCTCACTATATGTATGGTGTAGAGATATTTTTGATTAGATATTGATTAGAATAGATGATAAATAAGGTTTCTTCCTAATCCAAAACCCTTTGTGATTTTGAGAATTGGGTACATGAAAGGTGAGATATTTAGATTGCCTGCCTCTGCCTACCCACGTTCCGTGTCCCAATTTACCCTACATATCATCTCCACCCACCTGAGAGACTTCCCTCATATGGGTTGCCCTGTAGTTCTGGCATGATGAGAGATGGTTATGGTAAATACTTTTAAACTTCCTGGTCAGTGTTCTGAACTCAGACAACTATAACAGATAAATGTTCTTGATTAGGTAGAAGTTATACCAACCAGAAAGTATTTCTGGGCATCTTTCCTATAGCTTTCTGTCTTCTTTGTTAGTAAATGATTCTCCTTTGTTGCAGAGATAATTAGGGCCAATCATACAAATATGTGAATTATGGAGTGA
This sequence comes from Vombatus ursinus, assembly GCF_900497805.2. Taxonomy (NCBI): domain Eukaryota; kingdom Metazoa; phylum Chordata; class Mammalia; order Diprotodontia; family Vombatidae; genus Vombatus; species Vombatus ursinus. Next base: position 13,353,155 of record NW_020954552.1, on the reverse strand, counting down.
CCCCGCAATCAAGTGTATTGTCTAGTGGAGTGTTATGTGTGCTATTGAATAATTAATGAGTTGACTAATAATATCATTGTCTAATTTTCTCAGTGATCTGAAATCCAGTAACTTTGTTACAATTTGTCCAGTCATAAAACTCACCATCATTCTTTGAATTTAAGATATGCAAATCTAATATTTTTTGTACTACCTTAATTTAATTGAATCTATGTCTACCACTTATATTAGGATATTTGGAGGTATAGCAGCTATTATGAAACATAAAATGATATCATGCCTAATGTCAACTTTGTATTCTTGTTTAGATTATATCTGAAAGCAATAGCAAGTTGTGCATGGTAGATTTGTAGTTTCATGTGCAGTCATCTTTTTTATTCTACCATGTTATGGAAATGCTGGTTTTATTCCATGTTAAAAATAAAATTTAATAATAAATAAAAAAGAAAGTAAAAGAGAGAGGAGAGAGGAGATCATGGGGAGAGGATTTTTGTTAACTGAAAAAATTAAATTAGAAAAACAAAAGTTTCTGATTTGTTTAAAAAATTAGTAGTCAGCAAAATTAATTACATAAAGTGTTGCATAACAAATACATATCACTTGGAAGAAATGACCAAGTTGTATTTGTATGTGTTTATAACAAGTTTAACTTAAGATATTGTGATAGAGACATGTTGAATTTGGTGCACCATTTGATAAATAAATAAAGAATTGATTAAGTACTTACTATATAGCATACACTATGCTAAATATTAGTGATACAAATACAAGTAAGACAGCTCTTCCCTTCAGAGACCTTCATTCTAATTGGGGAAGTCAACCCATAAAGGGGAGTTAGAAAAAAAGGGGTGGAGGAGGTTACTTAGTAGGAGGGTATAGAGATGATCAGGAAATGATGCTGAGGTCTTGGGACAAGAAGAGATAAAAGGCCAGAGCCGTATTTCCAGGGGCAGAGTCCAAGGTTCTGGTGAAAGGCAGATAATGATTATGGCTGATGTATAGGAGACATAGTGTGAAGATAGCTAGGAAATTTGTTGGGTATGAGTCTCGTAGAGTGTGGAACCTATGTATAGCAGTGCATTTGGCTATAACCTTTATAGAAGCATGTAATAATAAATGATTCACTATGTAAAGGTGTATTATGTAGACTATATTTTGTTTTGTTTTATTTTCCCCTACTGAATCCAGACCTAACCGTTGACAATGAAGCACTGATAATATATTAGGAAGGTACATTAACTTTTTTAGGATATTAGAAACCTTCTAAGTAAATTGGGTCTTCATTTAAATCCTTAAAGTTTTCAGAGTTAATTATAGTTTCTTTTCCACATTTATTTATTTTATTTTTAATGTATGGAATAAAACAAGGATTTCCATAATATGGTATAATAAAAAAATACAATTGCCCATGAAACTGCAAAGCTATTATGTACAACTTGGTATTCCTTTTAAATATATAATAAAGTTATCATGTAAATTTCTTTTTTTCCCTCCCTCCCACCCTAGAGATGGCCTACCATTAGACACAAATATGCATAAACAGATATATATATGTGTGTGTGTGTATGTGTATAATTACATATATATAGTTATTAGATACAAACTTCTTTCTTTATCAATTCTTTATAGAGTTAATTATAGTTTCTAAAGATTCTTATGTTAGAATTTGCTTCTCCTATCCTCCATGTTTCTCTTTATGGTATACTACTATATTCCCATTTATCCAGTTTCAAATCTTTGCAGTCACCTTGAACTCTTGGCCTTCAATCATCTCTCATTTATCCAGGCAATTCTACCTCTCCAACATCTATTCAAATAATGTTCTAGTCCCTCACTTCTCACCCACATTCCTGTTAATAGTCTCTTTACCGGTCTCTCTGCCTCCAGTCTCATTCAACTACAACCTATTCTTCACAGAGGCAGCCAAAATCATTTTCATGAGGCTCATGCATAATTATATCATTTCTAGGCCTAAAAAAAATCTCAGTGGTCCTCTAAAGCCTCTCAGATAAAAACTGCTTAGCTTAGAATTTATGAGCTCTCACTATATGATTCTATCCTACTTCTTTTTTTAACCTTATTTCATGTTATTCCCCTTTCAGCACACTATATTCCAGTCAAACTGGATGCACCAGCTGATTCCCTAAATTGATACTACATCTCCTCCCTCTCTGTATTTTTCAGACTTTCTTCCACGGGTTGAATGTATTCTCTTTTTTATCTATGCCTTTCAGAATCCAGAGCTTTTTTCAAAATTTAGCTCAGGTACCACCTTCTTCATGGAGCTTCTTCTGATTTCCCCAGCTCCAAGTGCTCACTCTTTCATCCTATTCCCTAGAATATTGTGTCTTCTCTTTGTCACTAATATACCTCCACTTTGTATTACACTTAAATGCATCTATCTTCCTCTGACCCCTGAAGAACATAATTTTTTTGAGTAAAGAAAGTGCATCATTTTTGCAGTTCTATCCTTAGGCTTCCAACAGTATTTTGAAAATAGTAGGTACTTGATAAACATTTCACAAATGATTGAATATGAGTATATATTTGTCAATGATTTTAGGGCTCCTAGCACAAGCAGATGACCTTACAAGACACTGAAGTTCATAATTTGTTCATGGATTAGCTCCTCTCTCTTTCTGCTTCTACAACTCTAGTATTATTTGTTTTCAAGATTTTCCCATGAGAGAGTCTTAGGTCATAAGTCTTAGGACAAATTACAGAAGCATTAACTACAGTTCAAAAATGAGAACAAAATTTGACTTTGTGGAAAAAAAATCTTAGCCTAAGGGCAAAAGGGTAAAAAAAAAGATTGAAATTGATTTCTAAAAATTTTGAAGTCTGTATCCATTTCCCAATAGATAAATGGTCAAATGATATGGACTGGAGGTTTTCAAAGAAATAAATATAATCCATCAACATTCGTATGAAAATAATGCCCTAAATTACTAATATTTAGAGAAAGGCAAATTAACCCAGCCTTGAGGTTACTTCATATATGTCAGAATGACAAAGATGACAAAAACTCTGTCTGTCTGTCTGTCTGTCTGCCTCTCTCTCTATCTCCTTCCCACACCCACACACCCACACACATAGGCCTGCCTAGTAAGCTTGCCCAAATACAGAGAGGGCATATGTAAAATTATATGTCCTTTGTTAGCTCTGCTTTTGAGTCACCTTGACTGTCAGTTCTCCCTGAAAATAGGCTCATTTACACATGTTGGTTATAACATATATAACATATATAATGGCAAGATACAACTGGACAACTAGTACTGCATCATCAATAAATCAATTATTTTCTTTACAGCCATGTCTGTTTTGGATTTATGGCTTTAGTTTCCTTCCCGCGATAGATTTAAATATTGACTAATTCAATGAAGTTACAACAACTTTTGTGCTTAGCCTACACATTTAGTCATCATGTTTCCTGCTCTTTTTACCTATAGTCAACTTTATACATGTATGCCTTATCCTTCATTTATTCTTCATTTTTATCTTACAAATAAATGATTCTTCATTGAAATATACAAATATGAGTGATCTGATTCTTGAAATTTCTACTTCTTTTGCACACACCTAGTACTTCTGTTGTAGTGGAAAAAATGCTTGATCAGAATTCAGAAAATGTGAGTTCAAATTCTGGTTCTGCAAGTTAGTTTGTGTATTTTGGTTATTGTCAAAACACTATAGATCTCAGCTCCCTTTTATGTTGTATGGTGTGTGTGTGAGTGTGCGTGTGTATATGTGTGTGTGTGTGTGTGTGTGTAGGGGTGGGGTAGGAACTGTATGACTTTTACATTCCCTCTAATACCCTATGACTTTCATCTGCTTTTGGGAAATTGCCCTAATGTGTAATAGCAATAAGTCTAACTTTGAGACTTGAGAAAGGTTTGAAACAGTTATTTGATTCAGTTAAGTGTACTTTGCCTGATTGGAAGGCAATGCCTTAGTTTCTGCTGTATGTTTTTTAAGGTACATAATGACATTTTACATGCTAGTTAAAATGTGTCGAAGACATTCCTCATTCATTATTATTAAAAGAGATGCTGAAACAGCACTAGCTTTAGGACAGTGACCCTTTGAGATGGTTTGAATAATGAATGAACCCATTTTAAATAGTAACTCAATTCAACAGTTTATAATTTATTCAATAAAAAGTAAACAATAAAAATAATTGGTGTTTTTCTGTTGCTTCAAAGTTTGCAGACAGCTTCAATGACCTCATTTGATCTTCACAAGACATCTGAGATAAATATTATATATGTATATGTGTATATATGTGTGTGTGTATATTTATATGTATATATAAGTATATATAATTTTTCTTATCCTACAAAGGAAGAAACTAAAGATAAGAAAAATTTAACGACTTGCCTAAGGTCACACAGCTAATACTGGGGACTCTATGACCTTTAGATTGTCTTCAAGAATCTCTGACTTTCATCTGCTTTTGGGAAATGGTCTTAAAGTATAATCACAATATACATAAAAGCTAACTCTGAGACAGGAGAAAGGCTTGATTCAGTTACTCAATTCAGTTAGATGCTTTGCTTGATTGTTAGGCAACATCTTAATAGACAGGATTCAATCAAATCCAGGTCCCTTATGACTCTAAACCTGGCTCATCATAGACCATACTGCTGCTAAAGTGTAAGGCATGTATGTGCCAGGGTATATATAAAAAGCAACTACGTGATACAGTGAATAGAGCAACAAGCCTAAAGTCAGGAAGACCTGAGTTCAAATCTGGCCTGAGCCACTTCCTAGCTATGTGATCCTGGACCAGTTACTTAATCTTTTTGCCTCAGTTTCCTCATCCGTATAATAGGTGTAACAATAGTGCCTACCTCCCAGAGTTCTTGTGAGGATCAAATGAGGTAATAGTTGTAAAGTGCTTACCACAGTGCCTGGCACATAGTGAACATTGTAAAAATGTAAGCTCATATTACCAACATCATCATCATTCTACTTTGCATATTTTGATCTGCCTGGCTTCAATTTTATGGAACAACATGCTCCTCCCAGGATAAGGTCATCATTTATAAACTCACCATCATGCTGCTGACATAAGCCTTGATTGACACAACTTCTTTCAGCCTCCTCTCCCCTCTCACTGGAGGTGGGGGTGCATGGAGGAGTTAACAAACTCCTCCCAATACCTTCCTCTATAAAGGCTAAAAACTGGACTCTCACCTCATTCTACTTCACATTTGTTGCCCTGCCTGGTTTCAATTCCACAGAACAAGATACCCCTCGTCTCTACACTTCCTGCTTCCTTTTGTGCATTGCCCCCTTTAGATTACAAGCTTCTTAAGGTCATAAACTGTCTTTCTTTTTATTGTTTCCCCATTACTTAGCACAGTGCCTAGAACACCGTAGGTGTTGGATTAGATCATCATCACCATTATTGTTATTAAAGATGAACCCTGACACTGTCTCCATTTTAAGGAGATTATGATTCTTGAATGTTGTAATGAATTAGGTCACATTGTCATGGCAAAGGTTAAATATGTATAAAATGCTGATATATTCTTTGCTAAAGAAAAGTGTTAAAGAAACATTTCTTTTCATTTTTAAACTCTGCTAAGAGTTTATTTTGCTGTCATAAGCAAACTTTAACATTCATTAAAATAAACTGTCACAAATACCAATATTTATGTGACAGTGGGATCCTATTAGATAAATTTATTTTCACCATTTGAAGCTTCCATTGAAAATAGTAGGTCCAAAAAACAGAAGAAGCTTCAGTTGAACTCTCTCAAAAAGGCTCTTTAGATTAAAGAATAAAAACCTTATTAAAATCCAATTCAAATTCCATATCCTGAATTTATGCCTTTCATGATAACATGCCAGTTATAAGTGACTCTTGTTTTTCCTATTCATATGGCATATCTCATTATATTATGAACTATGTTATCAATGTGTACATGCACTATCTGCATTAAAACTAGACTCATTTACTTTTTTTAATTACGAAATTTATAATCAATAAACAGTACAATATACAACAAATAACAATAGCTTACCTTTATATATATATATATATATATATACATATATTTTTTTTTTTTTTAGGCAATTGAGGTTAAGTGACTTGCCCAGGGTCACACAGCTAGTAAGTGTCAAGTGTTTGGTCTGAGGCCAGATTTGAACTCAGATCCTCCTGACTTCAGGGCCGGTGCTCTATCCACTGTGCCACCTAGCTGCCCCATATGATGTTTTAAGGGATGAAAAGCACATCATAAATATATTATATATATTATATATATAAATGTATGTGTGTATCATCTTACTTTATTCTAAAAATAGTCCTGTGATATAGGTGCTTTTGTTATCCACATTTTACAAATAAGGAAACAGGCTAACAGAGGATAAATGCCTTGCCCAAAAACATAATACTAGTATATGTCTGAGAGTGAGAAGCAAGACTTAAACTCAGGTTGTTTTTTTTTTTTAATCTAGCACTCTATATACACCATCTGATCAAGTCTAACAGAAAAGATTGTATATGAAACCATGAACCTTTTTATTATATGATGTTTTTTAAAAGTATATATTAAAGTTAAATACATAGTGATATAACTCCTGTTTGTGACCCCTTATGCGTTGTTGTTTTTTCTTCTGAAGCCTGCATTTAGTCACTGCATTTAGATTCATTATTCTAAAACTTTGCTTTCATTCTTTCATTTTCTTGGTCCAAAAACCTCCAACAATTACCTATTACTCCTAGGACAAACTTTTTTTGTCTTTTACTTAAATCCTTCCATAGCTTGGCTCACTTTCCAGTCTTAATAGGATTTTGGAATCATAGATTTAGAACTTAAGGTCTAACCATCTCACTTTACAGGTTTTGAAATCAGCTCTTTGAATAATCTAGTACAGTCAAATTACTCCATTATCAGTTATTATTTCCTATGCCAACACCTCATGTACTACATTGGATTTCAAGGTTCTTGAGGGTATGGGAAGAGAAGGAAAGAAGCATTTATTAAGCTACTATTTGCCAGGCACTAAGCTAAGTACTTTACACATATTGTTTTATTTCATCATCCCTACAACCCTGGGAGATAGAAGATGTTACTATCCCTATTTTATAGTTGAGGAAAAGGAAGCAGACAGATGTTAAGTGACTTTCCCAAGGTCACAAAGCTAATAAGTAGTTGCCTTGGAACTCATCTCATCCTGATTCTAGGCCCAGGGATCTATCCACTGTTCTATGTAGTTGCTGTGACCTCTTTGTACCCCTCTGTTCCCAGTAAAGTGATATTCATATGTAGGAACAAGCTTACTGGACCCAAGTGCTCTTTATTCCAGGCATGCAGATGTCCATGAATGATTTACTTTCCTTAAAGCAGGGTAAACAAGGTAAAAGATATCATCTTAGGGTATGGCCAAAAGACACTGCTTCATAGAACATCAGATAAGTAGCGTACTCTGACACTAGAAAATAATATACTGCAAAAACAGAACAAATAATAGAGAAAACTGGATTCCTCTGTACCCTTGAATGCCACATTCCTATTTATTGAAAACAATATTATGAAAGATGAAACATCTATGGCAACTGTGTAGATAAAGAAAACTATTCATTCGTTTCCATTTTAGAAGAGCAGAAAGTCTTGTTTCACACATAATTCTGGATAAAGAACAATAGTTTCGTGGCAGCTGGGTGGCACAGTGAATACAGCACAGGCCCTGGAGTCAGGAGGACCTGAGTTCAAATCCAGTCTGAGACACGCGACACTTACTAGCTGTGGGACCCTGGGCAAGTCACCTAACCCTGATTGCCTTACCAAAAATTGAAAAAAAAAAAGAACAATAGTTTCTTTATGTTTTTTGTTGCTTGCTTGTGTATCAGTTGCATTCCAACAATTCTACAATTACTGTGTCAAAGGTGGTCAAAAGAAATGAATGAATGAAGATTTTATTAAGTGCTTTTATTTACAAAGCATCCTAAATGCAAGAGATAGAAATAGAAATAGTTCCTGCTGTCAAGGAGCTTACATTCTAACTGGGGAGGCAACATATATGGAAGGTTTCAACTAAAAAGTCAGATAGAAAATTCTTAGAGTGCAGCAAAGCATATGGTAATGCCTCTTCTTTCAGGTCATTTGCACCAATAAAATCATTATAACTTCTGATGTTGAACCGTTTGATGACCCCAATGACTTTAGTGAAAAGAACTTTCTTTTCTGGGTCTTCAATAGACATGACTATCATGTGTGGAGCAATTGCCAGTTGCATCTAAACAGGGTTTGTTTCCAAGAATGATGGCTGCAGGCACTGGGCTGGAAGCATTGCCATTCCTTGGGGTGCAGCATCCTGGACTGCTCCGTCAGGGTCTGAGGGGAAATGATGGCCAAGGGGGTGATAGTGCAGAACATGCTACCTCCTATCTCTTCCCCAAGTTGCCTTGCTGCTTCAGTTACACAGGCAGTTGGTTGGTAGTTGGTGGAAATGTTTGAACTCTTCTGCATAGGAGATGCATCCCCAAATGATGGCTATAAGGACTTGTCTGGAAGCAAGACCAGGTGTATTAGAGTGCTATCATCCCTAGAACTTTTGGGATTGTCTGGCTGTTAGTCATACTTGGTCAGCAGTTGTTGCTGGTGGTGAAATGGAATTGAGATAGTCTAATCATAGGCAAACACTGCATAATGTCACCCTGAATGGTCTTTCACAATAAAATAATAAATTAAACAAAAACATCAATAACACTTTATTTAAAAAAAACAAAAAAATACAATTAAATCCTACCTTAACCCATGTGTATACATAAATGTATCCCAGAAAAATGTGTGTTATCATTGTTACAAAAACCTACTTTGACAGTCTTTAGCTGATCACTCATTTTCTCACTTTGGTCTAATTGTACATCTGCCCATAACATAATTCTAATGGTGTGACTGTAAATATTGACAAAAGGACCTAAGAGAAAGGAGAATGGCCAGAATATACAATAAATTTGTAGTAGAACATCAGGCAGCAGACTCTAGCAAGGAATGGTGTACTTTACCTTCTAATGTAGTCAAATTATTGTGGAATCAGAGTCTCCATATAGGATCTCACTTTGCCTGGAGGATAACTTATGTCTACTGCTACAGCATGCACCTTTATATGGCTAGTCATATGACAAATACATACTGCTTTTCTCAAGCAGGACTGAGCTTAGTGCAAACCCATCACTGCCACTAAGAAAACTAAAAAAAAAGTACAATGGCTCAGTAATTTAATCTTTTCCATTTGTCCAAATTATTTCATGGAATTAGAGGATTGATTTTAAAAATTTCAAAAACAACACAGGAAATCAGAGCGAGATCCCAGCTAAGACAGTTGATTGACAGCCAAATAGAAGGGTTTTGTTTTCCAATGTCTTACCAATGTTCTATAGAAGTATCAGCTGTGAAATTGGAGGCTTTTTCCCCACTAGTCCAAATCCCTTTAATTAATTAATTAATTTTCTAATATTCTCTTTTTTCTTATTGCATGTAAAAACCATTTTTGCATTCATTTTATTAAAAATTTTGAGTTCTAAACTCCTGCTTCCCTTCCCTCCCCCTTCATTTAGAAAGCAAGCAATTCGATAAAGTTTATATCTGTGCAGTCATGCAAAACATATTTCCATATTAGTCATGTTGTGAAACAAAACATAGACCCCCCCAAAAAAAACCAAGAAAAATAAAAAGTAAAAAAAAAATGTATGCTTTGATTTGTATTCAATCTCCATCAATTCTTTCTCTAGAGGTGGAGAGCATTTTTCATCATAAGTTCCTTAGAATTGTCTTGAATCTTTGTATTGCTGAGATCAGCTGAGTCATTCATAGTTGATCATCACATAATGTTGTTACTCTGCACAGTGTTCTCCTGGTTCTGCTCACTTCACTTTGCTTCAGTTCATGTAAGACTTTCTATGTTTTTCTTTTTTATTCTTATTAATTTTTTTATTTTAGTTTTCAACATTCACTTCCACAAGATTTTGAGCTCCAAATTTTCTTCCCATCTTGTCCCCTCCCCCACCTCAAGACAATGTACATTCTGAATATCCCTTCCCCTAATCTGCCTTTCCTTTTATCTCCCCCCCACCTTCTCTTATCCCCTTCCCCTTCTATTTCCCTATAGGGCAGGATAGATTTTTATACCCTATTGCCTATATATCTTATTTCCCAGTTGCATGTTAAAACAATTTTTAACATTTGTTTTTACAACTTTGGGCTCCAAATTTTCTCCCTTCCTCCCTCCCCACCCACCCTCATTGAGAAGGCAAGCAACTCAATACAATCTATACATGTGGAGTCATGCAAAATACTTCCATTATAGTCATGTTGTAAAAAACTAATTATATTTCCCTTCATCCTATCATTCCCCCCATTTATTCTATTCTCTCTTTTGACCTTGTCCCTCCTCAGAATTGTTTACTTCTGATTGCCCCCCCAATCTGCCCTCCACTCTGTCATCCCCCACTCTCTTATCCCCTTCCCCCTTATTTTCCTGTAGAATAAGATAGATTTCCATACCCAATTGAGCGTGTATGTTATTCACTCCTTAAGACAAACCCAATGAAAATAAGATTCATTCATTCCTTCTCACCTTTCCCCATTTCCCCTCCACTGTAAAAGCCTACTCTTGTCTGTTTTATGTGACATTTACTCCATTCCACCTCCCTCTTTCTCCTTCCCCCAGTATAATCGTCTCTCAACCCTTAATTTTGTTCTTCAGATATCACTCCTTCATGTTCAATTCACCCTGTGCCATCTATCTATCTATCTATCTATCTATCTATCTATCTATCTATCTATCTATCTATC
>NW_020954552.1:13326960-13342337 GCF_900497805.2 Vombatus ursinus | reverse complement strand
ATCTATCTATCTATCTATCTATCTATCTATCTATCTATCTATCTATCCATATATATGTGTTTTTCTCTCCAACTACCCTAGTACTGACAAAGGTCTCATGAGTTACAAATATCATCTTTCCATGCAGGAATATAAACAGTTGAATCTTAAGTCTCTTATGGCTTCTCTTTCCTGTTTACCTCTTTATGCTTCTTTAGAGTCTTGTATTTGAAAGTCAAATTTTCTATTCAGCTCTGGTCTTTTCATCACAAATGTTTGAAAGTCCTGTATTTCACTGAACATCCATTTTTTTCTCTGAAGGATTGTACTCAGTTTTGCTGGATAAATGATTCTTGGATGTAATCCTATCTCCTTTGCCTTCCAGACTATCATATTCCAAACTCTGTGGTCCCTTAATGTAGAAGTTGCTCAATCTTGTGTTATCCTGATTATGTTTCCATAATATTTGAATTGTTTCTTTCTGGCTGCTTGAAATATTTTCTCCTTGACCTGGGACCTCTGGAATTTGGCTACAATAGGAGTTCCTAGGAGTTTCCTTTGGGGATCTCTTTCAGGAAGTGATTGATAGATTCTTTCAATTTCTATTTTACCCTCTGGTTCTAGAATATCAGGGCAGTTTTCCTTGATAACTTCTTGAAAGATGATGTCTACGCTCTTTTTTTTGATCATGGCTTTCAGATAGTCCAATAATTTTTAAATTGTCTCTCCTGGATCTATTTTCCAGGTCAGTTGTTTTTCCAATGAGATATTTCACATTGTTTTCTAATTTTTCATTCTTTTGGATTTGTTTTACAGTGTCTTGATTTCTCATAAAGTCACTAGCTTCCACTTGCTCCATTCTAATTTTTAAGGAAATATTTTCTTCAGTAATCTTTTGGACCTCCTTTTCCATTTGGCCAGTTCTGCTTTTGAAAACATTCTTCTCCTCATTGACTTTTTGGACCTCTTTTGCCATTTAGGTTAGGCTATTTTTTAAGGTGTTATTTTCTTCAGTATGTTTTGGGTCTCCTTTAGCAAACTGTTGACTTGTTTTTCATGATTTTCTTGCATCACTTTCATTTCTCTTCCCATGTTTCCCTCTACTTCTCTTACTTGGTTCTCAAAATCCTTGAGCTCTTCCATGACCTGGGACCAATTCATATTTTTTCTTGGAGGCTTTGGATGTAGAAGTTTTGACTTTGTTGTCTTCTTCTGGTTGTATGTTTTGATCTCCTTTGTCACCAAAGAAAGATTCTATGGTCTGACTTTTTTTTTGTGTGCAGTTTGCTCATGTTCACAGCCAATTACTTAAGTTTTAAATTCTTTGTTAAGATAGGGGTCTGCGTCCAGTGTGGAGAATATACTGACCCAAACTTCAGGGTTTTGGTGTAACTGTTTTTAGAGATACTTGTAGGAACCTGTAAATTTTCAGTTCTTTCAGGTGGTATGATCAAGGGCGATGTGTTTACTCCTTTCCTGGCCTTTGCTCTGGTCAAATACTCTTTTCTGCCTTGGAAAAATGAGGAGGATTACGTTTCCACCACTACTACAAGTTCCGCCATACCAGTGCTCCTCCTTGCTCCAGGACTGCCACTCAGGACTGTAACTCAGATCCAAGCATGGGCAAAGCAAGAGAATCCTGCCTCTGCACCATCAAAGAGAGCCCTGCACACCCCTTCAGATCAGCCACTCAATCCCCCTTCAGTCTGTGGGCCAGGAGCTCCAGAAGCAGCTGCTGCCCCAGACCTGTGACAGGACTGTGGCCAGACCAAGCTCTACTCTCACTGTGGTCATAGACCTTTTCTACTGACCTTCTAAGTTGTCTTTAGTGTTTGTGGGTTGAGAAGTCTGGAAACCACCACAGCTGCCCATGATTCAGTCCCCTGAGGCCTGCTTCAGGTTTGCTGAGGCCTGATATTTGCCTGTGTGGCCCATGCTGAACTGCACTCCTCTCCCAGCCTGGTATAAGTAGAACTTTCCTATCAACCATCCAGGTTGTTTTGTGCTGGCAATTTGTTTCATTCTGTCTTTTTGTGGGTTCTACTGCTCTAGAATTTGTTTAGAGCTATTTTTTACAGATATTAAGAGGGGTTTGGGGGAGAGCTCAAGCAGGTCACTATTTTTATTCTGCCATTTTGGCTCCACCCCAAATTGGAGATTTTTTAAAAAGGCCTTTGCAGGATAGAATTGAAGCTCCTGTAATAAGTAACTGTATGTATTTGTGAATGCCTTCAAGGGGAGGCTTCTGCTGTCTTAGTCTAGTAATGTAAGAAATAGAAGAAAGAGCTAGGGCTAATCATGTGAAAACATTATTCCAAAATTAATGCCATTGTATTCAATGCAAATTTTATCACCAAAACTGGATTTGTGTATCATATATATATATATATGCATACATACATATATATATTTTTCCCCTGTCTGTGATGCCATATGGCTGCTGCAACCATGGACCATCACATTCTTAAAGAATCAGAATCATAGGTGATATAAAAGCAAAATAGAAAAACATTTAGTAGATTGAAGAAAGTTGATTCAGGGGTATTGTGAGGCTCACATGAGATAATTAATGTGTGAGGCTCACATGAGATAATTAATGTAAAACATTTTTCAAAATTTAAAACATTATATAATGCTAATAATATAAATAATAGTAATTTTTGTTTTTATTATCATTAGTCTCCAATCACCAGGTCCACATTCTGGTGATGATTTTATTACCTAAGCCCTCTACTGCGCTCCACTAATAAATACATATACATATACATATACATATGCATATACATATACATATACATACACATACACATATACATATACATATACACATACATATACATGTACACATACACATACACATTTGTATACACATACATATACATACACACATATATGATAATAAAGGAATTTATAATTTTCATATTAATTGACATTATATGTATAATGAATTTACTAATAATTTAGTTTTTTCAAGGGTTGCCTTTTCAAGCTTCAAGTGGTCAGACTCACAGTGCTGCTTGAACTGAGCAATCAAACTTTGACAAGGCTCACAATCACTGGCATCCTTCTGCCTGCATACCTGAAGTGAAGTGAATCAAAGACCACAGAACCTGTTTCCATCACAGAACTCTGATTCTGTACTTTAGGAGAGGAGGTCACAACCCCCAAAGACTTGACTCCAGAATTGTTGTATTGTGGGACTTACAAGTTTCTTGTGGGAAACCACTAAATGATTGTTTGTAATCCACCTTCCCCCCCTTTTTCCCCAGCTGTGATTTCAGTCTGTGCTTTTACTTTAGCAAAGAGAATATTCCTCACTCTGAAATTTATTAGTTACTTGATTATTGGTACTCCCATCTCTAAGTCTACTTTGTGTGGCTCTGAGCATTCCCAGGTTAGAGACTGACTCAGTAAAAATCCTCTTAACAATGTATACATATGTGTGTATATGTATATGTGTGTGTATATATATATACATACATATATACATATAACACATGTACATACAGAGAAAGAATATACACCAATGTATGCACATACACTTTTAATTATAATCTTCATTATGAACACTTTCTCAATTCTGGACAATAAAAAAAATAAATCAGGCCCTGACTTGTGTCAATTCCTGGTATCTAAGATATAAATGCTTACATTGAAAATCTGACATAAGCATGTATCCCAAGTGTCCCAAGTTTAATCACAAACACTATTCGAGCTGGCTCTAGCACTCCTGATTGTATTACACTGTGAATGACTTGTCAACAAGAAACAGCATAAAAGACATTGAAGACATGGATATTTATGACAAGAAAAGAAATTGAGGTGGTTCTGGAGGGAGAACAGAGGGCAAAAGTTGGGCCCTCCCAGTTGTTGGTAAGTTCTCCTCACTTCGAAGGACTTAGTGAAATATATGGACAAGAATCAACACATATTGATGTAGGTTACCAATTGATTGATGAAATATCCCCTCTTAGATGAGATAACAAATTCATCAATCTATTCATTTGTTGGTTCATCCAATCATTCATTCAACAAACATTTAAGTGTCTGCTCTCACCCAACACTATGTTAGGGTAGACTCTGGAAATACGCAGACAAAAAGGAAAACAGTTACCAACTTCAAGAAATTTTGATTCTATTGAAGAGAATCAATGTGAATGCCAATGAGAAAATATCACCATCCATGCATCTAATACAGTGAGAAGAGCCCTGTCTGATCCTGGGCAAGTCACTTACTCCTGTTTGTCTCAGTTTCCTCATCTATAAAATGAGCTTGAGATGGAAATGGCTAACCACTCCAGTATCTTTGCCGAGCAAACCCCAAATGGGGTCATGAAGAGCTGGACACTCTGTTGTTGTTGTTGAATAACAACAAAGTAAAGATAACAATAACAACTACTTCATGGGTTTGTTGTGAGAATCAAAGGAGATAATATTTGTAAAAACCTTTCAGCACAGTTCCTTGCACATAGTAGGCACTATAACCCCCTTCCTTTTTCCAGTCAATGGTTCATAGGATTTATAATTGGATATCAGTCTTGGAGGTCATGGGATCCAAAATGTAGTGCTACAAAGTTATCAGGCTCAACTGTATCATTTTACATGTGAGGAAACTGAAGCCCAGAAGGTAAATAATTCATCTACTGTCATTCAATGTTTAAGGAGGACAGACAGGATTTGAAGCCAGATCCTGGTTCTTTGTCCAGTACACCCTGCTGCTTCCATGTTCAGCTGCACAAATGCCAGACATAATCCAGCTTGAGTGTTTGGAACAAACTACCATGAATATTTCTCACTTTCTCTGAACTGAGCAGCTCTTTCAATTTCTTGGAGTTTTACAGACAGATAATAGTGTTTGGTATTTATAGGGCTCCTTCTGTAACTACAGTATGGTCCATTTTTCTTGTCAGAGCAGTTTGTTTTCTGTCCCTGATCCTGTTTCCCCTGAATTTTAGTGTTGAAGGTACTGACTTTGCTCTGGCTTTATTTCCTTTTATAGAACCATATTCCTCAACTTCAATTTATTTTTAGTTTAGATAGTTTATGTGTCCATTCTCTTTAGAGGTTTAAAAGAAATGTGTATTATTGACCAGATAAAGCTATTAAGGTAACCATTTTGAAATTTCTTTTTTAAACCATGCCCAAGCGTAATGGTTCTTGGAGATTTAGGAACTAGTTGAAGTATAGAGTACTATAGCTGGGAAATATTCACATGCCAACTTATCTCTCAGTATGTGAAAGACCATGATATGGAATATATATCATCCTACATAAACTAAGACTTTGAAAAAAAAAGTCACCTTCCCTTTTTCCCCATCACAAATGATACATGAGAAAAGTCATGTTTTTCCCGGTCTTATCTCTGAGTCATCTGCAAGTTTTTGGAACCTGTGTGCATTGACTTTTTTTACTCCCCTCTGAAAGGCAATACTAAGAACATAAGAAATATTATATGCAGGGAGGCAGTTGAGCAGATAGAATGCTGAGTCAGAAAGACCTGAGTTTGAATCTAGCCTCAGATCCTCACTAGTGTTATGAGCCTAGGCAGGTCATTTCATTTTTCTTTGCCTCAGTTTTTTCTTCTATAGAGTGGGGGGTAGCATCTCTTTTACATGGTTGATATGAGGACCAAATGAGATAACACATGGAAAGCATTTTGTAAACCTTAGAGTTCTATATAAATGTCATGTTATCATAAGAAACAGCTAGGTAGTACAGTGAATTGAGTACTGGACTTGGAGTAGGGAAGATCTGAGTTGAAATCCTGCCTCAGATACTAGCCATGTAATCCTAGGCAAGTCATTTAATATCTTTTAACTTCAATTTCCCAATTTGAAAAATAAGGATAATAATAATAGGACCCATCTTACAGGGTTGTAAGAATCCAATGAAATAACATTTAAGTTCTTTATAAACCATAAAATGCTATATAAATGCTAGCTATAACAATTATCATTATTATAATTATTACTACTCATCCTGGTGACTTGCCATCCCAGCTAGTATACACAAATGTACCTAACAAGATTTGACACTTGGTTAGGCATCTCTCAGTGGATAGTTTCTCTATCAGGATTTACTTTGATTAAAGTAGTAACTTTGAGGGAAAAAATGCTATTACAATGGATTTTATTGATATCTTTTGTTTTTATATTTCTTATATTTCATCCTGTATCCCTCCTCTAGCTGTTCCCAGAGAAAAAAAAATTTTGAACAGGAGAAAAAAAACAGCAAAACCAACCAACACATCAAAAAATATGGTATGCAATGTCCCACACTTATGAACCCTTATATCTGCAAAGGAACAGGGGGAAGTATATCCATGTTTCTTCTTTGAAGTCAAGCTTGCTCTTCATACTTTTGCAAAATTCAGTTTCAGTTGTTCTGTGTTTTTATTTTTTCACTTACACATACAATGCCTTAGTCATTGTGTCAATTTTTTTCTTAGCTTTTTTTTCTTTGATTTAGCTCATGTAAGTCACTTCCTGTTTCTCTGTATTTATAATGTTTGCTACAAATCTTTCGCAAATAGCTTATGTGCTAGACCCTTGGGATACAAGGATGAGGCCCTGCCTGTAAATAGCCTATATTCAAATAAAGGGTATCATATTGACATTAGAAGTTAAGCAGTAAAAGAAAACAGAAAAAAAAAAATAGATGGCTTAATCATATAATAGAGTGTCAGGGAAAGTTTTGTTTTTTTTCCTCAGAGAAGTGATGAATATATTTATGAAAATAAAAGTCAGTGAAAATGAAATGATTAAAGAAGTTAGAGGGGATAATTGATAATCCCCCTTCCCCTTTGACTATCCAAATCTTACTCATGACTCAAGATCAAACTCAAATATGCCTTCCAATGAAGCCTTTTCAGACCATCCTGATGTTATAGCCACCTTCTCTGAGCCATTAGTTAGGGCCTGTATCTTTCCCGTGATGTCTTTTATTGTCTTGAATTATAATGTGAATTGTATGCAGTTATTTAAGCTTTTACTTTTATTACTTTATTTTCAACTCAATTGTAATCTTCTTGTTTTATCATACATATTAATAATTTTCCTTTTCACCCCTCCTAAAAACCTCCTTGCTCTTCAACCTATCATGGTGTTTTACATAAGACAGGAACTCAATAAATATTTATTTTGTTTTTGTGTTTTATTTTGTTTCCAACTATAAGGGTTTTTTAAAAAAATTAATTATTTACTGATTTTTAACATTCATGTTTTAAAAATTGAGTTCTGAGTTCTCTCCCACCTTCCTCCCCTTCTGCCACCCATTGAGAGTACAAGAAACGTGATAGCAATCGAAATCATGCAAAACATATTTCTATATTAGTCATGCTGCAAAAACAAAGCAAAAAAAGTAAAATTATCCTTCAATCTGTACTCAGACTCCATCAATTCTTTCTCTGGAGGTGGGTAGGATTTTTCATCATAAATACTTCAAAATTTTACTGAATCATTGCACTGACCGGTCAAGTTACTCACAGTTGCTCATCATATAAAATTGCTGTTATTGTGTATAATGTTCTCTTAGTTCTGCTCACTTCATTCTATATCAGTTTGTATGTCTCCCTAACTTCTTCTGAAACCATCCTACTCACCCTTTCTTACAGCACAATAGTATTCCATCACAATCTTATACCATGACTTATTCAGCCAATACCCAATTGATGGACATCCTCTCAATTTCCAATTCCTTGTCACCATAAAAAGGGCTGCTATAAATATTTTTGTACAAATAGGTCCTTTTTCTTTTTCTTTGTTCTTTTTGGGATACACATGTAGTAGTGGTATTGCTCAAAGTGTGTGCACAGTTTTATAGTCATTTGGATATAGTTCCAAATTGTTCTCCAGAATAAATAAACCAGTTCATAACTCCATGAACAGTGTATTAGTGTCACAATTTTCCCACAAACCCACCAACATTTACAATTTTTCTTCCTTGTTATGTTAGTCAATCTGATAATTGTGAGGTGGTACCTCAGAGTTTTAATTTGAATTTTTCTAATAAATATTAATTTAGGGCATTTTTAACATAACTATAGATAGTTTTGATTTCTTCTTCTGAAAACTGCTTATTCATATCTTTTGACAATTTATCAATCAAGGAATGACTTGTATTCTTGTAAATTTGACTCAGTTCCCTACATATTTGAGACACAAGGCCTTTAATGAGAAACTTACTGTAAATTCCCCCACCCTCTTATTTCACACTTTCCTTCTAATCTTGGCTACATTGGTTATGTATGTGCAAACCCCTTTTATCTTCATGCAATCAAAATTAACCATTCTGCTTCCTGTGATTCTTCTCTTATCTGTAGATGTGACAGTAAAAATTTCCACATTCCCCTAATTTTACTTATGTTATAACCCTTTATATCTAAATCATGTACCCATTTTTACTTTAACTTGGTATATGGTATGAGATGTTGGTCTATATCTTGTTTCTGCCAAACTGCTTTTCAGTTTTCCCAGTGCTTTTTTTTTTTCAAATACTGAGTTCTTATACAAAAACTTGGATCTTCGTATTCATTAAACACTAGATTACTGTGGTCATTTACTATTGTGCATTGTATACCTGTTCTGTTCCATTGAATGAGGTTTTTAATATATGAGACTAAGGAGAGAAGTTTTAGAATCTGTTCTTGAAATACAACGAAAGGCAAAACAAAACAAACACAAGTGGAAAACAATCCCATCTCTCAAGGAGTTCTCAGAGAAACTGAATCTGGGAATGGCACTGACAATTTTCTGGGAAGTACAGAGAACTATAGGAATTCAATGCTTAGGAAGAGTTTGAGGGACAGGGAGAGAGTCCTTACCTAATCCCTACCTACTGCATGGCTGTGAAGGACTAAGATTCATCACTGGAAATCATCATTTTCCCCATAAGTTCTATTCATTTTCTTTGACTTAGATACATTGCTTTTCTTTTCTTTGGGTTTTGAAAATTTGTGCAAATTAAGGTAAACTATCTAAATAGGAGAGAAATTGCCCAAAGTTTAGCCAATCTCTTTTTGACGTCTGAGAAACTCTGATACCTGGATTACATTGGGTTAAATGCTTTGTGTTTGTGTTTTTGTTTTTCTCTGTGTGTATATTTGTTTTTTTACATACTAGTAGTATGAAAATCATAGTGGAAAAGGATCTTAGAGCTCATTTAGTCCAATCCCATCATGTATTATATTAAGGAAATAGGTGCTGAGTGGAGGTTAATATATTCATCCAAATATACTTAGAAAATTAGTGGTGGTCTGGACTAAAGTTTGGATATTTGCCCTCTCTGAACTGGAAATGCTGCTAGATAAAATTTATATTTTAATTTTGGTTGTTTGGACATATTCCTTGAGTAAAGATGGGCTTAAAGGAATTTTTGGGATTTTCTTGGTGTTAAGCATGGTACTGAAGATATACGATTGAGCAGAATTAATAAAAACAATTAATAAAAAACTTTGGATCCTAAGGAATTTAGACAAAATGTGTTTGGCAAATAAATGCATATAGGGAATTGTTTTCAGTGTAATCTGTTTGAGTATCATTACAAATGATAACAGAACATACTTGTACTCCCTTTAGTATAACTTTGAGTCTTAAGTGGCTGGCAACAGCTACTTAATGGACTGCTACTTCTGAAATGAGTATAGAATCTTATAATGTTTTCTGGATTAAGCATCTATACCCAATATTCTCTACTAGTAACATCTAAACTACAAAATAAACACAGCAATATTACTTTGAGGTCTACAACCCAAAGAGATCAAATAAATAGAAAGATGTCTTAAATGTACAAAAAAAATATTATTAGCTCTTTTTTGAGGTGGTAAAGAACTAGAAGTTGTGGAATGATTGAACAAATTATGTTATATTAATACAATAGAATACTATTGTGCTGAGAAGAAATGACAAAGAGGGTGCTTTCAGAGAAAAGACCTGTATGAACTGGTACCAAGTGAAATTAGCAAAACCAGGAGAACAATTTATGCTATAACAACATTGTCAAAGCAACTTTGAGTGATTTAGGAACTCTGATCAATGCAATGATTAACCATGATCCCAGGGTACTGGCGATGAAGAATATTACTCACCTTATGACATGGAGGCGATAGACTAAATATGTATAATGAGGCACACATTTTTGGACATGGCCAATACAGTTATTGGTTTGCTTTGCTATGCATATTTACTATGAGGCTTTTGTTTTGTTTTGTTTTTCTTTTCTTTTTTTTTCCTATCCCAGGGGTGGGTAGAGGAGAGAAGGGAGAGAAAATGAATACCAGTTAACTGGAAAAAAATAATTAAAAATAAAATACTGAATAGCTATATTGCTGAAATACCATACCTAGACAAGGGTAGATGATTAATTGATTATGGCATGTGCTAAATTGTAAATGTGCCTTAGATATAAAAGGTTAAGATAATTAATATTATTATACCATTTAATATACCATACATAATAAGTGCCTTAAAGCATGAGAGAAAAGAATAATGTTATCTATCAGGTTTGCAAAAGTTTTAGAAAAGCAACGTTTGATCTAGGTCTTGTATGATGGGTAGGACTTAGATGGGGGAAGGGCATCAGTTATCCCCTCTTGCATCTGTTGTCATTTTCCTTTTACTGTCTCCATCTTCCTAAATTTTCTTGAGCATGCATTTAGTTGATATCTCTCTTTATGGACACAAGAAATTTAGAGATAAACTTAAACTGGGAGAGAAATTATAATTCTAGGCAAAGTTAGAGTTACTACACAGTGCTCATGCAAATTAAAAATCAAGGCAGTCCTACTAGTTGTTTAGGAATTATTTCCATCAAATTAAAAAACATCAAGCAATGAGAATCTGATTCAATTTGTTAAAGGAACTTAACAAGTCCTATGGGCCTATTTTAATATTTTTCATTTTTTTCTTTCTCCTTTAGTGTATTATCATTTTAAGGTACAGAAGGTGAATTTCAAAGTAGGGAATCTTTGTATAAAGCTCTTGGGGAATATTTGGAAAAAATATACTCAGAAACATGTGATTGAGGATGTTACTTTGGTGTCAGATATGAAGAATTCAATGCAGTTCTGTCATTGAATGTAAATGTATTTATGTTTATAAAGACAAAAATGTACCTAAAAAGATTTGAACTATTTTTTTTAGAGTAACTGATATGCTTTTAACAGTATTCTTTTTCATGCATTTGTTGCTACAACCTGAAGAAAGTTTAAGAAGATTGAATTAAGGTAAATGATTTTCTGAAAAAATACCACTACGAGCACCACCACCACCAAGTGAATCTATTTATATGTTCATCTTTGACAAGTACATAGACTAAAGTAATAGTGAAAGGTTATCTCAGGCATGAAAAAAAGGAATTTAGAGATATATTGTTTCCTTAAATCTAAATCTGCGTTAGTTTCCTAACTCTTTTTGATACATAAAAGAAGCACCAGATATGAGATACATTTTCCTCACAGACCAATTAAATTAAGTTCCATAGTCATTCCTTTTCATTTCATATTTCTACAGGGCAATTCAACAGGCATATAAAATAGCATTATAACAGGAAAAATAATATTATGAGTTACCCCCAATTCAAATTCCAAAATAAGAATAAAATGTCCCTATTTTTCTTTATCTTTCTTTTGAGTTCTTGTAATATATTCCTGTATTTAATTTTTTATGATTTTGTAATAATGTTACATAATATTATTAAAATACATATAATTGAGTCCTACCAAATTCTTTATACAACACATATATGATGCTCACACCTAAACCAAAAATACAGAAAAGAGAGAAAGAAAACTATAGACCAATTTGCCTAGTGAATATCGATGTAAAGATTTAAGTAGAATATTAGCAAGGAAATAACAGCAATATATCACAAAGATCATGTAATATGATAAGGTAGGATTTGTAACAAGAATGCAGGGTTGATTCAATATTAGGAAAACTATCAGCATAATTGACCATATCAATAAGAAAACCAACAAAAGTCATATGATTATCTCAATATATACAGAAAAAACTTTTGACAATATACAACACCCAAATTTCTATTAAAAACACTAGAGAGAATAGGAATAAAAGCATCTTTCCCCCAAAAAATGATAAACAATATCTATCTAAAACCATTAGCAAGCATTATCTGTAATGAGGATAAGCTATAAGATCAGGAATGAAACAAGGATGCCTATTATCATCACTATTACTAAAGATTGTACTAGAAATGCTGTCTATAGCAATAAGAGAAGAAAAAGAAATAAGAGTTAGAATAGGCAATGAAGAAACAGAACTATCACTCTTTGCAGATGATATGATGCTATATTTACAGAATCCTAGAGAATCAATTAAAAACTACTTGAAATAATTGGCAACTTTAGCAAGTTGCAGGGTATAAAATAAATCCACATAAATCACTAGCATTTCTATATATTACCAACACAGACCAACAGTAATAGATAGAAAGAGAAATCCCATTTAAAATAACTGTAAACAATATAAAATACTTGGGAGTCTACCTGCCAAGACAAACCCAGGAACTGTATCAATACAATTAAAAAATACTTTTCACACAAATAAAGCCAGACCTGAACAGTTGGAGAAATATTAATTGTTCATGGGTAGGCCAAGACAATATAATAAAAATGATAATTTTATCTAAGTTAATTTACTTATTCCATGCCATACCAATCATTTTTTAAAAAAAATGAATGTTAAAAATTGTCTTTGAATTTAATTGGGAAAAATAAAATATTATTAAAAAGACATATAATTATAAGAAATTGCTTGTGAAGTCACCCCTCCCATCATTTGCCCCAGAACACATAAATTATATGTGGTTAAAATTGATTTAAAAAAGTGTTTTTTTTTTGTCTAGAGTAGTTATTAATTTTCTAGTGATAGCAAAAGTCTATATATTTCTGTTGATCTCATGCCTGTCTTCTGAGTCTTTGTAAATTTCAAGTTTCCTGAGGACAAGAAACATGTTTACTTCTTAACATCTATTCCAAGAACCAAGACCACTGGATTTAATATGTGAAGAATAAATACACCTTTTAGTGATTAACCAATTTTGACCAAGATAATTTTTGAAACATCATTTACTTATTTGCTTAAGTTCTAATCAGGATAAATATAATATATAAATATATTATATTTGTCCTGTTGAAATGTTTGAACTTGTGGAAGTGAAGGTTATGCCAACAAATTCAAGTCTCCAGTGGGTTTGTCCATGTTAGAAAGCTGGACATGCCAGTGAAACATTCTAGCTATGTTAATAAAAATGTAGAAACACCTCAACTACAGGATATTGATTTTCAAGGGGCACAGAAACTCTTACTCCGTCTAATTATGGTGGGGTTGCTGTCTGCATTTGTGGAAAGAGTATCTGCAATGATAAAGTTAGAGATCCTTGACATATTGCCATATTTGTGTATGATATATGTAGATATATATTCAAGTATATTTCTGGCTATTGAAATTATATATATATATGTATATGCATATGTGTGTATATATTCATACATATATTTAATATCCTCTTATTTTGTGTACTTTTATTACTTTTTCTTCTATTAGTGACAAATTTTAAGAAGATATAAAATAATTTTTCTTTACATCAGTTTGTTTTTTTCTTAACATTGTTTTTGACATGCACGTCTTCAGTTGCAGAAGAGCAGACAATAACTGTGTTGTTGTATAGCATAAATTTTATGATATTTCCCACTGGGTTCTGGAAAAATAACTGGAATCTTGCCACATAGCACTGTGGAAAGAAGGGATAAACTTGGAATCGTGGGGCCAGGCTCCAAATACCTGCTCTGATACTCACTACCTTTGTGACTGTAGACAAGTCAGTTAACCTCTCTGGGCAATCAGTTGCCTCATCTGTAAAATTAGGAGATTGGATTAGCTAACCTCTAAGGCCACTTTCAGCTCTGAATCTATGATCCATAGGACCCATCAATATTAGTAATAAATCCCTATTCCTTATTCACTGAAGCACTTCATGTAATAAATAACTGGCCACGGCTTTTAGTAGTATAGGTCATTGAAATAATGACAAATAAAACTTAACAAGGTGGTTTGCTTTTGGTAGTCAGAGTGATGAGTCCCTCCATAGTGCTTATCTCTCCAAGTGCTTTTTGGTTGCATTTTATGACTCCTTTGAAGTGTTTATGAGAGCATCACATGAATTTTCTAAATAAAATCACCTCTATTACATTTGCATGTCAATAAGATTTATTCCACATAAGAGTTGAACTATTGATAAACACATCACCGTAACCAAGATTCTTATAAAATGTATTAATTTATGGGTACATTTAAAATTTATTAAATTTAAGCAGAATAGAAACACCTCTCTCTCTCTCTCTCTCTCTCTCTCTCTTTTTCTGTGTGTGTGTGTGTGTGTGTGTGTGTGTGTGTGTGTGTGTGTGTGTGTGTGTTCTGGCCTTAAAAAGCCATAAAATGAATCATTCGGTCCTAAACTTTCACATTGAATTTTCCTGTTTTTAGTACTTCTATTTATTACCATCAAGTAAGCAAATATATATAGAGTAATAGAAGTTACATGGTGATACAGGAATAAATCAAAATCAGAACTTTATCATTTCACTAATAGCTGGAACAGGGAAACTCATGCATAATTTAATGCAAAACAGGTGTTCTTAGCAAGTATTCTTAGAGAGGCTTAGAGGATCTTCATTATAAATGAAACAAGAAAATAAGATCATTAGAAGACAATTTGGAGATCATCTAGTCTAGTCCCTTTATTTTACAGATCAGAAATTGAGATCTAGAGAGTTAAGATAACTTGTTCAAGGTCAAAGAGCTATTAGTAGAGAAACTAGGGTTCAAATTTAGGTCTTCAACAACACCAAAGTACTTTTCTGAAAGAAATGTAGAAGCTTCTATAAGTGGAGATAAGAGAAGCAGAAAAGAGGGTAGGGATACTGGTCCATCTGTCAGTTGATTTATCCCATTCTGACAACATTATATTGTTGGCTGAGAACAAAACACAGAACTAAAATCATTTAGAAAGGAGTTTGTTAAGTTGCCCAGCAGAGGGGAGAGCCACAAAAGGGGTGGCTCAATGTCCAGGAAATCTGTAAGTTACAATTACATAGGACTTCAACAGAGGAACAAGGAAACAGTAGCTGATTGGCCAATATGGAGGCAATTTCCAGATAAGACACATGGGTTGCTTGAGATGTATAGTGGGAGAAAATTCTTCACATTCCTTGCATCAGTCTTCCTATCTAACTGGGTTTCTGGTTAGCATAACCAAGGTCCTGAGCTAAGTATTAAGCAAATCTGATCTCTAAGCAATAGGTCTGCTTTCTCAACCATGCAGGGCTAGATGCTGTTTCTTTCTTTCTTTCTTTCTTTCTTTCTTTCTTTCTTTCTTTCTTT
>NW_020954552.1:13162825-13326950 GCF_900497805.2 Vombatus ursinus | reverse complement strand
CTATTGGGGTTAAGTGACTTGCCCAGGGTCACACAGCTAGTAAGTGTCAAGTGTTTGGTCTGAGACCAAATTTAAACTCAGGTCCTCCTGACTCCAGGTGCTCTATTCACTGCACCACCTAGCTGTGCCCCATGCAGGGCTAGATTCAAACAAAGCCAGAAATTTTCTCATGCAGTCAATGAACTGTTATTAAGTGCCTACTATGTACTAGGCACTGTGCCATGGATATAAAAAGAGGGCAAAATACAGTTCTTGCCCTTAAGAAGCTCATAATCTAATGGGGGAGATGACAAATATGACAAGCCAAAAAAATTTAAAAAGTACAAACAAGCAATAGGATAAAAAGGAAATAATTAAAAGAAAGCATGGACTAGGAGTAAGAGAGAATAGGAAAGACTTCCTGAAAAGGTGGGATTTTAGTTAGGATGTAAAAAAACAAAACAAAACAAAACAAAATGAAACAAAACAAAACAAAACAAAAAACAAAAACAAAAACAAAAAAACAAAGCTAGGGAAGCCACTAGGTGGAGACGAGGAGGCAAGGCATTCCAGGTATGGGGGAACAACCAGAGAAATTTCTTGGACCCAAGAGATGGAATGGATTGTCTGTGGAACACCAAGGAAGTGTAACTGGTTTGAAATGTATGAGGCATGTTGTAAAGTATAAGAAGACTGAAAAAGTTGGGGGTGCTAGGTTATAAAGGGCTTTGAATGCCAAATGGAGGATTTTGTATTTGGTCCTCAAGGCCATAGGGAGCCACTAGAATTTATTCATTGGGGGAGGGGGAAGGATGACATGTTAGACCTGCCCTTTAGGAAAATCACTTTGGTAACCGGAAAAGGGAGAGATTTGCATCAGAAAGTCTCACCAGCAGCTTATTGCAATTGTCCAGCGATGAGGTGATGTAGGCCTGCACTAAAGTGGTGGCAGTAGGAGAAGAAGGGGACATATTTGACATTAGCAGAGAGGTTAGGGTTTAGAGGCTCTAAACTTTTTATTTTACAGATGAGGAAGTTTAAGCCTAGAGAAATTAAATGACTTGCCCAATAACACATGGGTAGTAAATGACAGAGACAGGATTTGCATCTAGGTCCTCTGACTTTAAATTAAACTCTCTTTACTCCACTGTGCTGCCTCATCCTTTTCAGTAGGGTCATGACCATATTGGAGCATTTGGAGGCATTGTCCCATTTGGGGATACCTGACCCTCTATTAAAATCAGCAAAGTTCCCTTCTCTATCATCTTTAGACCAAGGGACATAATTTAGAAATCTGATTATATTTAGTGCTGTCCGTTCATGCCTCAGCCTTTCTAGAATAGCTATGTATAGGTTGTATCCTCTAACTACATTTCTCTCAAAGGTATTACCATCTCTCAAGTGTTTCAGTTTTATAACCTCAGCATTATTCTTGACTCCTCACTTTCCCTCATCCCAAACATGTAATCATGCCCAATTCTTGCCCTTTCTGCCTTCACATCTTCAGGGCCAACTCCTCTCTCTACTCAAACTCAATTTATTTCAATCTCTTACTACTTTTTACTCAGATTATTGCAACAGTAGTTTAATTGGTCAAGTTAACAAGCATTTATTAAGTATGTTTTATGTGCCAGGCACTGGGCTAAGTGCTGGGAATACAAAGAAAGGAAAAATACACACACACACACACACACAAAACAGTCTCTACTCTTAAGGAGCTCATAGTCTATTGGAAGAGACTTTGCAAAATGACTATGTACAAAAAGATATAGGACAAATTGGAGAAAATTTCAGAGGGAAGGCACCAGAATAGAGGGGGATAGGGAAGAGCTCTCTACCTAGAGTTTCTCCCCATTCTAGTACACCTTATAAACCTACCGAAGAAATTTTCTTTAAGCTCAGAGTGGTCATGTTGCTTCATCAATTCCAGTGGTTTCCTATTACTTCTAGAGTAAAATGTAATCTCTGTTCACATCTCTTCACAAGCTGGCCCCAACTAGCTTTCCTGCCTCACTGGACATTACTCCGGACTCTTATAGAGTAACTCACACTGCAATTCAGCCAAAGTAACCTTCTCTCGGTTCCATTCCCTATACTGGTGTCCTTGCCTTCAGTATCACCCACATCTAGAATGTACCCCTATCTGGGGCCTCATAAAATCCCTTTTTTCCTTTAAGAAACAGCCAAACATCTTCTGCGTGAAGCCTTTCCTGATGCCCCCAGCTGCTAGTTCTCTCCCTCCCAGTCTTGTATTTAATTACTTTGTATATGTTTGAATTCATTCACTTCATAGTTATGCTTTAGGTGTTTTAGAATCTATTTGTTGTCTAACTCATTAGGATGTACATGCTTCGTGAATAAGGATTGTTTTATTCTTTGAACTCACATCCCCTGGGGCCGCAATGCCTGTCACATACACTTAATATATACCTGTTGCTTAGCTCTTTTTGTGTTGAATTTCTCAGGTGTTGTGTTGGGGGGAAGGAAAAAGTAGATGGTATGTGTGGCATATTCCAGAGTGCTTGAGCATCCCACCCCCCCACATGATGGCTAAGGAATTAATCACTAATGTGCCTCCCCCCCATTTATAACAACCGAGGAAAACTGACCCTACTTGGTCTCTTGCTGATGTGCAGTCCAATTTGTTGGAGAAATTAGGAGAAAGACAAGAAATTATCTCTTCCTTCCACATTTTTATGTGAACTTTTGTGATTTATGGGTCCCATTAGCATAAAATTTCTGAAGATACCTATCTCTTACTGCACATGAGCACATGCATAGGTAAGGTGCAAATCAATACAAAAGGGTAAAACAGTTTATCCTTAGATTAACATTCCAACTCATTGGAAACATCCCTATCCTAGAAAGGCATTTCTATAATGGTGACCTAGTTTGTCAGGAGCTAAAGTGAAAACTATATATATTCTTCCATGAGCCAACATAGTGAGGGAGAGAGTGAATGGGCAGAGGATATAGTCACATGCTGAAAGCAGATGGGCAGGGTAGACAGCTTGGTTTTTTTTTTTTTTAATCTACTTTTCTTTTAATTAGAGAGTTTTCCTTTAGTTGTTAATAAAACCCTGCTAGACTGCAAAAAGCTGCACTCTTTGCTAGTGTAATCCCGAGACTCCACATGCCTTCCCTGTGAGAACTGCCCTTAGATATGATGGGCCATCTTCATTTCTAAAAACAATGTTAGGAACAAGAATGACTTTAGTCTCATTCCTGGAAATTTAATTATGTAACATTTAAATACCCAGGAGGAAAATGCAGGTTTTCAGTACATAGGTACTGTGGAACACATAGACGAACATATGAAAGCAGTGACACATTCTTTTAGATTAGCAAACTAAAGGCCTATCAATTTCTATTGCCATTACTTTTCACTACCACATCATGTTTTGCTAAATATACATGGCAAAGGAGCCCCCTATTAGAGTGAGGCTAGGCTTGCTTATTCTAGTTAATCATATTTTTTTTCTTTCATAATCTTTATGAAATGCCTGGTTTAATGCAAGGGCTTATATCATTTAAGAGTACCAAGGGGCTCTAAATAAGGGCTTAAATTAAATGACTGAGTTGGGTTCATCACGCAAAAGTTGTATTTCCACTAAAATAGCAAAACTTATTAGAACAAAGCTTTAAAGTCATTAAATTGAATGTGGTCTTCCTACCATTTTTATCTACAGAAGAAGATGGCGTATGTCAACCAATTTGTCATTAATTCTTAATTGAATGAACATCCTTCTTCTAAGAACATTTTAGTAAACAATTACCAGAAAATTCTACATAAATTTTAGGCAATCAATGAAGTTACAAAATTTATGCTTAACCTAATTTAATTATTGCTGATAAATGTTTGATTAGGTGATTGAATTTTGTAATGACTACTTTTTTCACATAATTAACTATAATGGCATAATTAAAAAGGGTTATGACACAAATTCCAAATAACACTAAGGTTCTCTACAATGTACATTGATAAAGTGAATGAATTAGAGTAATGGGTCCACATCATTATTATTGAAATGCATTTGATAGGATTATCTAGATTGTTTAAATATAAAGAGATTATCCTTAATTAGTATTTTAACTCAAAAACTAATGAATGGATTTAATAAATTGGAGCCAACAGGCAAATTTGATAGCAGTATAATTCATAGAAAATAAAACAAAAAAAATAGACATTCACATAATTTCCCTTGCAAGTACAGGCTAAGCCTGGACTACAGTATTGTTTAAAATGTGATGGCAAGGTTGCAAGAAAAAAATAGCAAAGTTAGAGGTAGAGAAAGAGTAAAGAAAACAAACATTTTCTTTGACTGATGGAGAGATAGAAAGGACAGCATATAAAATGATAAATCATGATACAAAAGCTTGTCAACCCAACATTTCTAATTGTCATAATAGACAATAGGGATAATAGCTTGGACAATTCAATATGGTTGGATAGTCTACCAATTATTAAGACAGTTAAACAAAGAAATGACTTTTGAAATAAGTAACTTAGTAACATAGATATAACCTACGAACAAAACCAGGGGTTTTATTTGTTTCTCCAAGTTTATAACCATTGATGAATCTTTAATCATTTTGAATCTAAAGATACATCACAGGTCATCAAAACTACCAAACAGTCATTTCACAATTTGGTTCCTAAGCTGTTCTGAATAGTAGTTGTATTTGTGAAAATGTAGACAAAATTTGTCTGACACATTTTTTCCTCTACTGTTTTAGCTATGCAAAGTCAGAATGGTATAATGGAAAAAAAAAAATGTTGGATTTGGAGTTGGAGGAACTAAGCTCACATTCTGTTTTTATCCTCTAAGTAATGATGACTAAGACATTTAACCTCCCTAGGCTTTGGCTTCCACATCTGCAAGAGGACAGGGTTGAAATAGAATATAATCAATATAAATGACATTTGAGGTCCTTTCCAGCTTTAAACATATGATGCTATGTAACTTTATTCATTCCTTCCTTATCCTTATTTCAAGGAAGAATCCATGTAAAATAAAAAAAAAAGTTATTCTCAGCAATGAAATGATCTAAGACAATTCTGAAGGATTTATGATGAAAAATACTGTCCATCCCCAGAGAGAGAACTGACGGAGTCTGTGTAAAGATTAGAGCATGCTTTTTTTTTTTAACTTTTCTTTATTTTTCTTTGGTTTTTATTTTGGTCTATGTTTTCCTTTACAATATGACTAATAGGAAAATTTGTTTTACATGATTACTCATGTATAATCTATATTAAATTGCTGGCTTTGTCAATGAGGGAAGAGGGTAGGCAGGTAGAGAGTATGGAACTCAATTTTAAAAATGAATGTTTAAAGTTGTTTTTATATGTAATTAAGGAAAAATAAAATACTACATTAAAAAAGAAAAAATAAATATGTGAATATGCCATGTGTGTATTTATGTATATGTTATTTGTTAATATTAATTTAATAATAAATTAATTTAATATATGTAGATTTCCTGAATGGCTATGTGTATGTTTGTATACAATATGTATGTATGTATGTGTGTGTGTGTGTGTATGAAATCTAACAGCACAGACATAATTCAAGAGCCCTCAAACCTGCTGTATTTAAATTCTCTGTTCTTTTCATGTCTTTCTCCTCCTTTCTTGTTCCCCTGTCCCTGTACCCCATATATTCCTTTCATCTGTTTCTATAACATTCCTGACACTGGCCTTCCATTCATTTCACTTTCCTCCTTTTCCTCAATAGCAAGGAGGGAGGAAGAGAGGGAGATTCTGTTTATTCTCTAATGCTATCTCACAGGGTATTTCTCATTTCCCTTCCACCTCCACCTCTTATTCTAAAAATTTCATTATTTTAATAAATTTATTCAATAGTACGGAGGCTAATTATACTTTAAAATTCAAAAATAGCAATACTTGTCTATAGTTAGGCCTTTACAGTTTATGGAGTGCTTGCATTTTATTTTTTACAACATCCAGTGGGATAGACCAGACAAGATGCTTGATTTTAAGTTGGAAAGGACCTCAGAGGTCATTTAATCCCACATCTTCATTTTACAGAAGAGAAAACTGAAGCCCAGAGAAGTAAAGTGATTTGCTCAATTTGCAAGGTTTCTAACCCTGGTCATCTGCTCAAAATCCAATACATTTTACATTAAATTATATTGGCTTCATAAATTGTCGTGCCCTTTTTTACAAATGAGTAAACACAGTTTCAGCAAGTTTAAGTGACACATTCAAGGTCCCATAGCTAATAAGGAATAGAGCAAGACATAGAGAACACAAGTCTTCTGAGTTCTTATCAGTGGTCTTTTTAATATAGCATAAGCTTATAGATCTATGTCTGGAAAAGACCACACAAATCATCTAGATCAATCTCCCCATTTTATGGATTAGCAAACTGAAGCCCACAGAGGCTAAGCAACTTAATCAAGTTCTCACAAGTAGTAAGAGGCAGAGCTAGAATTTAAATAGTAGACTCCTTTGAACAGTAGAGTCAATGTTCTTTCTACTCTTAATGCCTCCTCATACTACATCTCCCTACATGTCATACCTACTTGGTTAATCACTTTTTGAAGAAATGCTTATAGGATTTTTCTTTCTTTTTCTATTTTGCAAATTAGGGAAGGGGGAGGGTAGAAGAGATGGTAAGAAAGAAAGAAAAGCAGGAGTTTATTAGGTGAAATATAGCTGGAAAATTACGTATACTAGTAATGTAAACTAATTTGAAGTCAGTAATCACGGCACTGAATACTCTGTAGAAGCAAATATAAATACCATCTTCACTAGGTTTTTTTTTTTTTGTTATCTGTCAGTCTAGATAGCAATTGGTGCTGTTTCTATAATACATGGAGTAGACATAACTAAAAAAAAAATATGCTTATGATACTTACTGTACTGACAGTTTCTTCCCATAAATTCACCAGGGCACTCACAGGAATAGTTGGCAACAAGGTCTGTACAGATCCCACCATTCTTACAGGGCTCTGATTCACATTCATTTATATCTAATGAGAGAGAGAGAGAGAGAGAGAGAGAGAGAGAGAGAGAGAGAGAGCAGAAGAATTGAATCCTCAGTGGAAAAAATGTGGATTGCAGAAAAATATATCTCTTTTGAAGACGATAAATTATACATTATCTAAATACCCATGCCATTGCTGTTAGTCTAAAAATATTTTGGTTTTTGCTACACTGTGTATTTTCTTTAAGGAACAAAAAAGATGCAAAAAGCAGTCAAACAAATATGATATTATTAATCAACTTGAACTAAGGTCAAATGAAATCAAGCATTTCATAGGAAAGAGAAGGTCACACACACAATGGTTGGATTCCTAAAATATTTAATGTAACCATAAAATTAAATAGAACAAATTGACCCTAATCATGAGATAAATTAATATTACTTTCAACATGTAGAAACTTACCCTGCAGCATCAGCTGCCAACTAAGACTCTATCATTTCATCTTAATTCATTAAAATTCTAACTGATAAGAGTTGTTTGTTTCTTAATAGTTCCCCTTTGATGAATGAGCTGAAAAGCAAATCAGAGTCAAAAACTAGTAATTTCCTAAGCATAATAAATATTGAGAGAAAGTAGACTCCTCATTCTATTACAAAGCTTCTAAAGTCTAGGAGACATTTATTTGGTGAATATTACTCTTTTTTGCACAAAAATAATAACACAAAATTTAAGAGAAAATAATATCCCTAGTAATTTTTAGACAGTATATAAAACATTTGTAATTTATATTTTTAAAGGGTAGCTAGGTGGCAAAGTGGGTAGAGTGCCAGGCATAGAGTCAAGAAGACTCATCTTTCTGGGTTTAAATCTGGCCTCAGACACTTACTATATGTGTGATCCTGGACAAGTCACTTAACCGTGTTCGCCTCAGTTTCCTCATCTGTAAAATGAGTTGAAGAAGGAAATGGCAAACCACTCCAATATCTTTGCCAAGAAAACACCAAATGGGGTCACAAAGAGTCAGACATGACTGAAAATTACTGAATCACAAAAATGTATCTTTCACTGATCAAAACAAGAATAGTATCCTCAGATATCCATTGAGCATTCCAAAAATATCTGATACCTAACAAGTTAGGGGAGAGTGGAGAAGACTATAAGTTAATGGCATAGGAAGATTGTGGTAGCAAAGCTAATCAACCAAATACTCTTAATGTTGGTTATATAATTTTAAATATATATATATATGTATGTATGTATATGTACATATATATATTTGAGCACATGTTTTTATATATGCTGAAAAAAATGTTAGTTCACAGATGAATTCAGTGATATGGAAATTTCCTTTCCTGACACAATATCTACATTTAAAAAAATGACTTCTCATTCTTAAAACTTGAGTAAGGAGAAAATTGACAATGGTATAATTCTCTACCTTATTTTTTTCCCCTATCTCTCTCTCTGCCCCCCCCCCCAGTTTCCACCCCTTCCAATCAGATACTTCTAAAGCTAAGTTGCTCTGGTATTTCCCATCTTTCTAAGTCTAATATGTAAATGATGGGTTCAACTTCTTTGGGGTAGGTGAGTTGATTATGTTAGTTAATCTAAAAGAATGACCCTTCTAGCTTATTAGACTTCATGAAGCATTAGGGAGTAAAATAAGAGATTAATAATGGCCACAAAAGATTTAGGTAACAAAAGTATGTGACAATATTAAAATGAATACACACACACACACACACACACACACACACACACACACACCCTGACATTCTAGAGCTACTATGACGTGCCTTTTGCTAAATCATGTTATAGTTTTCTCCTTCTTCTTCTTCTTCTTCTTTTTCTTCTTCTTCTTCTTCTTCTTCTTCTTCTTCTTCTTTTCTTTCTCCTCTTTTTAACAGGGACATGTAAGTAGCTGACACACAGGAAATAAGTAGGCAAGTTTTGTAAACTAGGTTCCATATTTTCTAAAGTTAGATATGTATAAATAAGAATTATCATAAGCCTTTCCTTGTCCCTCTTAATGCTCATGAATTCCTTCTGATCTTCTATATACCTTGTGTATTTCTTGTTTGTTCATGATTATAAGCATGTTGTCTCCCTCACTGGATGTGAAATCCTTGAGGTTTTTGCCTTTCTCAGTGCCTAACTCAATGCCTAGTATACAGTTTGCACGAACTTATTGACTTGACTTTTCAAACTATTCTATCACAAATGTCAATTTAGAATGAAGACCAAAAAGTTTAGGTAATACAGGGTCCAAAAGTTTCCAAAGAGCTTTGCAATTGAGCAGATACAATTAATGTGTTTGCATCATTCCTTTCCTTTATTTTATCTTCTCCAGTCAAGGACAGCTACACTAAACCATTGTATCCCTCTCTTTTTCCCTCATTGGCTCTCTATATAGCTCATATAGTTCTTAGGACCTTAGGATTTGAGCTAGAAGGAACTTTAGAAATCATCTAGTCAAATCTCTTCAATTTCCAGATAAGGAAACTGAGGCTTAGAAAGGTAAAGCAATGACCAAAATCAGATATGTAGTAAGTAGCAAAGAAACTTCATTTAACAACCATTTAGTTAAGTGTCTCATAAATAGGACACTGTTGTAAGTCAAGGGAGCTGTACAAGTTCCACATGTCTCTGTGCTAGGCACATTGTGATCATGAAAAACTCCCTCTTAAAGTAAGTAACAAGACTACCACATAGGAAACACATTCAATACATGAGGCAATTTCTTCCACCTGTTGAGAGCCCTGATAATTAGGAGGTTTTTCTTATCTTGAGATGAAATTTGTCATCCCACCAAATGCTCCCAGTTCTTCTTCTCTGGGGTCAAATATAACAAAGTCAGAGAAACCCTTTAGTCCAGTGTATAGAGGACTGGACCTAGTCATTAATAATAGGGTTCAAGTGCTGCTTCAGATCTTTATTAGCCAGGTAACATATGAGCAAGTCACTTTGCATCTTCCTTCATTTCTTCAGAAGTAAAACTCATAATAGAAATTTGAATATTTGAGGGCAGTGATTCTGTGCTTTCTCCTTTTTTACAAGTTAGATATTCTTACTTCCTTTAGTAGATAGATTACATGTTTATATATAGAGTATGTGTAGAGTATATTCAGGGAAGACTAGTACCTCTGGTGTGATGGCCCCTGAGCCCTTTTCAGGGCTGCTTTCCACCTTTGGTGTCCACCTGTTCCACTTAACTCTTACCACTGGCTTCAAGAAGCTGCAGTATGCGCAGTGGCCACATCCTGAAAACCATTTTGGCACACAGGCTAAACCAGGTTGAGGTTAACTGAAGAGTCTCAAACCCATTGGTGAGTTAGGGGAGTGTCTACCCCAAGCATGTGAAAGCTTTCCCTTGTGGAATGGGTGGAGGAGAACAATTTCTGCCAGTGGCCATGAAGGCAGCTGAAGCAGGTGTTGTGGAGTGCTTTGAGCTTGGTTAAACATCTAAGACGCCAAGGTCATCCACTGCATCTTGAGCCATCACCAGTCATATTGATTCTTTCTTGCCATTGGACTATGATGACTCTGGAGGAGATAGTGAGCAATGACTTCCTGTAGCTCTGCCTCACTTAAATCCAATTAACACTTGAATCAAAAGACATCACCCATACCCTTTTACCATTTTACCTATCTCAAAGTCCTGTGGCAACAGGCAAGTGATAAAGCAGCAGGTATGGATACACTGGGAACTGTAGTAACAATCCTGCACATGGGTGGCCCAGGCCATAGGGTTGTTTTCTCATTGGACACAGTGGTGGGATTCAGCAGTCCCCTGGGTGTCTGAGCAGCCTTTTAAGGATCTTACTGCTCACCTGTTGGTGTGAGGAAGGGGCTAGAAAAGGTGCCCTAAAAGTTGTCTGCTTACCCAACCCTGGCCTGATTAACACAGCAGGCGGAGAATCCCACTCTGTGGTCTAAACACACAAAAAAATGTACAAAAATGTCTTCAAAGATGATTCCACTCACCATGGAATATGCACACACTTATAGATAACACAAAATCCAGTAGACCTGAAAGACGAATAGCTCTTGTTGCAAGAGAGCTCAGCAGGAATCACATCCAAATAGCAGCCTTGAGTGAAACAAGACTGGCAAATGAAGGCCAGCTTACTGAAGTTGGAGCTGGATACACATTTTTCTGGAGTGACTGTAGTAAAGGGGAGCACTGTGAAGCTGGTGTAGGTTTTGCAATCAAAACTAATCTAGTCAACAAGCTTGTATGCCTAACAAAAGGAGCAAATGAGACAGGCACATGACAGTGTGATTGCCACTAGCAGGAAAACATCACATGACCATTGTCAGTGCCTATGCTCCCAACATGATGAACCCTGATGAGGTTAAAGAAAAAAAAATATGAAAACCTGGATACTCTTATCATCAATGTGCCAAAAGAGGACAATTTTATAATTCTGGGTGACTTTAATACTAGAGTAAGCTCAGACTACCAGATTTGGCAGGTAGTGCTAGGGAGGAATGGAGTTGGAAACAGCAACAGTAATGGTCACTTACTACCGAAGACTTGAAGAAGCATCTTATGACCTTCTCTTCACTAATACTGTCTTCTGTTTACCTAAATGCAATAAAACTTCATGGATACACTCTCATAGCAAGTATTGGCATTTAAAGACTATGTGATTGTAAAGAGAAGAGACAGACAGCATGTGAGAGTGACAAAGGCAAAGCGTGGTGCAGAGTGCTGGACTGATCATAGACTTATCATCTCCAAGCTAAATATTCACATTTAACAAAAGTGTCATCCTCAAAGCAAAATGACTACCAGAAGCATTAATGTCAATAGATTAGATCTCTTCTCTAGGTGAGAACAGTTTGTTGCTAATTTGGAGGGAAAGTTGAGCCAAACACAGTTGGCAACAGTAGAGCAGAAAAGGAGTGGACAGCTTTCAGAGATTTGGTGTATAATAGTGCATTTGCTCATCTGGGTCAGAATACTCACAAACACCAAGACTGGTTTAATGAAAATGATGGGGAAGTTCAGAAGCTGCTAAATGAAAAATGAAAACACAGGGTTTACCAGCATGATAGTTCATCCATCTCTAAGAAGGTAGTATTTAATTCCATCAAAATGTAAAGTAGAAGCAAAGCTTAGAGAGATGGCAATATTCTTGGCTCAGTAAGAAGGCAGATGAAATTTAGTTTTACGCTGATGGTAACAATCCAAAGCACTTTTATGATGCCCTGAAGGATATTTATGGGCCAAAGACCTGTGGTGCATCTCAACTACCCAGTGCTGATGGAGTCACATTGATTAGTGATAAGGATATGATCCGAGAGAGATGGGCTGAACACTTCCATAATGTTCTCAACAGACCATCATCAATCAATGCTAAGACCATTGACTGTTTACCTCAAGTTTAAGTCAATCCCTCCTTAGCTGAAGTTCCAACTGAAGAAGAGGTTTGGAATGCCATTAGGCTCCTTTTATGTGGCAAAGCACCTGGTACTGATTCTATTATAACTGGGATTTATAAGGTAAGGGGTCAATTGTTCATACAAAAGCTAACTGAAATTTTCCAAGTTATAGGGGAGGTTATCCCCCAGGAGTTTAAGGATGCCTCCATTTTCCATCTCTATAAAAATAAAGGAAATAGATTGTCCTGTGACAATCATGGGGGGATGTCCTCTCTCTTAGTCATTGCTGGTAAGATTCTTGCCAGAGTTCTCCTTAATAGGCTGATCCTTCATTTGAAAGATGGCCATCTACCTGAGAGCCAGTGTGGCTATCGAAAGGGCCAAGAAATGGTCGATATGGTGTTTGCTGCCCAACAACTCCAGGAGAAATTCCAAGAGCAGAACAGAGGTCTGTACACAATGTTTGTAGATCTGACCAAGGCCTTTGATACAATCAGTTGTGAAGTTTTATGGAAAATTATGTCAAAGTTTGGTTGCCTGGAGAAATTTATAAGCATTGTATGTCAATTTCATGATGGCATGCTTGCTCAGGTTCTGGATAATGGACAGTGCTCTCATGTTTTCCCAGTCAACAATGGAGTGAAACAAGGCTGTGTGCTTGCTCCCATGCTTTTCAGCATTTTCAGTCATGTTGTTAAACGCTTTCATTGAGGATGAACATGGCATTAAGGTCAGCTACAGCACTGATGGTAAATTCTTCAACTTGAAAAAGCTATAAGCCAAAACCAAAGTGGAGGGAGTGTTGGTGCATGATTTTCTGTTTGTAGACGATTGTGCACTCAGTGCAGCCTCTGAAGCTGAGATGAAACAAAGTATGGATCGATTCTCTGCTGCTTGTGCTGATTTTGGCCTAACAATTAACACCAAGTAAACATAGGTGTAACGTAAGTTACAGCAAATGGAGAAATTTTGAATGCTATGGATAAGTTCACTTACCTTGGTAGTATACTTTCTAGGGATGTACACATTGATAATGAGGTTGATTCATTCATTGCCAGAGCTAGCTCAGTATTTGGGAGGCTCCAAAGGAAAGTATGGGAGAGAAGAGGTATTAGACTGACTACCAAACTAAAGGTCTACAGAGTGGTTGTGCTGAGTTCATTGTTGTATGCCTTGAAACCTGGACAGTATACCAGTGTCATGCCAGGAAATTGAATTTCATTTCAATTGTCTTAGGAAGATTCTGAAGATCATTTGGCAAGATGAGATACCAGACACTGGGGTCCTTTCTCGAACTAAACTGCTAAGCATTCAAACCTTACTTCAGAGAATGCAACTCAGATGGGCTGGCCACATTGTTCAAATGCAAAATGTATGCTTGCCGAAAAGACTATTTTATGGATAACTCACATAGGGCAACCATTCACGTGGTGGGCAGAAGAAGCAATACAAAGACACTCAAAGTCTCTCTTAAGAACTTTGGAATTGGTTGTGTGACATAGGAGACACTGGCACAGAACCGCTCAGCGTGGTGTGCCCACATCAGAGAAGGTGCTGTGCTCTATGAACAAAGCAGAATTGAAACAGCTCAAAGGAAATGTAGGATGCACAAATTTAAAGAATCCACCCCAAATGTTCACTTGGACTATTTGTGCCTGTTCTGTGGTAGAACATTCCAAGCTCATATTAGTCTGATCGGCCACAGTTGGACACACTGAAACTTGACTCTAGCATAGTGATGTCATTTTGGTCCTCTTCAAGAACAAAGGACAGCAACTAACCAACCAAGATGCCTGCATTTCAGTCTCTTCAAACCTAATTTAAAATCAGGTGTAGATATACAGCTTTTGAAGGTTTGTAGATTCATGGGATACATCATCATAACCAACAAATATTTGAGAGCTTGTATGTAAACTACTATGATAAGTATCTGGGCTGCAAAGAGGTATAAAATGCAGCACAATCTCTAGGGGTTTCCAATTTAATGTAGGAAGAGATGAATCATGAAATGATTCTTATAAGAATAGTAGACCTTGAACTGGTGAAAAAGAAGGTGGGGTATTCCAGGCAAAAAGGGCTATATAAGTAAGGTTTTGAAGGTTCAAATGTGAATGGCATGCTGAAGGAACAATGAGGAACAGTAATAGTGGGATGTGCAAAGTACAGAGGCAGCTAGATGGTACAATGGATAATGTACTGGAATATAGTGTCAGAAAGCTCCAGTTTGAATTCTGCTTCAGTAACTTACTAGCTACACAACTTTAGGAAAGTCATTTATTCTCTCCAGGCCTCAGTTTCCTCATCTGTAAAATGAGATATAATAATAGCATGTACTTCAAAAGGGTATTATAAGGCTCAAATGAAATAAAATGTGTAAAGCACTTTGCAAAATCTCAAAGAATTATATAAATGTCAGTTATGACTCTACATGCTAATGTGCTCTGTGACAGAGATAGACTGAGATTTCAAAATTAATGAAATATTTCCTTTCCTTTTAAGTTTCAAGTTAGAGGCTTGGATAGTTACAGAATAGAGAAGAAGAAGGAAGAGGGATAAATATTGAACTGAATAAAAAATCCCCAAGTCAAAGGTAAACAGTATTCTGCTTCTGTAATTTAGCTCCTGTTCCATCCTGCGATGACAAAGAATGTTTCATTTTATTCAAAATATTCTGTAAGCACTAAGTCCTGCCTCTATATAGGAAACTGACTAGAGTTCTTAAGAACCTGGGTGATCGTCTGCTCACAGTCATCACAGATATTTTAAGTCAAAAAGGAGGAGAGGGAGAAGAGGTGGGCAATGTCAGGTAGAAATATAATTTATTCATTTTCATCTTAAAATGATGATGATGATATATAATAGGAAAATACACCAGCAAATATAGTATACAGTTAATTCTATTCCATTAGCATGGCTATGAATCAGTTACTTAACCTCCCTTTTATTCCCATCTGTAAAACAGTAATTGTGTCCTATCCCATTGTTTGATGTGCCCAGTCTGACAAATTCACAATTTGCACACAGTCACACAGAATTAGACAGCCAGACTTGAGGAAAATTGAGTCAAAGATGTATCAAATGCGCTGAGATTCTCAGATAGAAAGAAATATGTATTGTTTCAGATTCAAGATAATGAACAAAGGCAAAACCACGTTTTGTTCCGTTTCAACGTTCGCAGCACAAGGAGGTTTTCATAGTCAGCAATGAGATCACAATCAAGGGACATTTTATGGAGTATTAATGATTTGCAGGGACTATTGTTCCTTGCTTCATTAGATCTTTCAATTCTTTACACAATAAACACTATTAAAAGAACATTTGAAGCAAGTCTAATCATTGAGATAAATTAACCTTTAATCCTTTATTTGTTCAACAGGTCAGAGCTGCTACCAACACCAAAGCAAATTATAATTAAGGGTATCAGATTCTAAAGAACAGCAATTATCACCTTTATCAGTGGATAAACTAGAATCTCGTTTGCCAAAGTGAAGAAAGTTTACTGCCATTCTTAGTTCAGGAGATATTACGCTTTTTTTTTTT
Organism: Vombatus ursinus; assembly: GCF_900497805.2. Taxonomy (NCBI): domain Eukaryota; kingdom Metazoa; phylum Chordata; class Mammalia; order Diprotodontia; family Vombatidae; genus Vombatus; species Vombatus ursinus. The sequence goes on along the minus strand of NW_020954552.1, from coordinate 13,311,092 downwards.
ATTCCTTTACATTTGCACTTTTCAGTAGCTCTTTTTTTTTTTAAAGTAGAGTACTGTTTATCTAATTTGAAAGAAATATCACTATTTCATTGTTTATGTGATGGCTGTATTAAAAGCCATACCATTTTGTTGAATATTTGAACCATGCATAAGTGCATACATCATTCTGTAAAACCTTGCCATTATTTTGAATTGGGTATACCAGCAACTCATTTCTACATGTGGTACTTCTGGAAAAATGCAAAGTTGGAGAAATATATGTAAATTAGAGAGAAAGATTTGTACAATGGTCTAAAACAACAATATTTTACACATTGGGAGGCTATTTGTCCTATGATTAACACTGTTAGCAATCTAAATGGAACCTGATTTCATTTTGTACAAATCATGTTTAATTAAAGCCTGGCATGGGAAAAATGATATATAATAAAAAAGAAAATAAAGCATCTTTGTGTTATATCACATATTTTTATATTTGATATAGATCCATATATGAATATTTCTGAAGAAAGTTCTACATGTCTCCAAAATGTGCTGTAATTCATGGGATTTTTTGCCAACTTTAAGGGAAAAAAATTGACTCAGGACACTGCACTGCCACACTGGATCAGATTATGGTTTAGCCATCCTAGGATTTTTGCCTCTTCCCTGACATTTATTTATTTTTATTTTTTTAGGCAATTGGGGTTAAGTGACTTGCCCAGGGTCACACAGCTAGTAAGTGTTAAGTGTTTGGTCTGAGGCTGGATTTGAACTCAGGTCTTCCTGACTTCAGGGCCGGTGCTCTATCCACTGTGCTACCTAGCTGCCCCAAATCTTTTCTTTTCTTTTTTTTTTTGTTTGTTTGTTTTGTGGTCGGACAATGAGGGTTAAGTGATTTGCCCAGGGTCACACAGCTAGTAAGTGTTATGTGTCCAAGGACCGATTTGAACTCAGTTCCTCCTGAATCCAGGGCCGATGCTCTATCCACTGCGCCACCTAGTAGCCCCCTCTTCCCTGACATTTAGCAGGTCTTGTTGACTCCACCGTCATGATTTGTCTGATTTTTTACCTCAATTTTCTATATCCTCTGCACCTCAATTCAGGTACTCATCACTGTCAACCTGTAATGCTAGAGCAGCATCTTGAATGATATTTCCTGTAGTCTTTCCCCCTTTCATTCATAGAACGATCAAAGTAATGTTTCTAAATGACTGCTCTGATCTCATCACTTCTTGCCTAAGAATTCTTCATTGCCTACTGAATAAAGTATAAATTAATGTTCCAAGCATTCAAGGCCTTTGTGGTCTAAACTTTGCCCTCTTTATTTCACACTACTATACTTTGTATACTCTATAACTTGAGTACTTTGGAATATTCACATACAGTTATCCAATGCAGTGATTCTCCATTGTTATACCTTTGCTTATCCTATCTTGCATTCTTTATCCTTGCATTACAGTCCTTTACCACCACCACCATCTTTACCCATTAAAATCTCCTCTTCCTCTAACCTCTTGGATCAGCTGTGGTTTAAAGTAGTGGAAGAAATACTTGGTCTAGACTTAGAAGACATAGGTTTGAATCCCATCACAGTAAGATACTACTTTATAACTACGGGCCCATCAGGGCAGCTAGGTGGTGAAGTGGATAGAGTTACTGGCCCAGGAGTCAAGAGGACCTGATTTCAAATCCTGCCTCAGACCAGACACTTGACACTAGCTGTGTGACCCTGGGCAAGTCACTTAATCCCAATTGCCTAAAACAAACAAAACCAAAAAAACAAACTATGGGCCCATCACTTCACCTCTCATAGAGTCAGTTTTATCATTTAGAGGCAACTAGTAGCATGATGGATTGAACACTGGCCTAGAGACAGAAAGATCTGTGTTCAAAGTTGACCTCAACCTCTTACTAGCTATATGACTCTGGACAAGTCACAACCCTGTTTTCCTGTAAAAGGGGGACAATAATAGTACCTATATGACAGGGTTGTTGTGAGGATCAGATCAGATTATATTTACACAAAGTGCTTAGCACAATTGTCTAGCACCTAGCAGCTACTATACAAGTGTTTCCCTTATTCCAAGCTATACAATAGGAATGATATTATTTTCACCATCTACTTCACATAGTCATTATGTTGAATAGGCTTTGTAAATTCTAAAGTGTTATATATTTATAAATTATTATTATTTATCCCAATTCCACCTCCTAGAAATAAACATTTCCTTCTTGATTTCCTCATAGCATTTTGTTTGAATTTCTCATTTGCCATTCATAAGTTGTTCCATGAGTTACAATCATTTGGTGTATGTGTTCAAACTTCTCTCCTTTAGCACAGGGGCTCTGTCTTAGTTCATGATCACCCTTTTAGACTGTCACATTATCCCTCTAACTACTATCCCATCTTCTCTATTTAATAAATCTTTTCCACTGGTGCCAGGCAGTTACTTATTTTGGTCAAATATTCCTAAGTTTTGTCCTCTAATTCCTTCAGAACTGCTCAGGTAGGTGCCATCTGCTCCCAGGGATGTGACCACATTAATTTTTACTAATCTGATAAAAACATCCTATTAACTATTTAATAGGACAATAAGAAATTAGAGTTTGAGTTGGAATCTTGCAGGTCATGCAGTCCAACATTTTTTGCAGATGAGGAGACTGAGGTCCAGAGAAGTAAATCAACTTGCACAATGTCATATACAATGTGTAAATAACAATGTTTAATCTTGTATCTCTACTCCGTCCATTTTAAGAGATAATTTGTAAGGAGAGTCTTTCCAATATCCACCTTGATAAAGACCAAGGCAAAAATTCCCATTTGATTCATGAACTGTACATATCCTTTATTTCTCCAAGCTTATCCTTGGCCCCCAAATCATCAAGGTCTAGTTCTCTAGTTGGTTTCGTCCCTTTTATGTATTTCAAGTGATTTTCAAAGTCTCCTTTGTCTCTACAAAGTCATACTTTGTGAATTTCCCTTTTCTCACTTGGACTCCCCATTTTTATAGATTTTTCCCCTACAGAAACTTTTTGACTCTAAAAATTAACCACAAAGGTATTTTTTTAATCACTTGATGTTTCTGATCTTGAATCCCCATTTGGCTTGAGCTTCGAAGAAGTATCAAAACATCTCCAGGAGCTTTGTGGATTATTCCCTTTTAAAACTCTACCTTTGAATTTTTCCTACTTCTTACATTTTGTCATTTTTTTTCTAAAACTAAGTAAAGATATGAAGGATTTCTTTTTTTTTATTTCATCTCTCCAACTGGGATGTTAAATTTATGTTGTACCCATGCCTCAACTAAACTTGGTTCATGAATAAACTTTAAGTCCATCTCAAATGTCTTTTCCTTCAGGAATCTTTCCCTGATCATCATCTCTTCTATTAATATTGACCTTTCCCCTCCTCAGACCTCATGCAGCTCCTTTCATATGAATTACATACTTATGTATGATTATTTATTGTAACTATGCATGTATCACATCCCCCTGCCGGAATATAATTTTCACTAAATCAGAGTTCATGTTTTTGAACCCATGTACCTCCCCTTCCCACCACACTTAAGTTCTGGACACAGTAGACACTTAACAAATACTTGTTAATAATGATATAAATAACTTGTTTTAACTAATAACTAAATGTCAGTATTCCAATGACCATCTAGAACATGGAAACCTTGTGTGAATAGTACAATCTTTTAAATTATCCAGGCCAAGAATAGGATCCATTAGAGCTAACTTTCCAAGAAAGGAATAGGATCTATATCTGACCATTGGACTCAAAAGGCTTTAGAGGAGAAAGTGAGGCTGGTGACTTTGCACAACCTTTCCTCACCCAAATTCAATTCAATTGCCAAGTTATGTTATCATTTTCCTGATGTCATAGTTCTCTTTGAGAATGAAGGACAAATCACAAGCTGTTATAAGGTGTACAATCAGGGTCCTTACCTACTACTGCCCTGGAAGCTTGGTTACCAATTATTCTCTAACCCCCATGGTTTCTACAATTATAAATGTGACCATTCAGAAATGAACCACTTCCCAAGGATGCTACTATGTTATTAGTGAATGATTAATTTTTCATCCTTTAGATTTAGTCCACTGTATCCTGCTTACAATCCAATTGTACTCTGAGCTAGTTGGCACAGTTAGAACACAGTGACAATAAACCCAAGATTGGGAATATTTGTTCCCTCTCTAAACTATTTACCAAGGAAAGTCCTTGTAGACTACTATATGTGATCAAGGATGTTGTGAGGAACAAATGAGAAAGGATTTAAAGTACATTGCAAATCTTTAAATGCTATACAAATACCAATTATTATAATTAGCCTACAGTCAACAGACCTACAGTTCAGTGATTTCATTCCATGAGCCTTGTATTGAACTCCTGTTGAACTTGAACTAAGTTTATAGAGCAATACAAGGGTGTGCTGGTAAATATTTAACAACTGGGCTCTCCAGAAAAAAAATGGATGCACATATACTTTTAAGTTTAATCTACATTATTAACATGTTTTTAAGTCTAGACAATCAACAAGACAATAAATCAAGCTCTAATTTGTAGCAATAAATGGTTTCTGAGGTGTAAATTCTCATTCTGTACATTTAGCAATTGTCTCTTGCAAGCTGGTTAAAGCTGGTTCCAACAAATCCCTGTATGATTAAAAAATGAAAGATAAATCACAGAGGAGACATAGAGATGTAAATTTCTTGTTGAAACCTCTCAATAGTATTAAAAAAAATCAACTTAAAGGGCATTTCCTACTATATCTGTAGCCTGGTTATTATAAAATGTCTGGCTCCTACGTACAGTGCCTAACACATTGTTTTGCATACAACAGGGAACTCAATAAATGCATAATAACTTAATAAATGTAGTCAGGGACAAATGGGTGCAAACCCTGTTTCACACACTTACTGAGTAATCCTGGTGATGACCTTTAACCACTATGGATCTGGATTCAGAGGACTTGGGTTTAAATCCTAGTCTTGCCACTAATTATTTGTGTTACTTTGAGAAGGTCATTTTACTTCTTTATGTTTCAGTTTCTTCATTTGTTAAATGAGCAAATTAGAGTAAATGACTTCTGAGGGCCACTTCTACTTCTTTGAGCTTCTGAGCCTATGTAATTGTTCTAGATGGACACTAGGGTCCCTTTCTATGACACTATGATCCTCTTTCAGTTCAATTCAATTAAACAAAGATATTCAGTGCCTACTCAGTGCCATGCATTGGCTAGGGCCTAGGGATTCAGACAAAAAGCTAAGAGTTCCAGCCCTCAAGGAGCTTACATCCCACTGGGGGGAATTTTATTGATAAGGAAGAATCCAGGACTAATAGTAGCTTAGCGAGCTAGGGAGCTAGACTCTTTGTCTCTGAGTAATTGGTACGGGGAAAAGAACTAAAACATCTAGATTAATAGTCAGTCAGATTCTATTATGTGGAGTGGAGGTATAACCCTCACCCAACCTGGAGGAAACTCTTGGGGCAAGTATGGGAAATTTTCTCAAATGCACCAGAATATTTTATAAGGTTTTAGAAGTCACTAACTAGAAGAATTAGTTATTCATTTCTCTTAATCTATATTGTATTTAATTATGTACATACATATCTTCATCTTTCCTTCTATATCTATATCTATAGATTCCTTCTATATCTATAGATATAGATATAGATTCCTTCTATATCTATAATCTTTTAGATTATAAATTAATGCAGAGACCATTGTTTTATTATCTACTTGGCATTATGCCTAGGGCCTATGAAATGTCTAAATAAATAAAAAATGAACAAACAAATGTGTGTACATATATGAGTGTGCACACATGAACAAATATGGGTATGTGTATATGTGTATATGTATACATACATACATAGAAGACAGTGGAGAGAGAGCTGGCATTGGGGTGAGAAAAACATAATGACTTTGGTTCAAGTTATGCCTTTAGACCTCTCACATCAATACTCTAAATCTATTAAATTGCAGAAGAATTAGCAACTCGTGTTGGTTCAGGGAGTTTCCACACTTGAAATTTTCATATGCATGCATGCATGTTTGTGTGTATATATCTATATCTATATGTCTATGACTGTGCATACATGCACATATATTTACACATTTATATACATGTATGTTTGTATGCACACACAATGTATATGGACATATTCATTATAGCATAGGCATAATATGCAAAAAGTAGCAGTGTTATATCAATATCAAAATTTTCACATAGTAAAATAATTTCCAACTTGAACAAACAAGGTCCTTTTTTTTTATAGAAGTGGCTTTAATTGTAGTATAGGTGTCTCTTTATCTTTCTGTTGTTGCTTCTATCTCATAATTACCCATTACCCCCTTATCTCTCTTTACTTTATCTTCAGTAATCTCATTAGCTACTGTGGTTTCCATTTTTATCTCTATTAAATGTTCCAAAAATCTATAAATCCAGACGTTACCTCTTTCTTTAGCTCTAGTTCCTCTAAGGAACTGCTAAACAATTTAATCTGAGTGTACCATAGGTATTTCAAGCTCAACATCTCCAAAACAGAACTCATTATTTTCCCCAAAGAAACCTACCACTTTTCCTAACTTAACAATTCCTGTCAAGGGTGAATCATTCACTTTTTATTTTTTCATTCCTTTTTAAAAAATAATGTTTTATTGATTTTTTCTGTTCTTTTTTAATCACCTTATTATACCATGCATCTTCCTACCCCTAACCCCTTCCTTAACACCATCTCATATGATATATGACATATGGTATTTTTCTTTTTAGAGAAAGAGTAAAAAAGTGAGAACTACTGATTGTTGCATTGAAAGAATCTGAAAATATGTGCAATGGGTAACACTTGTGTACCTCCCACCTTTACAAATGGGAAGGTTGGGATGTCTTATCAGATCTTTTCATTTGAGTCCCACTTTATCCCTTTAATTTTGTTACATTTACTTTTGATTTTTTTTCTTTTTGGTGTGTCTTCTCTATTTATGTTTTTGTAGTTATTGTACATATTGTTCTGCTTACTTCAAATTACATTAGTTCATATAACTTTTCCCACAATTTTCTGAATTACTCATACACATTTCTTACACCACAGTAATACTCCATTACATTCATATACTACTATGTGTTGTTTAACCATTCCCTAATTGATGGTCATCTAATTTGTTTCCAATTTTTAGCTATCACAAAAAGTGCTGCTAGGGAATTTTTCTTTTCAATGACTTCTTTGGCATATAAACCCACTAATGTAGTTTCTGGTTGAAAGTGTATGAGCATTTTAGTAATTTTATTTGCATAATTCCAAACTGCTTTCCAAAATGATTGTACCACTTCATAACTCCACAATGTGTGTGCCCATCTTCCTGCAACCATCCAAAATAGACTTTTGTGGGGCAGCTAGGTGGCACAGTGGATAGAGCACAGGCCCTGAAGTCAGGAGGACCTGAGTTCAAATTCGGCCTCAGACCAAACACTTGGCACTTACTAGCTGTGTGACCCTGGGCAAGTCACTTAACCCCAATTGCCTAAACAAACAAACAAACCAAAAAGAGACTTTTGCCACCTTTTTGTAATTTTTCCCAATTTTCAGGTTGTGGGGTGAAACCTTAGGCTTATTTTGATTTGAATTTCTCTTATTATTAGTGATTTAGAGCATTTTTTCCAGTGGTGGTAAATACTTTGCATTTCTTCTTTTGAGAACTCTTTGTTCATATCCTTCAGTCATTTAACTATTGAGATTTTATACAAGATTTTTTTTCCCCCATAAGATCATTTCCTTTATTCTCCTAGATAAATTAATATTGTCTTTGGAGAAGCTTTTTAGTTACAAGTAAGGTGATCTCTTTTATCTGTTTTGATTGTCTTTATCTTGTTTGATTAAGAGTACATCTCTTACCTATAATTGTGAGAGGTATGTGACCTGTTTTTCTATTTTTTAATGGTATTATCTTTAATATTAAGTTTACATATCCCTGTAGAACATATTGTGATCTATGCTATCAGGTGTTGGTCTAAGCCTAATTTCTGTCAAACTGCTTTCCAGTTTTCCCTGAAGTCTATCATGTAGGGAGATTTGTCCTATGTAACATGTGTCTTCCACTTTTTGAAACACTGACTTATTAAGTTCTGTTGTTTCTGAATCTTTCTTATCTATTTAGTTCTAGGAGCCTATCTCTCTATTCTTTAACCAATACCAGATAGCTTTCATGACTGCTGCTCTACAAAATAGTTTGAGATCTAGAAGTGCTATTTCCCCTTCATCCTTATTTATTTTCATCATTTCCTTTGATATTCTAGATCTTTTGCTTTCCCAAATCAATTTTGTTATTATTTTATAAAGTTCTGTAAAGTATCTCCTTAGCAATTTGATTTGTATAACATTAGAAGTGTAAATTAATTTTGTTAGCATTATCATTTTTATTATATTGCCACAACCTACCCATGAGCACAGAATGTTCCTTCAGTTATATGAATTGCTCTTTAATTCTTTAAGTTCTCTGTAATTGAATCTATATAATTTTTTGTGTGCTTTGCAAGGTTGATCCCCAGATATTTTGTTTAATTTAGAGTTATTTGGAAGGAGATTTATGCTTCTTGTGTCTTATTATTGTTATTTAGAAATTTTTTTAATGATTTATTTTTGTAGTCTACAATTTTCCCAAAGCTATTCATTGCCTCAGTTGGTGTCTTTGATGAATCTCTGGAGTTTTCCAAGTAAACCATCATGTTATCAGCAAACAGGGATTGCTTTTTTAACTCTTCTTTACCTATCATTATCCATTTAATTTCTTTTTCTTGTCTTATTGCTATTGCTATAATTTTCAGAACTATGTCAAATTATAGTAGGGGGAGTGGGTATATTTGCTTCACTCTCACATTTATTGGAAAAAAGTGCTAGTGTTTCCCCATTGCATATGATGCTTGCTTTTGGTTTTAGATGTATCCTTTTTATGATATTAAAAAAGGCTCCTCTATGCCCATATCTTGTAAGATTTTTAGAACAAAGGAATATTGAATTTTGTCAAAGGCTTTTTCTGCATCTCTTGAGATGATCATATAATTTTAGATGTCTTGGTTTTTAATATAATTATGTTGATAACCATCCTTACATCCCTGGTATAAATCCCACTTGAACACAATGAATGGTTTCTTGAATAAATTGGCATAGTCTGATAAGATTTAAGTATTTTAATCAATGTTTATTAATGATATTGGACTATACTTTTCTTTATGTGTTTTAACTTTACCTGGTTTAGGTATCATGACTCTCATAACAGGATTCTGGTAGCATTCTTTCTTTCTCAATTTTTGAGCTAATTTGTGAAGTATGGGTACTAACCATCCTTTAAAAGTTTAATAAAATTCTCCACTGAGTCCATCAGGTCCAGGAATATTTTTCTTTGATAGTTCATTTACAGCTAGATCTATTTCCTTTTCTTAGATTGGGTTATTTAAGATGTCTATATGGTCTTTTGATAGTTTGAATATCTCATATTTTTGAAGGCATTCCTCTATTTCTTTTGTGTTCTCAGTTTTGTTAGCAAATAACTATGAATATTTTAGGATTATTTGTTTTTGTTTCTTCTGGTTTTGCTGTAATTTCACCTTGCTCATTTTTTATAATAAGATTTTTGGCTTTCTTCTTTTAATCAGATTCATTAAGGGTTTATAAATTTTATTAGTTCAGAGACTACTTACACCAGTCTGTTTTCCCCAGCACCAGCAGTTGAGAACTTTGCAGTGCTGGTGTTTCTGGGTTGCAGCACAGGTAAGTTTTTGTTCCTGAAGGACTGCGGCTAACCTGGTTGTTTGGCCTGAGCAATGTTTCTCCTTTTGGAGCTAGGATCTTGTTGATCACAGGACTTAGAAATTCATCTTGGTTTTCCACCTCAGTCATAATCTTTTCTCTCTTCTATTCAATAAGTTGACAAATCTTATGAATCCCACCTTCACAACATTTCTCCCTTCCACCCACTTCTCTCCATGTAGATGGCAACCCTCCTAGTTTAGACCTCACCACCTCCCTTACTGGCAATACTCCAATTAGCCTCCCTAGAGAATATGAGGATCATTGATCTAGAGTACATGAAGGGGATTAAAATGAAATCAGTCTAGAATGATAGATTGGTTCTAGATTATGTAAGGCTCTAAATGACAAGTAGAGAAGTCTGCATTTTATCATGGAGAGAAAGAAAGAAGACATCAAGTCTAACTCTCTTATCCTACAGATGAGGAAAATGAAGCATAGATTAGTTAAATAATTTGCCCAAGGGCACCCAGTTAGAGGTAAAATTTGAAACCATGTCCTTTGACTCCAGAGCCATAAACCCTGTCTTTCTTATTGTCTTTCTCTCTTTTCAGTGCTCTTTCTGCTGTGCCAATGCACCTTCCAATTGATTTCCTTGCATTGGGTTTTTCTCCTTTCTCCAATATATTCTCCATGTAGCTCCCAAACTGATATTCCTAAAGAACAGGTCCAGTCATGTCACCTCCTGCTCAAGAAGTTAGTAACTCCACAATAAAATACCTAATTCACTACTTGTCATTTAAGGCCTTCTGTATTCTGAAACCCAATACAGCTTTCTAGACTGATCTCATATTAACTTCCTTTGTGTACTATATAGTCCATCTATGCTGGCCTCCTTGCTGTTCTTCATATACACAGGACTGTGTAACCTGTGGCCCAGAAAAGAATTTCAGGCAGTCGGTGAAAAATGTAGAAGGAAACATGCTTTGTATGTAGAAGAAATCTTTTGGCATACCACAAGTGGCCCAGGGCCTGCAGATTGTGCAGGCCTGATACACACAATCTACCTCTCTCCTCATATATGAAACACACTTTATTCTCACATCCTTTACTGTAGTTCAGCTCAAGAGCCATCTCCTCAAGATTGTATTTTCTGATCTTCTCTGTTGTCAGCACTTCTTATCCCTTCTCCCTCCCTTCAACAAAAATACTTTGTATTTACTTTTCACATATTTTATTTTTTCCTCTTTGTGTATTTGTTTCTTCTCAGAAGGAAGTAATTTCTTGGAAAGGAGTCTCTTTTCATTTTTGTCTTTCTATTCCTAGCACAGTAACTTGATTAAGCACTTAATAAATGGTTATTAAACTTAAATCAATTAAATTAGGGGTCTCCTTGAAGCTTTTCCTTTTTGCCTAATAGTTGCACGACTCCTTTGTTCAAAATGACCCACCCTATTTTGGAGAGTTAAATGCTAGGTTAATTCATCTCCTGCTATTGTTACCTATGAATAAATTTAGTGGAATTCAGAAATCCCTTGTTTATGAATTATTTCAGTTATTCTTTAGTATATCATAACAATGTTTACAATTTTTCTTGATGTTTTTCACACTAATTTTTCATACAGAAGGTGTTCAAGTATCCAAACTCCATATTGAATGTCAGGTCAATGAGATGAGATTTACCCAACTTAGCTGATATTTTCTTGCCTGGGTGTATGTCATGATTTGGTTAGCTTTACTGGAAGCAGATCTTGTAATTAAGTGAGGAAAAAAATCATTGTAGAAAGTAGGTCTGGTAAAGGTTTGATATAAGATATCCAGGGAGCTGATAGAAATTTGAAGAGGCAGCATAAGACAAAGAACTGCCATCACAGTCTGCAGATCTGGGTTCAATGTATGCATTGTCTGTCTCTTTCTCTGTCTCTCTCTCCTTTGATCTATCTATTGACTGTGTGGCCTTTGGCAAATCACTTAAACTCATAGTGCTCTAAGTAATTCTTTGCCATAAGGGATTCTTAATCTTTTGCATGTATCATGGCCCCCTTTGGCATTATGATAAAGCCTATGGACTCCTATTCAAAGAAATATTTTAAAATGTAAATAAAATACATAAAATTAAAAAAAGAAAAGCAATTATATTGAAATATAGTTATATATAGTATGTGCATATGTGTATCAATATACATATGATTTCATGGTGCATATGTGTGTATGTGTGAGTATCTATGTGTATATACATGCATGTCTACATACACACTTTTCTTGGGCCCCAGCTTAAGACTTCCTCTCTAAGACTGTAAGATGCTTTGCAAATACCTAGAAAAAAATGAATTACTCCAAAAAAGCCGTTAACTGGACATACTCTTTGACCAGAAATATAGCTACTATATGGCAGCTAGGTAGTGCTATGGATAGAGCATCAGGCCTAAAGTCAGGGAGACTTCAATTTAAATCTGGCCTCAGACACTTATTAGCTGTGTGACCCTGGGCAGGTCACTTAACCTTGTTTGTTTCAGTTTTATTATTTGTAAAATGAGCTGGAGAAGGAAATGGCAAACTACTTTGCCAAGAAAACTCCAAAGGGGGTCATGAAAAGTGAATGGGGTCATGACTGAAATGACTGAACAATAACTATACCCAAATAGTGTCAAACATAGAAGGAAAAGCCCTTATATGCAACATTATTTAGAGAATCACTTTTTTCGGTAGCAAGGAATTTGGTAGGGGGAGGCCACATTTGTGGGAATGACTGAACAAGTTATGACTTTTGGATGTAATGGAATATTGCTGCGCTATTAAAAAAATAATACAATGAATTCAGACTTGGAATAACTTTAAACTTCTGATACAGAGTGAAGTGAGCAGAAGCAAAAGACAAATACATACAACAACAATAAAATAAAGGAAAGCAAAGCACTTTAGAACTCTGATAAATGCAACATTTAATTGCGATTTTAATGGCCTGATGAAAAGTCATTTCTCCTGACTCTGAGCAGAGAAGTGATGAACTATAGCGCAGAATGAAACAAAGATTTTTCAAATAGGGCCAGTGTGCTGATGTTTTTTATTTGATGATAACTACTATAAAAGGGAGAGTTTTATTGTGGGATAGAGGAAGTCATTTGAATGTGGCAGTGGTGTTAAAAAAAATGGTGGCATAGATACAATAAAATATTAAATAGATTCTGCAGATATCCTTGCTTTGTCACCCCAAGATAAGCAGAAGACCTAATAGGATCTTTGACTTATTTTTTTTTCTTCTCTTAGGAAAACACTCTGTACTTGAAATGAAGAAAAATTGGCAATGGTTTTCAACTCTATAATTTGAGTTTGAACCAGGCAAAACTTACGCAAAGTGAAAAAAAAAGTATTTTTGGCCACACATTCTTATAAAAGCTGATTCAAAAGTGTAATGTTTGGCATTTGAATATATGCTACATGACTGTCACCAGGACCTTTGATGACATTCAGAGCACCTATTCATATGAAAAATTCTTCTAGGGGATCAAAAGGTAATCTCTCTTCAGTAGAATTTAAATCTTCAGAAACTTATTTAATAATTGCAAGTCCAAACCAATAGATGATGGTTTATTCAGATGAGCTAGTATTCAACACAGCATTGCATAAATAGGTACTAAGTAATAGTCATTTGAATTGAAATGAATTGAACAGACTTTTTCTACGCGACCATCCCTTAGAAAGGTAATATGCTAGACACCAGGCACACAGAAGTGAAAAAGAAAGGCCTCTGTTACGAAATTTTAAATTTATAAACACTAGCTATTTTCTGCCTCTGAAATGTACTAACTGTGTGATTTGGGTAAGATATTTTACCTCATTGAGCCTCGATTTCCTTATTTACAAAATTATTATGAAACTGAAACGAGAGTAGGGATCAAATTTTTTGCTTTTTTATATTTTTAATAACTAACAAGCACCTAGAACATAGTAAGTGTTTAAAAATGCTGTTGCTTTAGTTTGTTGGTTGTGGTTGGTCGTTAGGTGATTGTTGCTGTTGCTACATGGGAGGCCTCAGTGGACTTAGCATAAGATGCAAGTGGTAATCTAAACATAGGCAGCAGATAGGTGGTACATATCTGTGATTTTATTGGTGTTGGAGACCTCCCAGTAAAGAACTTCCTTTGTCAATGTCCTGAAGTCAGTCATCAACATTTATTAAATGTCTACTTTGGGGCAGCTAGGTGGTGCAAGGGATACATCAACAATCCTGGAGTTAGGAAGATGAGTTCTTATCAGTCCTCAGATACTTACTAACTATCCAACCCTGTGCAAGTCACTTAACCCTGTTTACCTCAGTGCCTCCATCTGTAAAATAAGCTGGAGAAGGAAATGGCAAACCATTCCAGTATGGTTGCCAAGAAAACACCCAACAGAGTCACAAAATGTCAGACATGACTGAACTGGGCTGGACACCACCACCACCACTTTGTGTCAGGCACTGTGCTAAATGTTTAGGAAAGAAAAAGAGACAAAAGACAGTCTCTGCCCTCAAGGAACTGACAATCTAATGGGGGAGACAACAAGCAACAAATATGTATAATATGTTCATCAGACAAGAAAAAAGTTATGAACAGCATAATTAGGAAATAATTAAATGAGGGAAGGAATTAAAAGAGGTTGGGAAAGGCTTGCTGCAAGACAGGGTTTTAGTTAGGACTTAAAGGAAGTCAGGAAATCCAGGAAGCAGAGATAAGGAGATAGCACATTCTAGGCATGGGATACAGCCAGAGAAAATGCCCAGAGTCTAGATATGGAGTGTCCTATATGTGGAAGAGCAGAGGCCAATATCATTGGACTGAAGAGCATGTAAGATGTAAGAAGACTGGAAAAATAGGAGGAGAGTAGGTTGTGAAGAATTTTAAACATCAAACAAAGGACTTTGTATTAGGTCCCAGAGGCAATCGAAAGTCACTAGAGTTTATTCAGGGATAGGGGTGGGATAGGTGACATAATCAGACCAATGCTTTAGGAAAATTACTTTGGGAGTTGAATGGAGGATGGATTGGAGTGGGGGAAGACTTGAGATAGTCAGACCCCCCCCCCCCATCATACTACTTCAACAGTCCAGGCATGAGTTGATGAGGATATGTACCAGGGTCATGACAGTGCCTGAGGAGAAAAGGAGGCATATTTAAGAGAGGTTGCGAAGATGAAATTGACAGACCTTGGCAATAGATTGGAGAGGGTGGGGTGGGAATGGTGAGAGAGAGTGAATCATCAAGGATGGTACTATGATACTTAGGTTTTGAATCTGAAGGACAGCAAAGATGATGGTACCCTCCAAATCAAGTAGGAGGCAGGGAGAGTTGAGGGAGGAACATAATGAGTGCAGTTTTGGACACACTGAGTTTAAGATGTCTACTGGGCAGAAAGTATGAGAAAGGCAGTTAAAGATAGAAGACGAGAAGTTGGCAAAGAGGTTAGGGCAGCATAGGTAGATTTGAGAGTCATCAGCATGGAGATGATGTTTAAATCCATAAGAATTGATCACCAAACAAACTTCACCAAATGAAGTAGTATAAAGGGAGAACAGAAGAGGGCCTAGCACAGAATTATGTGGGACACCTACAGTTAGAGGGTATGAGGTAGAAGAGGATCTAGCAAGGGAAACTGTGGCTTTAGAGAGCTATCTGGGATCACTGAGGCATCAGGTACCTTGGTTAGGGTCACACAATTAGTATGTGACAGGATCAGGATTTGAACTGAGGTCTTCCTGATTCTGAAGCCAACTATGTCTTCTATGCCACACTGCAATTAGAAATACTTTTGTGTACACAGACAATATGAAAATATTTCAACAATACATTTCCTTTACATATGTGAGAATGAAGTAAGAGCACTTGAAATGAACATGTCTAAAGAAGGCTTTTAAGAGAATAAGTTATCAACGTTAATTCACCAAGCAGAATTATTCAACAGGTGCACCTAGTGTATTTTTCTCTAAGATGACCTCGACTTTTTTTTATAGAGGCATTAGTGTATGTTAAAAATGATGAACAACATCAAAGCAATGTATGGGTTTTGTTTTAAATCCAAGATAAGAGACTATAAGTATCTAGTTAAATTTGATAAATACAGATAAAGAATTTCTTAGCATTAGATTTAATTTCTAGGGCCATAACACAACTCTCACTTATATTTAGGCTTGAACTCAAGATAACAAACTGTGAATAACTTCCTGGTTCTCTATTTCATATCATATCATATCATATATATATAATATGTATGTAAATAAATATATTATATATAAATGCATATATGTATATATACACATACATACATATATACATATGTATGTGTAAGTAATTAAAAAAAGAGGTGTCTAAGACCAAGACATCTTATTGTTATAATATTCCATTAGTACTGTTTGCTTGGGGCAAAATTTGGAAAATTTTCTGATAATATTGCCTCTCCAGTATTTTTGTTACTAGAGAAAATAAGTGATCTGCACAAGTCTCAGAAAATCCGAAGGAGGAAATGTGGTAGGATGTAGAATCCTGGTTTGTAAGCTGCGGTACCAAAGTGCAAGTTCAGGTCTAGTCACATATAAGTTCTTATCTCCAAAGGCAGAGAAAAACAAGAAAATCATAATGAGAACTGATCTGGTAGAGGAGGAAGTGGTGTAATACTGGAAAAATAAAAGTAGTGGAATTAGGGAGATAAAGTATCTGAGTTCAAATTCTGCCTCTGGACATATACTAGATATGCCATTGGGGAAGGTTCTGTTTTTTTTTTTTCTCATTTGTAAAACAGAGATAATAACATTTGCGTTGTCTATCTCACAGGGTTATTGTTAGGATAAAACGAGAAAATGGATGTAAAGCACTTTGCAACTGTAATGGATTATAAGATTAATAGATAGCATAGAATCATGGAACCATAGATCCAAAGAGTTAGAAGGGAGAGCAAAGCAGTTTGACGACAGAGAGGTTTCCTTTTTAAATCGATGTCAAAGTAATTTCTCATATCAACATACCAGAGTTTGAGGATAATATAGCCAATATGTGATAAGGCAAACCTCCTTGGAAAGACTGAGTGGTTTAATAAAATCTACTAATGGGAGGGGTTGTATTCATAAAAGTGACAAAAAGTACTGATTTTTCCCAGGTAGCTTACATACTGCTTTACAGATTATTTCAATCACTCCAGGAAGATTTCAAAGGAAACTTTAAATGAAGATGAATGAAAAGTATGAAATAACAGCACACTTTTCTGTTGCTTCTATATCTTGGTTTCATGCTGCATTTATTTCTGATATGGCTTTGTGTAACTAATCTAAAGCACATGAAGATGTAATTAAGGTTATAGACATCTTTCCATTATGAAATATACCTTTTCTCCAGAAAGCTTGCTAATGCTGAATCCATACATCAGTTTGATATCAATCCTTCCTGTAATTGTATTCTTTGTGATTTATTCATTTTGCTGTAATTTACATGATGAAATTATGAAACAACATTCTCTGGACATCTTTGCTGTCATGTGAGAAGTATAACATTAAAAACAAAACCCTGAATATTGAGAAATATGCTTCATTTTAATTGCTTTTAATATATACTAAGATGTAAATCTCAGTTCCATTAAGTCACTTACCATGTAATTTCCCACTGTAAAAGTAAGCCTTTGGGGCAACAATTCCCATCATCACCATTGAATCTGATTAAAATACTTGACTATTTCTATAACAAGTGCTTTAACAAATGATTCTATTCTATCACAGGGAAACAGATCTTATTAGAAAATACAATACTAGGAATTGTTATTTTTATTATGTTTTTAACTATAAGAGAAGGTAGAATCATAGTTTTTTTTTCAAAAATACTATAATCTGAGAATGGTACTAAAGAGAAATAATGGTTGAGTATTATAACTCTTCTATTTAAGTTCTTATAATATGTTGATACTAGTTTTTTATATTCATATTCTTTGTGATTTATTAAATTTGCTGTAAATTACACATTGCAATTACAAAATTACACCCCCTAAACATTTTTGTTGCTATTAAACTACACTAAACATTTGTTTCACTAGATTGGTTGGTTAGTCTTCAAATCACATTAGGTGGGCTCACTGTCATGCTTCACTCCCATACCATAGTATATATTTCTATGGGATTTTCAAGGATAGGAAATAATTCAGAAATTTATGCACTATAACAATCTTGTTGATCAATATATAGAGATGTATTTGTTTATAATGCACTGAGGGAAGAAAGAGTGAGAGAAAGAAACAAGTTGCACCTGGACTTTGGATTCTTTGGTTGACATGCGTATGTTTTAGTTCCTAGGAAGCTTAAAAAATAAAAGTGCCAAATTGTTCTGATGCATTTTCCTGGGTGTGGCACTATTGGGCATGATGTCATACCCATATTCCACTCCTCTCTTTCTAAACTTGTTCACTTAAAAGTAACCTGTGCTCACGCTGGCAGGACAGAGGGCAGTGGAGGGGGTGGAGAGGGGTGGGCCATCAACACTGCTTCAACTCACTCTCAGGGACCTAGTGGTAACCTTGATGTTGTGATGAGGGGAATAAACTTCTACCTCTTGCCATTATAAGTCTTGAACTCCCAGAAGTGTGGTTTCTATTTGTGCAGATCAGTCATAATGGCACCATTAACTCTTAAATATGACATTTTACTAAGAAGGCTAAAGAAAAAGTAATAATAATGTGATATTTATTCAACAGAAAGCAAAACCAGCATTTAGGATAAAACATCTACCTATAAACCTGGATCACACTCTCCAACTTGTGTCTTCTCTGTCCAAAGGGGAGAGAGTGGGCAAAAACCTAGAGAAGAGTAAGGAAATCAATGTATCTGGAGTAACTCGTAAATCCAGACCATGAGCTTGGAAGTCTGTTGTATCTTTGGGAAACCATTTACAGCACAGTGCAAATCACCTACCCCTGAGCCTCATAGTTTCCCTGCTGGGGAAATTCACTTCTCTGATATTCCCAGGATTTAGTGTTAAGCTCTTTTAGTACATAGCATCATTATACTCATTCAGTGAAACAGCATCCCTAAGCCTAAGTGAGGTCTGCAGCTTTCCAGGTCTGCTTTCTTGTCTGGATGCTGAAGCAATATTACACTATTAAAGTGATAAACAATTCCCTTAAGCCAAAAAAATTGCAAAACTCCTTAGATCCATTCTCTAGACTTGTTTCCCTCTCTCAAGCTGTAGGTGGCATCAAAGAGCAATACAGATAAACCCAGCAATTTTTTCCCATAGCAAAATGATTCTGCATTCTCCAGTCAGCTCCCAGAAGCTACAGAGCTTTCTTACAATCAAAACAGCTCCCATCTGTGGAGCTTGTCCATTCTCAGCTTTCAAGTTCTACCTCACAATAAAAAGCAATATGGATAGTTATAATCAGTTATATTGCTGAACTCTATTTTCTCCAGTCAGCTTCCAGTGGCTACAGAGCTTTGCTCCAATAATCTCAGAAATTACAGAGTAACTCTCACTTCTATCAGTTGTGCCAGATGGCTCCATCCAAAACAGTCAGTCAACAAACCTTTATTAATGTACTGTACTAAGTACTAGGGACATAAATAAAAGCAAAGCCATGATCTTTGCCTTCAAGGGGCTCACATTCTAAAAGGGGGGGTGCAATATGCAATTAATTGCCCATACAAGATATAAAAGTAAATGGAAGGTAATCTCAGAGAGAAGGAACCAGTTGTAAAGGGGGTTGCAGGAAAGACCTCCTCTAGAAAGTGAGATATGACCTTGAGTCTTAAAGGAAACCAAGAAAGCCTTGGGGGCAGGTGAGAGAACATATTTCATTTTTGTCTTGGTATCTTCAGTGCCTAGTCCTGATCCATATCTGGCCACTGGACCCAGAGCTGGTGACTCTGCACAGCCCTCCCTCACTTAAATCCAATTCATTTGCATGCCATGGCATCACTTTCCTGATGGCATGGTCCTCTTCGAGAATGAAGGACAAACAGAAGCAGGCTAGTCTGTAGTCAACAAGCATTTATTAAGCACCTACCATGTACCAGGCAATATTGCAATCACAGAGAATACAAAGGAAGGCAAAAAAATGTTTTTTCACTCAATGCTCTTCCATTCTATTGGGGAAGATAACATGATAGCAGCTATGTACATATGACATATAGTTACACTGCAAATGGGAGGTAATCTCAGAAGGAAGGTACTAACAGTGGGATGGAGTGGAGGCTTAAAGGCTTCCTGTAGAAGGTGGGCTGAGAGTTTTGAAAGAAGTCAAGGAAGCCAGGAGGCAGAGGCAAAGGTGGAGAACACTGCAGGCTTTGGGGATAGTCAGTGAAAAAAGCACTGAGTTTGGGAAAGGAGTGTCTTGTGTGAGGAACAGCAAGAAGGACAGTCTTGTTAGATTGTTGAGTATGAGGAAAGGAGTAAAGAAGACATTGAAAGTAGAAAGGGGCCAGGTTGATTGTCTCTAAATACCAAACAGAGTATAAGAGGAATAGTGTATGTTGTACTGTCAACGTAGGCTATATGTGTCCACATGGTCCTAGATGTGGATTGCATGGAGGCATAAATAGATATCTCTACTCTCTTCCACTCAACTTCTCAAAAGGAGTCTTTGATTTCTCCAAGCAGGGGAATCAGGACATTGAAGCTAGAGGCTGCTTATTCTCATCTCCTTAGAGAGAGGGACTACCAGATTAGAATTATAACTATCTGTCCCCTAAAAAATATTGTTTAACTAAAGGAAATAATTATTAGTTTCAAGCCAAGGTCTTGATTACTATCCCTTAATGGGGAAGAAGTACCCCAAGCTATATGTAGAAAACTCAACTCCCTTCAAATGCCAATTCCACAATGAATATACATAGCAAATAGAAAATAAACCCCATTTATCCAAATCTATAGCAAACAGAAATCAGAGAAGATATACAGATGATAATATCTTCTAGACAATGCGTACAGTGAAGGAATTCTCCCCTCTGGGAGCAAGCTAACTTATCTCAACCCTGACAGAAAAAGTCCCAGATTTCACCCAAGGGGAATTTTCACACAGCTTCCACTGAAGCAAGCTGGGGATATGAACATGATGGAAATGCCAGCTCCTCCACATGTCATAACTTCTTCCCAGAATTTGTCTCTCCTTTCAAGGAAATGAACAGAATTTGAAACCATGTGTCTTCTTTCTCAAAGCTAGAAGTCTGCAGATCGGGATTTCTCATCTCGCAAGTTCTCGCCATCTCCAATCCTCATACAGGTTTGGAACACTGAGTGATTAATCTCCTGCAATGAGGAGATTTTCAGGCAAATGAGCTCTGAGCCACAAGATTTTACATGTGACCCTGGAAGTAATTAAGAGCTGCTGAAATTGATTGAGTAGAGAGGTGACATGGTCAGACCTGATCCTTAGGAAATCCATTGTGGCAGCTGGTTGGCACATGTATTAGACTGGAGAAAAAGCAGCTGATCTTACTTCTGATTGTTTTCTGCTCTACTCGTTTCAAGTAGCATGGATCATATTCTATCCATTTCATCAATTAGTATCCTTAGGTAGATGTTCAATTCTCATAATGTTTTTAATATTTTAGCTCTCACCTACCTCATGCCTCAATTCAGAAACACCCTAATTTAGGATGAGGAATCCAAAATCTAAGTCTCTCAGGTAGAACACAAATGTTGCCGTCCTTGCAGTCACAAAGTATTTCTTCTGATTAAACCAAATCCTTCAAACTGATGAAAATAGTTACATGTAAATGGGACAGCAATAAAAAGCCACTATCAATTGATACTTATATTTTTTAAAGGCATTCTTTCTGATGCTCAGGTCTTCTCAAAATACTAATACTCTTCAAGCACTTGTACTGAAGGGCTGTGCTTCTCTTTAAGTCACTACTCCCACATGGTGCTCATACAAATGAGCATTTTCCATCACACAAATACCCCTTCCACCAAATAAAATGTCCACACATCAAAGAGGTCATACTGCATGCATGTAGCTAGCAAAGAATTTCAAGATAGAGGTGAGGCTGTTTTCTGAATCTTAACCATTTTCCCCTTTGTTATACTTTCAAATATTAATTATTAGTGCACATTTTTTTGGTGAAGCTCTTAATAGTCAACATTTATGTAGCTCTTTATGGTTTGCAAAGCACTTCACATATGTTATCTCTTTCAATTCTTGAATATCCCTGTGAAGTAGATACTATTATTGTCCCCATTTTTCAGGTAAGGAAATTGAGGCTGAGTGAAGGTAAGTGACTTGGTCAAGGTCACACAGCTGAGAAAGGATTTGAACTCAATTTCCCTGATTCTGAGTCTAGCATGCTATCTTGTCATGACACTTAGCTGTCAAAGTAATTCCAAGAATATCCATGGTCCTTTGGTCATTTCTTTAAAATGAAGTAGAAAATTCACTGTATGTATTGCTTTTAATATACATTCTGAGGCATCATTGAATAAATGGGAATTGAGACCCAAATCCTAATCTGTATTTTTTCATTCACTTGACATGCAGCCTTAGATAAGTCACTGGATCTGTCTGGTCTCAGTTCCTTTTGCTATGAAGTGAAAAGGCTGCACTGTATAATCTCTAATGTTCTCTCTGGCTCTCAATTTTAATACATAAATATATTCTGAAATTGAAATAAAGATTAAAAATGCTAAGTAGTGACAAAAACACTGGGACTTTTGCTCATTACTATGAGAAGGTCTTACAGTACAAAACTTTTATTTGCCCAAAATTATTTTCCTGATCATGGGCTCTATACCCACAAATAATTAACAACAACAACAACAACAATAATAATAACAATAATGATAATGGCACAAAGTTTTATCCTGTGAGGCACTGCTCAATGGAACCTTACTGGCTGGACCATTGCCTCCTTGTGGGAGTAATCTCAGCAATGAAGCCTGAGAATGGAATGGATAGAAAAGATAACGTCATAAAGCCTTCTGAATTCCTCAAGTTTGATAATTTTTTTTTCCTGTAATTACTTCTTACGGAAATCCTGCTTGAATTCAAAATGATAGAATATGGAAGGTTGTATTTTCCATATTGTAAATTCATTTGTTTTTCTAAGTTACTAAATGCATAAATATTCAGAAGAAATAGTTGAAATAAAACAATATCTCAGTCTTGGAACATTGTATATTTTCTAGCCAAACAAGATGACATGTTGGAAAAATTTCTGGTGGTAGGTAGCTAGACGATATTTTGGCAAGGTGACTGCAAAAAAAATAGCCCCAAAGTGAAGCATGGCTGCTTCTCCCATCTCCTTTCACCTCCTCACCTATCTATTGTAACTACCGAGGGCCTCGTGAGGCAATTGCCAACCAAGATGACAAGACCGTAGTGTAGGAGTACTGGATCTGGAAACATGAAGACCTCTAGGTCTGATCTGGTTAGCAAGGTGCCTGACAAAAAGATGTCTGGAGATGTTTTTTGTTTGCTTTTTTTGATTGTAGCTACAAGAATCAAATAGACATACAATGATGCCTTTAGTTTATTTATTTTATTGAATACTTCCTACTCTCTTACTTATAGTAGTTTCCTTGAACAAAAATAATTTCAGCCCGTCTCAGTTTTGCTTACAGATTTTCCCCCCTTGGTTTCAAAACTCTCCTCCCTATTAGAGAAAATCAATTGCGCTATTGAATGCTTCCTTCTTTCAATTCCACTCCCAATATCTGTGATGTTGGCTCAATAAGTGACACACCTTCCCCCATTCATTCTACACACCCTATTCTCTTAGTTTAATTTACCACAGAACCCATAAAAATTTCCTCTTTAAGGAACAAATAAAACAATAAAAAAGAAAAAAAAATGTGCAGATGTATTATATTTTAATGGTATCCCTGTGGCATGTACATGTCCAATCAAGTGGAAACATTTTAACCACAGCCACCTCCAGAGACCCACTCTCTTTTAACATATAATACAAATTAATGAGCACACACATTAACATAAAGTTAAAAGATGACTAGCTATCTATTCTAGGTAAATATGCATTTATGTATTAGCTCTGTTTAAATATAAATATCTATGATGGGCACTTGGTGCAAATGAGAGCCTTTCTCTCTCTCTCTGTCTCTCTTTCTCTCTGTCTCTAAATAATCTGATATTTCCCCTGAAGTTTTATAAGTATGATGTTGATTTGGGTTTTAGTTTATTTCAATAAATATACATTGAATACATCTCAGGAGACTATTAATCTTTCAAGTTACATATAGCAGGGGAATAGTTAATCAACAAATTAATGCATATTTTCTAGCACAATGTATACAAAGTATATTACAGAAATTAAGGAGTAGCGAGGCAGTGAGGTGGTGCAGCTCTTGGAGTCAGGAGGACCTGAGTTCAAATCCATCCTCAAACACTTGACACTTACTAGCTGTGTGACCCTGGGCAAGTCACTTAACCCCTGTTTGCCTCACCAAAAAAAGCAAAAAAAGAATTAAGGAGTAGGTCCAAATATTACCTTTTCGTTACTTAAAATCTAAACATTAGTCATTGCTTGTAATTATTGATTTCTTGGGGAAATTTGTAAAACAAAAAGAAGCAATTAATGGAAACATAAGTTTAAGAAAAGTTTAGCAAGAGAAACAATTAAGCAAATTCCTCCTGAGGGCATTTAAGGGTTAAATTGGAAAGAAAGCCACAAATAGAATATAGCTGGTGAGGAAGAGTCTTCAAGGATTTTATAAAGAACTCTTTTTCACCATCAAAAGCAATGAAACCAACATATTTGGACCCTATTATCACAGTCCTGGTACTCTTCTAGAGGAAGAGAAAATGACATTGAAGAAGAAAAAAAAAGAGGAACAGAAACTGCATGGGATCATTATGCATTGTGTCTACATTGGAGATGACACTATTTTAAGGGGTCTGAGGTATTTAATCTCAAGGTATCTAAAGGAGAAGAAGATTCCAAAGGAATGGAAAGTACTCCATGTTTTAGTTTCAACTTTTCCACTCACTAGTTCTGTGATCTTGGACAGTCACTCAACCAACTAGACAATTAATGTGTTTTTTTCAGGCCTAATTTATGTAAATAAGAAGGAGACATCTATAGAATAGTCAGAGAAACAGGAAAGGAACAAGATGTCAGTCTCATGAAAGTCAAGGGAAAAAGTCAAGGGAAGATTTATTATCTATGAAGAAAAGGTTATCAACAGTATAAAATGCTACACAAAGATCAAGAAAGACACAGACCACATTGTTGCATCTGGACTCAGCCATTAGGAGGTCTTTCTGTAATGGGGGTCACTGAATTCGAGTTGCAAGAGGTCTTAGAAATCACAGCCTACAACTGCTCATTCTACAAATGAGGAACCTCAAACCCAGTGAAGGAAGGCAACTTTCCTCAAGTAAGTGGTAGACCTGGAATCTGAACCCTGGTCCTCTAGCTCCCAATATCATCTTTGTTTTACTGTACCACTCTTTTACCTTGCTTTCTATAAAGAAGGAAGCTGCGCAGTAAATGGTAGAATATTTTTTCAGGATATTTGGGAATTAAAGGAAGAAAAAAAAACTTTAGATGGATGAATTGTTGACAGGAGTTTTTCTTGGATTTGTGTGTGTTTAATGACTGAGAAAATCAACATATGTTTGTTTATTGGGTTAAAAGAAGGCACCAATGAAAAGAAGAGATTGAAGTTGCTAGAGAGTGGTAATAAATTGGGTGAAATTGGAGAGGTAACAGTAAGGGATATGATTAAGCTTATAGGTAGAAGGATTGTTGTTGTTCATCTTTCATTCTTGAAGAGGATCAATGACATCACAAGGGTGATGTTTTGACTTGCTCATGAATTGGATTTAAGTGAGGCAGAAGTAAAGTCATCAGCCTCTCTCTTTCCTCCAGGGTCATAGAAGTGGAAAGATTAGCCCTAGCAAGTAGAAGAACCTCCTCTTCCCTTCAGATAAAAGTAGTAAAAAGAGTGCTTAAAGACAAAGAGATTTAAGGAGAAAAATAGTTGAGGGTGCCCAATTCAATTGACCTTGATTTTTACATTCAAATACAGTAGGAGGTGATATCAGCTCAGAGCAAGGAGAGAATAAGTTTGCAACAGATAACTGTGGGAAATTTGATATGTAATGAGTGAGGAATAAAAACATTGCCTAATAATAATAACTAGCCCTTATATAGCACTTTGAAGTTTGCAAATTGATTTATGGATATCTCATTTTATTCTTAAAACCCTGGCATACAGGTGTTATTATTATCATCTCCATTTTACAGATAAAAAAAAAAACTAAGACAGAGATTAAATGACATGCCCAGGGTCTCTCAGCTATAAGGGTCTGAGGCAGAATTTAAATTCAAGTTTGAATTTATATTTATAATTGAACTGAATTTATATGCCAAGATATGGCTGTTATAATAATCACTGACTTTTTTTATCTTGCTTCAAAATGTTATACTCTTTTTTTAACTTTATATTCACTTTTTTTTTTCACTCAAGCCTCACAACAAGCCTGTTAAGGTATTTAGGTTATATAGCACAAAGAGCACTAGACTTGAAGTCAGGAAGACCTGAATTCAGATCTTGCCTCAAGCACTTTAGTTGTTTGACAATGACTGAGTCACTTATCTTCTGTTAGTCTTTGCTTCCTCATCTGTAACTTGAAAATAATAATAGCAATTACATCACAAGGATATTGTAAGGATCAAATGACATAATGTACATATAACCTGACCCAAAGCCCATTGGTATGGGATCCTCTCTTTATTGGAGAAGATCAATGCCCCAGACTTGCATAGGGGGTGAGGCAGAGTTGGCAAGAGTGGGAGAAAAGAGAGATCCATTCTTTCCAGTCTCTTTGGGTTTCCCTTCTAGATTTCAGCTTTGAAAGAGAAGTTGGCCACTGCAACATTTCTTTGACTTGCTTAAGGGAAAGAAAGACTGGAAAGAAGCTGACATGTAGAATTTCAATTATGTCTCCATTCCCAGCTTTCTAGACTATAGAATTCAAGGATTTTTTTGTCCTTTGGGTGAAATCTGGGACTGTCTCTCTTGGTTGAGCTGAGTTGCTTCACTATTAGTAAGAGAATACTTTTGTTCTGTATTATCTAGATTATATTCTCCTATATATGCTTTCTCTGATTTCTATTTTGCTACTGACTTTGATAAATGGGTTTCTTCACTATTTGTTATGTGGGTTCAGTGTGGAACTGGTATTTGATGGTAAGGAAGTCAAACCTAAGATATAGAGCTTGGGGTCCTCCTTCCTCATTAAAAAATGATGATCAGAATTTTGAACCTAAAAATTACATCCCCTAGATTAACAACATTTAAGGGAGCAGAGAGATATAATTTTATCCCAGTAACGCTTCTCTCTGAGGAGAGCAGAGTGACCAAGCTTTTAGTCCCAACCTCCTGCTCCCAATTCAGGTATGAATTAAGTATCCCTTGAAGAAGATTAGGAGGAGGAAATGCTAGAAATGTCTATTCTTGCCTCCCTGAAAGCTACACCATGACAGCCCTTGCTATATATTCAAAGTGCTTTGCAAACCTCCAAGTACTATGTAAATAATAGCTAGCTTTTGCAGTAAGTAACATATATTCTATTATATCCATATTATAGTTGACACTAAGTGTCAGAGAGAGGAAGTTAGCTACTCACAATCACACAGCAAGTAGACATCAAAAGAAAGATTTTAACCTACTGGCTCCAAATTTGCAAAGATGAAATTAGTGAGGTTTGTGATTTTCATAAGCAACATTCATCAGTCTTGGAGTGGAGAAAGCAGATGGAAGATTAATTAAGCATGAGTACTATATATTTAAAATGGTGAGAGGTTAATAAAGTGAGGGACTCAAAGCTTGGTGGTGGTAAACACATTATTAAAATAGCAAATTATTCATCTAAGACCGGGCTAAAAGATAAAAGATCAGACAAAGTTGTGAGGCTTAAATGAGACAATGGATATAGAGCACTATGCAAACCATAAAGAATTGTATAAATGCCAATGATTATAATTATTACCAGCCTCTAGACAACAGGTCCACAATATAGTGATGCCTTCATTCCCTTAGCCTTCATTGTTGTAAAGGGCAACAGTATCCTCCCTGACTAAACTGGATGACCAGTAGTCATCTTAAACTCATTATGTCCAAAACGGAGTTTATCTTTCCCTCTAAACCTTCCCCAACCTCTTATCTTCTCTATTACTGTAGCCAGCAATACAATTCTCCCAGTCCCTCAGGTTCACAACCTAGGTGTCATCCTGGATTCTTCACTATCTTTCATCTTACATATCCACCTTTGCAACATCTCTTCAATATGTCCCTGCTCTCCTCTGACACTGTTCCCACTCTAGTGCAATCCATCATTACTTTCCACCTGGATTATTGTAATAGTCTGCTCATGGGTTTGCCTGCTTCAAGTCTCTCCCCACTCCAATCCATCTTCCATTTGGCCAATAAAGTAATTTCCATAAAGTTCTGGTGCAATCATATTACCCTTTCTACTCAATAAATTAGTGGCTCCCTTTTGCCTCCAGAAACAAATACAAAATGTTCTGTTTGGCATTCAAAGCCCTTCATAACCAACCTAGCCCCCGTCCACCTTTCTAGTCTTCTTATACCTTATTCCACAACATGTATGCTTTAACCTAGTGATCCTGGCGTCCTGGGTGTTCCAATAACAAGAAACTCCGTCTCTCAGCTCCAGGCACTCTCCCAAGCTGTCCCTAATGCCTGGATTGCTCTCCTTCCTCTGCTTCAACTACCGACCTCCCTAGCTTCCTTTAAGATCCAAACTGAAATCTTACCTTCTCCAGGAAGACTTCCCCAAACCCTCTGTAATTCCATTGCCGTCCCTCTATGATTTATTTTTTTAAACTATTCTCTCTATAGCACTGTTTTATTTATTTGCGTGTTGTGAGTTCCTTGAGGACAGGGACTATGTTTTGCCTCTTTTTGTATCTCCCGTGCTTAGCACATTGCCCGATACATAGTAGGTACTTAATGTTTATTGATTGAGTGAATCAATGTTTTCAGAGTAATAGAGGGGAATATTGGTAAATGTTTAGCAACCAGTCTCTCAAAAAAAAAAAGTATGCATATCTAATTTTAAGTTTAATCTGCATTTTTAACTTTCTTAAGTCTACACAGAGGTTCCCGAACTTAGTTGGACTATCATTCCTTTAAAAAAAAAAAATTACTCAGCACCCCTCCCCCCCAGAAATCTGCTTTCTTTAATCCTTTATTTATTTTTTTAAATTTGTGTCATTTCAAACGGCTACCACTCCCCTCCCCCCCAGATCATTCCAGTGCCCTCCAGGGGGTAGTACCTCCCATTTTGGGAACCTATGGAGACAACAAAACAATAAATCAAATCTTTACATATAGATATTGCAGATTTCTCAGGTGTGTATTTTGATATTGAATATTTAACAATTAGTTCGAAGTTTAGATCTGGTTCCAGCATACCCCTTAATAAGATGGACAAAAATAAAATGTTGAGATGGTTCTTGTCCTCAAAGAGCTTGTGGCAAAGTTGCAAAAATAAAGAAAACATGGGGAACAATTAGAAAAATATTAAGTGCAACCACATAACTCTGATCTTCCCAATAAAATGCTTTTTAAGAAAATGCTGCCAGTCCTTGGCCTGCATCCAAAAAAGATTTACATTGAGATGTAGGTCAACAGAAGGCATTTTAAGTAAAGAGGCACCATCTGCTATGTTTTCACATTGTCTGGCTCTACCATAGAGGATCTCTTTGTTTATGTGACATCTGTCTGTTCTTAGGACTCCTCTTTATAAGAGTCCCTCTTCTACTCACTCTATAACTCCAAATACTTCTAGCTTCCTTCTCCACATATTCTTAAAGGAACTACTTGCTAGAAAAGCATGCAAGAAGCCTGAGCCCTTGTCTGAAGAAACCAAATCTGTGACTTACAGAAGAAAAAAAAAACCTAAAGAGATACATTAACACAGATTTCAAGGGAAGGACAGGAGGAGGAGATAAATTTCTTGCCTCCAGCCATGGTGCAAGAAGAGTCAGAACAGAACATGGCAATAATGATAAGGGACTTAGGGAGTTGCATTTGGCCAAAAGACAGTTTTTATATAAACTCTTACATATAAAGACATAGATTGAAAGGAATCTACACAATGACCTTAACGATGTAAATGGAAAGAAAAGCAACAAGAAAGTAAATGAAATTGAAAAAATAAAATGTGCCAAAGAAAAGATGTAGAAAGGCATTTTTCCCTATGTCTTTAAGGTAGGGAAAGAAAAGAAGGACATAAATGCAGAACATGGAATATAACATCAAACTTTTTGATATTTTGATTAGATTTGCTGAAACTTTTTTCTTCCTCTTTAAAAAAATCGCTATTGGGGCAGCTAGGTGGTGCAGTGAATAGAGCACTGGCCCTGGAGTCATGAGGACCTGAGTTCAAATTTGACCTCAGATACTTGATACATACTAGCTGTGTGACCCTGGGCAAGTCACTTAACCACAATTGCCTAGCCCCCCCCCAAATCAATATTATAAGGAGTGGTTTTCCAGGGTAGATAAGAGAAATAATATACCAGGAAAGTGAGTGATATATATATACATATATGTGTGTGTGTGTATATATATATATAATATACACACACACATATACATATGCATGCATGTGCACATATATATATACATATATATATGCATATGTACATATATATATAAAAGTATTTTAAAAAATTAAAAACTATATAAAAAACAAAGCTTTTCCCACAGCTGTTGGCAAACATGGTGCTGGAAACTGAACAAGTACTCAATACTTGTTTATTGACTAATTGGTGTAGGTGGATGGGTATTCATGTATTTACATGTCAAAGCATGTGTGCAAAAAGATATATGTGTAAAAGGTCATGGAAATGGATATCCAACATAGTTACTCTCCTACTCAAGAATCTTTAATGGCTTCCTATTATCTCTAGGATCAAATAGATTTCCTCTATCCAGCATTGAAAGCCTTCACAATTTGGCACAAATCTAGCTTTCCAGAGAGAGCTCATGTTATTTCATCCCTTATATTCTCTAGGTCACAACTAAATTGGCCTATTAATGATTTCATAAATAAATATATGCATGTATATATATACATACATATATGTGCATATATACATATGTGTACATATACATACACGAGCACACATATGCACACACAATCTGCCCATTGGACCTTTGCATAGGATGTCCTCAATGTCTGGGGTAGTGCTACAGAATACTGGTGGAACTGGAAAAGCATGAGTGAACCCCAACATCAACTGGGACTATTCCAAGCAAAGAAGATGTAGTGTAGACCCAGGAGAGGCCCCCAGGTGGATTGATCTGACACCCATCTTTGGGCCATTGGGCAAAAAGGAGAATAAAAATAGTTTCTAGGACTTTAGTAAAGGACTTGAGACCCCAGGAAAACTCTTTTTCCACTAATTTTAATCTTTCCAGCAGTTTTGACTTTGTCGATCTTCCTGAATTGCATTTTAACCAATTTGAGAACTGCTTCTACTTGAAGGTATTGGAATAGGATTTTAGTGAAAAAGAACGATCTTTTTGAACCCTTGGGCTTCAAGTGATCCATTGTGTCAGCTGCATGGGAGCAAACTGGACACCTGGACTGATCTCTCTATTTAACTCTGCCTCAGAGTCCTGACCTTCCTTCAAAGGTATTTAGGTGTCACCTCCTACACAAGCCTTCTTCTGATTCAACAAATTCATCAGTTCTTAACTTTTTTGTGTGTATCATGGACACCTCTGGTACAGAGACAGTGAGCTCCTCAAAAGCACAGGTCATGGATCATTCTTCTTTTCTATTTCCTATAGTACCCATCATAATGCTAAGCATATAGTTGGTAATTTATTGATTGATTATTTGATAGGTCTCAGGACTTGTGGGATCATATTTCTTTCCTCCAATTCTTTGACCTCCATCAACTGATAAACTGAGAGACGGCATAGCAACTATAAATGTGCAACATTAATTCTGTAAAATGAGACTAACATCCCATTCAGGGTGATGTGTGGCTCACTCAGAGAACATTTGGTATCTGTTTTAGTAGCAATCCTTTGTTACATGGTTTTATGAACTCTTGAAAAATGAGAACACCTAGGCCAAACTCATCATCTTCATAGTGAATTCACAGCAAATCAATTATACCTCACAGAAAGACTGTCTAGGTCCAGATTGAAATAAAAACTCATTTTAAAATGTCCTAATTCAAGGCTGGTGTGTCTTATGAAATGATTAAACTATTCAAAAAATCTCTGGCTAATTTAATTTCAAAAGATATTTTATCTTAAATTCCTCTAATCTTATACATTGTGGCATGATTGCAAAATCTATTAGCCTCCATGAATGAAAAATCAATCGGGAAACATGATGGCAAAATCAATCAAGTTGTGTTATGGAGGCTGACATGCTATCATTTCTATGAATAAAGAGCTGCTGGAAGCTACTGTGGACTCATCTTCATCCTAGTTAAAATGAAAATAATGGGAAAATGGTGAAGACCATTATTTTATCATTCTAAACAATTATGTTAGCTTTGACTTAAATACATACACATATACACTATATACACTATAATAAGTTATTTGGAATGTTTTGCATTCCTTTACTATGCCATTATTGAAATGACAAGATAATGGCCTGAGAAAATAATGAATCTATAGCAGCCAATTAGTTTGCTTATTTATGAGCCTGTATTAAATACTATGAATGAAGGAATCAATCACTTAAATACTATCTGTTCAGGAAGGACTAAATGATTTAATATCAATTATGAAGGAAAACATCCTCATTGTCTAACCAGAATGATTTCCTGTTATACCTTCCTTTTCCCACATAGACTCCTCAGTCATTACGATTGTCACTAAGTAGCCGTAATCATTAGAAGTATTGAAGGTCTATTAGGCACAAGGGGGATCCATTAAGTATTGAATATGGAAATGTACAAAATAAGTTAAGCAGGCAGCTTCTGTTCTCTCCAAACTATAGCATGTGCATAATAGAGAGACTTGTTTCTTTTCGTGTTGATCACTATGGGGCTGATGATCATGTATTAGTGATGTTGCATAAAGGAGTCATTCCTCCATTGGTTGAGAGATGACTTCTCATGTTCTGACTAGCTTTAGCATCAGCTAGATGGCATAATGAATAGAGTACTGAACCTGGAGTCATGAAAACCTTGATTCATATCCTACCTTGGACACTTACTATCACTGTATGACCCTGAGCAAGTCATATCATCTCTTTAAGCTTCTAAGCTGTAAAACAGAGATAAAATTGTAGCTACTTACAGGGTTTTTTGAAAGATCAAATGAGATAATACATATAAAGCACTTTTCTTTTTTTATTTTTTTGAGGCAATTATGGTTAAGTGACTTGCCCAGGGTCACACAGCTAGTAAGTGTCAAGTGCCTGAGGCAGGATTTGATCACAGGTCCTCTTGACTCCAGGGCCAGTGCTCTATCTACTGTGCCACCTAGCTGCCCCAATAAATCACTTTTCAGAACTTCATTTGCTACACTGTATCCAGTGTAATTTTTTTTGTTTTATTTTTACTTTTTAAAAACTGCATTTTTTTTTCTGAATACAAACCTGTTTCATTCAAACTAGTGTCTGGGTATCTGCAACTACAGAATTAGCTAATAATCTACTCTTGTTCTCAAGTCTAAATTCCGTCTGCTTGTGACTGGGCTTTTAAATAGAAGTACAGATAACTCCTTTAAAAGGAAGAAAGTAAAAGCTACAATAATATTTAATTTATTCTTTAGAAACCATATAAAATAATAAAAATTATTTTAGGAACTGATGCTACAATTATGTAGAATGTACTGATTAATACTCATTTCCTGAAGTTCCAAATAAAATAGCCTTGGCTGAACTTTTTTTCATATTAATTTATTTATTTTTAATTTTCTTTTTTTTTCTTTTTTTTATACGGTCAAGAAAAACAAATTCCTTTATTAGCCATGTCCAAAAAACTTTTAAGTCTCCTTCTACACCCTGAGTCTGTCACCTCATTGTCAAGAGGTGAGAAGTATGCTTCATCATCAGCCCTCTAGATTCATGGTTGGTTATTTCATTAATCTTAAGGCTTTCAAAGTTGTTAAAAGTTGTTTGTTTTTACAGTGTTGTTGTTTTTTTGAGGCAATTGGGGTTAAGTGACTTGCCCAGGGTCATATAGCTAGTAAGTGTCAAATCTGAGATCAGATTTGAACTCAGGTTCTCCTAACTCCAGGGCCGGTGCTCTATCCACTGCACCACCTGGCTTTCCCTATAGTGTTGTTAATGAATAAATTATTCTCCTGGTTCTATTCTCTTTACTCTTTATCATTTTATACAAGTCTTCCTAGGTTTCATTGAAACGATTTTTTTCATCATTTCTTATGGCACAAAAATGTTCTATTACATTCACATACTCAATTGATGATACTGGCTTAGTTTCTAAATCTTTTCTATAAATAAATTCATTTATCTGAGAAAACTGTAAAAAGAAATCAGAGAAGTTATACAGATAGGGATCAAATGACAACATTTGTACAGTATTTTGAAAATCTTAAAGTGTTATATAAATGCTAGTTATCATTATTATTATTATTATTAGAATATGCCAGAAAATACACAAGAGTAAATAAACTCTTTACATGGGAGCAAGATGAGATCTCAGCTCAAATTAAAAGTCCTGCTCTCACCCAAAGAGAATTTTTCCCTATGAAGTCTTTGAGAGGCAAGCTGGAAATCAGGGACATAGTGGGGAGTTGGCTTCCCTTACATGCCTGTCACTTCCAAAGTCTTTCTTTCTCTCCAAGTGTTTTTTCCAAAACATCTTTCTCAGTTCAACCTTAATAAGTTTCCTATGATTTCTCTTTCCTGTTTACCTCTTCATGTTCCACTTCAGTCTTGTATTGGAAAGTCAAATTTTCTATTCAGCTCTGGTCTTTTCAACAAGAATGCTTTAAAGTCCTCTATTTCACTGAATGAGCATTTTTTCCCCTGAAGAATTATACTCAGTTTTGCTGGGTAGGTGATTCTTGGTTGTAATCCTATCTCCTTTGCCCTCCAGAATATTATATTCCATGCCCTGTGGTCCCTTAATGTAGAAGCAGCTAAATCTTGTGTTATCTTGATTGTGTTTCCACAATACTTGAATTGTTTCTTTCTGGCTGCTTGTGATATTTTCTCCTTGACCTGGGAACTCTGGAATTTGTCTACAATATTCCTAGGAGTTTTCCTTTGGGGATCTCTTTCAGGAGGAGATTGGTGGATTCTTTCCATTTCTATTTTGCCCTCTGGTCCTAAAATATCAGGACAGTTTCCCTTGATAATTTCTTGAAAGATGATGTCTAGGCTCTTTTTTTGATCTTGGCTTTCAGATGTCCAATAATTTTTAAATTCTCTCTCCTGGATCTATTTTCCAGGTCAGTTGTTTTTCCAATGAGATATTTCACATTGTTTTCTAATTTTTCATTCTTTTGGATTTGTGTTACTGTGTCTTGATTTCTCATAAAGTCACTAGCTTCCAATTGCTCTATTCTAATTTTTAAGGAAGTATTTTCTTCAGTAATCTTTGGGACTTCCTTTTCCATTTGGCCAATTTTGCTCTTTAGGGCGTTCTTCTCTTCATTGGCTTTTTGGACCTCTTTTGCCATTTGGGTTAGGCTATTTTTTAAGATGCTTTTTCTTCAGTATTTTTTTTGGTCTCCTTTAGCAAGCTTTTAACTTGCTTTCCATGATTTTCTTGCATCACTCTCATTTCTCTTCCCAGTTTTTCCTCTACTTCTCTTACTTGCTTCTCAAAATCCCTTTTGAGCTCTTCCAAGGCCTGGGACTGATTTATATTTTTCTTGGAAGTTTTGGATGTAGGAGCTTTGACTTTGTTGTCTTCTTCTGGTTGTATGTTTTGATGTTCTTTGTCATCAAAGTAAGATAATATAGTCTGACTCTTTTTGCACTTCTTGCTCATGATCCCAACCAATTACTTGAGTTTTAAACTCTGTGTTAAGGTAAGAGTCTGTTTCCAATGTGGAGAATGTACTGTCCCAAGCTTTGGGGGTTTGTACAGCTGTTTTCAGAGATACTTCTAGGAACCTGAAAAGTGTCAGTTCTTCCAAGGTGCTATGATAAGGAGCAAGGTGTTTCCTCTCTACCCCCACAACAAGCTCCACCACACCAGCGCTCCTCCTCACCCCAGGACTGCCCCTCAGAACTGTGACCCAGATCCAAGCATGGGCAAAACAAGAGATTCCTGTCTCAGCCCTGGCAAAGAGGTCCTTGCAATCCCCCTCTGATCAGCCACTCAATTCCCCATCAGTCTGTGGGCCAGAAGCTCAGAAGCCAGCCGCTGCCCTCAGGGTGGCTGACACCTAGCTTCTTCTCTCACTGCAGTAACAGACTTTTCCCACTGACCTTCTAAGTTGTCTTTGGCATTCATGGCTTGAGAAGTATGGAAACTGCCACAGCTGCCCATGATTCAGTCCTCTGAGGCCTGCTCCAGGGTCGCTGCAGCCTGAGCGCCCACGCTGAACTGTGCTCTTCTCCCAGCCTGGTGCGATATACCTTTCCAATCAGCCATCCAGGTTGTCTTGGGCTGGAAATTTGTTTTACTCTGTTTTTTTGTGGGTTCTGCTGCTTTAGAATTTGTTTAGAGCCATTTTTTTGTAGGTATTTGGAGGTGTTTGGGGGAGTGCTCTAGCAAGTCACTGCTTTCCCTCCGCCATCTTGGCTCTGCTCCCCATTTTTAGTTTTCAACATTCACTTTCACAAGATTTTGAGTTCCAAATTTTCTCCCCATCTCATCCCTCCCCTCACCCCAAGATGTCATACATTCTGAATATCCCTTCCCCTAATCTTCCCTCTCTTCTGTCTCTCCCCTCCTTCTCTTATCCCCTTCCCCTTTAATTTTCTTGTAGGGCAGGATAGATTTCTATACCCTATTTCCTGTATATCTTATTTCCCCATTGCATGTGAAAACAATTTTTTAACTTTTTTTTTAAAACTGTGGATTCCAAATTTTCTCCCTTCTTACCTCCCCACCCACCCTCATTGAGAAGGCAAGCAACTTGATACAGGTTATACATGTGTAGTCATACAAAACACTTCCATAGTAGTCATGTTGTGAAAAACTAAGTATATTTCCCTTAATCCTATCCTACTCTCTCCCCATTTATTCTATTCTCTCTTTTGACCCTGTCTTTCCTTAGAAGTGTTTGCTTCTGATTACCCCCTCTCCCAATCTGCCCTTCTTCTTTATCATCCCCCTGCTCTCTTGTCCCCTCCCCCCCATTTTCTTATAGGGTAAGATAGATTTACATACCAAATTGAGTGTGTATGTTATTCCCTCCTTAAGCCAAATCTGATGAGAATAAGATTCACTCATTCCCTCTCACCTTCCCCCATTTGTCCTCCACTGTAAAAGCCTTTTCTTTTCCGTTTTATGTGAGATAATTTACTCCATTCTACCTCTCCCTTTCACCTTCTCCTGGTATAATCATCTCACCCCTTAATTTTATTCTTTAGATATCACCCCTACATTTTCAACTCACCCCATGCCCTCGATTTATCTCTCTCTCCCTCTCTCTCTCTCCACATATATATATATGCATACATACATATATTTTTCCTTCCAACTATCCTAATACTAATAAAATTCTCATGAGTTACAAATATCATCTTTCTAAGCAGGAATGTAAACAGTTCAACCTTAGTAAGTCCTGTATGGTTTCTCTTTCTGGTTTACCTCTTCATGTTTCTCTTGAGTCTTGTATTTGAAAGTCAAATTATCTATTCAGCTCTGGTATTTTCATCAAGAATGATTGGGAGTCCTCTATTTCACTGAAGGATTATACTCAGTTTCTCTAGGTAGGTGATTCTTGGTTGTAATTCTATCTACTTTGCCCTCTGGAATATTATATTCCAAGCCCTCTGGTCCCTTAATGTAGAAGCTGGCTGAACTTTTTTTAGTGGTTCTTATTTTTCCTTAACTCATGACACAAGTTAATTTTTAATGAGCAATGGAATGCATCTATATGTCTTTATCTACCTATACACTGAGGCAGCTAGGTGGCTCAATGGATAGAGCATTGGGTTTGGAGTCAGGAAGACCTGAGTTCAAATTTGGCCTCAAGCACTTACTAGCTGTTTGATCCTGGGCGAGTTACTTAAACTGTTTCCCTTAACCCATTGGAGAAGGAAATGGCAAACCAAGGTACTATCTTTGCAAGAAAACACCATGGATAGTATGATCTGAGGAGCCACAAAGACTTGAATACTCACATGAAAATATACACTCACATACATATTGTTTGTCCTTCATTTCAAAGAGTAACAATGATATCATGGGGTGATGTGTTGACTCACTTGTGAATTGGCTCTAAGCAAGACCGAGTTGCACAAAGTTGTTAGCCTCACTCTTTCTTCCAGACACATCAAAGTCCAGGGGCAAGGCAAAAGTCAAGATGCCTGCAATGGCTTAGGATGCAGTGGATGATCTTGCCATCTTTGATGTGTGAACAAGCTTTAAGCACCCCACAACACCTGCTTCAGCTGCCTTTAAGACTGTTGGAACAAATTGTTCTCAGTCACCCATTCCACCAGAAGAAGTCTCCATGTGCTTGGGGTATACATCCCTCTAACTCACCAACAGGTTAGAGGTCTGTCAGTTACCTTCAAGCTGGTCAACCGAGACAGTTTTCCTGTACATGCTACAGCTTCTTAGAGCCACAGGTGAGAGTAGGATGAAGGTGGAAACTAAAGGTGGATGAGCAGCACACCAGAAGTGCTTGTCCTCCCTGAACACCTCCTATACCATACACATACATACCGACAATTCTCTCTGTGTACATAATTTTCAAAATTTTGAAAATAGTAGAAATCTTTGTTTTCCTGAAGTTCAAGCACAAAAACTTTTGACCAATGATAGATTGGATCATAAATTTAGAAGTGGTAGAGATATTATTGGTCACTGAGTACAATCCTCTCATTTTCCAGATAAGGAAACTGAGTTGCAGCCTAATTACAGAATTGTCTATGATCACACTGGAAGTAAGAGGAAGAGTCAGGATTAAAAACTTGTTTGTCATGACCCCAAATCCTGTTGTCTTCCATTGTGGCATTGTTGTTAGGTGCGGAGTTTACAAGGTATTGTTCAAATGCCAATTTGGCCAATTTGCATGCCCCATCCCTTTTTATAAGATGTCTCATGGAAGTCTGGGGTTTTATCAGGTTCTAGAACCTAAATGTCATTCAGAAGGAGAAGGTAAGAAAATAAGCATTTATAAAGTACCAACCATGTTCTGGGCACTATGCTAAGTGCTTTACAAATATTATCTCATTTGATCTTCAAAAAAATGCTAAAATGTAGGTGCTGTTATTATCACGATTGAAACATTGAGAAAATGGAGGTAGAAAGATGTTAAGTGACTTCCTGACTCCAGATCTAGCTCTATATCCACTGTGTCACCTTGCTGCCTCTATGCATTAATTATGTAACATTAATTAAGTATATCAAAAAATAGCATTATTCTGGCTATACACAAAGTCTTTTTCTGATGCTCTATTGTGGCAAAAGATCCCCTTGAGTTCTTGAAGCTTTTCCTGTGGAGTAAAAGGCCTAAATAGACTTGAATGATGAACCCAGTGACGTGGACCAGAGTACCAAAGTATGGAGATGCTTGTATCAAGAGAGTTGATTGCAAGATAGCCATTTTTTATTTTACCATAGCAGTTCACTGTGACAGTGAGATCTCCCATCAAGGCATAGAAGACTTAGAGCATGCAGAGAGACTGCACAGTAGCACTAATGAATTCATATCCTTTAAGCACTGAAGTTAATGACAATCTTATTGGCCTACTTTCTTATATGATGCTTTCTTCCTAATTTTGAAATGTGTTAAGATGCAGGAGTTCATGATGTAATGACACTTAAAAAAATAAGATGCACATGTTGCATGAACAGTAATAACTTGGGACAAGCTTTGAACAAAATATGGAAAGAGAGTAAGTCACGGAGAAATTCCAAATATTTGTTTGCTATTCAATTGTGCTTGGGAAATTTCTGTACTTCTTGACTTTAATGCAGGAAAACAGCTTCTCCATTTAGCCTCTAATCACATTCTAGACTCAAGCAGGGGTGGGGAACCTGAGGCTTGGAGATCACATGTGGCCCTCTAGGTCCTCAAGTGCAGCCCTTTGACTGAATCCAAACTTCACAGAACAAATCCCCTTAATAAAAGGATTTGTTCTGTAAAACTTAGACTCAGTCAAAAGGCTGCACCCAAGAACCTAGAAGGCCACACGTGGCTTTGAGACCGCAGGTTCCACACCCCTGGTTCTAGAGCATACAGATGCAAAAGCTCGACTATCTACTTAGCAACCTTTATTGATCTTCATCCTCCAGGCAAAATAGATCCTTTTTTTTGCATGTGGGGGCAGTTAATAAATATTTGTGGTATGTTTTATGCCATTTAAACATAATTTATGACGTTTAAACATTATGCATGTTTTATATGACATTTCACATAATATTCCTTTTAGGAGAACACATAGATGTAGAAAAAATCATGCAATGATGGGCATACTATTCCAACTATAGAATTTGGTGATCCTAAGAATGTGTAAATAGAAGAAACAGCTAAGGTGTTCTGATCCCATGCAGGCAGGTCCTGCATTTGGAATGACCACTGTACTCATATAGTTAGGCATCATAGATTTAGAGTTGGAGGTCCTATTCGAGGTCACCTAGTCCAGTCTCATCATTTTGCAGGGAAGGAAAAAAACTCAGAGAGATTAAATGATTTTCCCAAGATCATATAAGTAAGAAGCTTTAGCATTACAATTTAAACCCGTCTCCTTGGGGTTCAAATCCGGCATTCTTTTCATGATGCTATACTGACTCCTGCTAGTCTGGCCAAAAAGTTTCATCCTTAGTTAAACTCCTGAAAATTGGCTAAAGATATGATTGGAGTAGCGATCCTCTTGAAAATGCAAATATTACTGAGAGGATTAAGATGAGCCTTTCAGTATGAATTAACATTTTTGGGAACATCTGTACTGATGGATGAGGTATTTTGATTAGATATGATTCATTTTAAATCAGAAAGCCCTTGGAGATACAGGCAGGGTTAGGTGAGCTAGGTGGCAAAGTAATTGAGTACTAGACCTGGAGTCTTAAAGATCTGAGTTCAAATCTGACTTCAGATACTTACTAGCTGTGTGACCCTTAGCAAATCTTTTAACCTCTGATAGTCTCAACTAACTCATTTGTAAAATGGGGATAATAATGGTAC
Organism: Vombatus ursinus; assembly: GCF_900497805.2. NCBI lineage: Eukaryota > Metazoa > Chordata > Mammalia > Diprotodontia > Vombatidae > Vombatus > Vombatus ursinus. The sequence goes on along the minus strand of NW_020954552.1, from coordinate 13,270,094 downwards.
CTTCCCCAGAAGTTGTTGTGAAGATAAAATGAAATAAAATTTGTAAAATACTTTGCAAACTTTTTTAAGTGATATATAAACAAAAGCTTTTGATGATGGTGATGATGATGATAATGATGATGATGGAACTGCTGGAAGACTCATGGTAGTTTAAAGAAGACTGGGTACCTTGAAAAGGGGTCAATAATATGAGTCGATGTAGGAGAGAATGACAAAGAAAAATCCTATAATAGCAACATTTTGCCAAGTTATTCCTTTATATATAAGATGAGGGAAACTATCTATCTTCTTTCTCATCTTCTCCTATACTTTGCCATGTGGACCTTGGATGCTACAATTCAAAAATGGGGGTTTGATTTGATGGGCTAATTCAATTAATACTCTAGCCTAGTGATAAATAAACTTTATTACTCCCCCTTTGGGTGGGGAAGACAAAGCACTTGCTCAAATACATAAGAATTATTTATGACATTGTTTTATAGGGATATTTGTTCTGAATTCTAGGTGACCCATAGTAATATGACGTGTTTGTAAGTGAACTACAGCCACAAAATATTGATAATTGTAAAGCCATATGACAGCAGTGGAAAGGACACTGACATCAGTGGACCTAAATTCCAATCCTAATTCTGCCATTTACTATGTCTAAACCTGAGCTAGTCACTGAAACTTTCTGGGCCAGTTTCCTTATTTGACACCAAATTTTAAATCTATATTCTGTAAAATTATAACTCCATCAAGGAATCAAAGCAGGACATCTACCTTTGATGCAAAAATAATAACATTAAGAAGAAAGGAGAAGGCAAAGCACCATTCTTTTCTTAATACAAATTTGATCAAAACTGAACTCAAAGTTAAAAGCCAATTGTACCCATATATCATTGTAAAGCTCGGTGATTATCTAGTGAGCCTGGGGAGCAAGTTAAGCTACCTTACCAAGGTGAAACTTAGCAGGGATTTAATCTTAGGTCCTTACTCCAGAGCCAGTACCCTTTCCATTGTAGAACACTAACTACTTTAGTAGTTATAGCAGAACTAGCTGGAGTTCCAAGTAAAGTTACTAAACATTTAGGTAAAGAGAAGTTAAATGAATACAGAATTAGGTTCAGACAAGTTTGCAACAGTTATCTGCTTATATAAAATTAGAATCTTCGGCCATAATTTCAGTCTGACTAACTCAGGGATAAAACAATTATAGAAACTGGTTCTTGAATGGCCCGATGCAACAAATTGATCCATTAAAAGGCCTCATCTTCTGGGCTCTGATTGGTTAAATTCTCAGCCAGGGCCTATCTCCTGGCAAGACAAGAGCCTAGATTTAACCTAAAATAGATTCTCCAGCTGTAGTACACCTGTGTAGGAAGAAATGTACAGCAAACCATCAGGGAGCTACCAAGCAAAGATTTCTAGGCATGGGAGGCTTTTCTTTCCCCAAGGCATATATTTGTTACTAGGCAACACATAAAAAAGATGATAACCCCTATCCAACCAAAAATATGTGACCCAGGAAAGTAACTACTTGCTTAAAATGTCCCTGTCAAATTTCCAGGCAGTTTAAGACCACAGTCCATGATATAATTGTCTTTATGATGAAGAAAACACTCCCTCCTTCTATAACTACAAGGACATTTGCAGAGGCAGTTTTCATTACTAATATGGATAATGAGGACTTTCTGAATGCACTGATTATAATTGCCTTGAAGTTAGGATTTCCAATCCCAATGAAAAGCCAGTGTAGCTAATGACATAGAAGTGCCATGGCTAACCTTGGAGACATTTTCTCTACTTTGTAACATGATATTTATTGGCCTGTGATTATAAGCTTGTCACTTTATTATCTTGACACTTTAAATTCTTCTGATGTCCAGTTAATGCATGGTCCAAGAAAATATCCAATTAGCAACCTGTCATATGAAATTGAATTAATAACAAGTTCCTTTAATTTGATTTTTCTAAAGTGTTTCTTCAAGAATAATCCCATATTAAAAAAGTCAAATTAGTGTTGTTGATATTAAAATAAAGTAGAAAAAAACATTCTTTCTTTCATTTCTCTGCAATATCCTTTTGATCTGTGTCAACTCAAATCTCCAGGTTTATTCCTACGCCATTAAGAAAACTGAAGACATTTCTCAAGACCTTGGATTATTAAACAATCAATTTTCACTAGATGGAAGTTTTTGAATAATGAATGGCTAGGGAAATAGTTTGAATGTGGTCAAATTTAAAAGCTAAATTTGGAGGGTGTGATATTTCAAACATTTCAAGTCTAAAATATCATTAAGGTAGGTACTCTCTCAAATCATAATCTATTCTTGTCTCTGAATCCCATGGAATGGTTAGCTCTTTCATTACTAGATTCATCATAAAGGATCTATACAGTTACTAGACATATTTCTCTGGGTCTTTTAGCATTTTTTCATACTGGAAAACTTTTTATTGTAGGTGGAGTGGGATAGCTGGACACAGTTTAGATGATTCCAATTTTGTTGGCAACATCTAAAGCATCATAGTCTGGAGCAAGTCAAACATAGGCCTTCTTCTCTCCATCAGGCCAGATCAGTGTTTTGACCTTGGCCATATCGATGCCATACAGCTTCTTTACCACCTGCTTGATCTGATGCTTGTTGGCCTTGATGTCCACAATGAAGACCAGAGCATTGCTGTTCTCAATCTTCTTCATATCGGATTCAGTGGTCAAGGGAAACTTAATGATGGCATAGTGGTCAAGCTTGTTCCTCTGAAAGGCACTATTCCAAGGGCATTTGGGCTGCTGTTGAAGTCTTAGTATCTTGGGTTGTTGGAAGGTAGGGGACATTCAGATCTTTTTTTAATGGCTATGAACACCCTTCAACACTGACTTCTTGGTCTTCAATTCCTTGGATTTAGCTTCTGCCTTGGAGGGGGCGGATAACCACTTCCTTCTTTGCCTTTGGCACCATCTTGGGGAAAAGGCGATCTTTTAGTATTTTATGGACCCTTACTGAAACACTTTGGTCGTCTATTCTCCTTTGCTCTTCTTGGTACATAAGTCACTCACCTCCTTTCTAGTCATAAAGGTACATTAACATATCTTTTCTATTGAAAGTAAATGTTAAGCTGAACTTATTCACACATATTGCACATTGTATCCTTTAACCTTTTTAAGTCACTTGTAGGTTGGATTCTTCAAAAATTGTATTATTATGTGCTTTTAGCCATATCACATCTCCAAAATAATATTAGTGTTAACAAGATGGGATTTAGTAGCAAAGAAGGGATTGAAAACAATGCACAACTTCCCAAATATAGTCCAACTTCCTTTTTAGTCCTTGGGCCAATTCAATTCATTGCCTGCCTGCAATACTTCAAGATAAATATGTTGATGGACTAGGTCAATGGGAAGCCCACCCAACTGCATCCAATCATTTGAGCAAAAATATATTAATGTTGATATCTGGTATGACCAGAGCAAAATAAGAGTTTATAAATGCTTTTTTCCCCTGAAAACTGAACTTCTACTCATGAAGCCAAAGATGGCATTAGATATATTTTATGGTTTCAACTTCACACTGTTGACTCATAGTGAACTTGTATTCCTGTGGTTGTCAAACTCAAATAGAAATTATATCCTTGTGGCTGCATATTGACTTAGATAATCACAAATTAACATTGTCTATGTTGTATTATATTTTTATTTATTTTTGTTCAACATTTCTCACTTACTTTTTGCTATGGTTGAAGCCTCACTCTGGGGTTTTCAACTATGCACTCTGGGCTATGAGTTTGACATATCTGTTATAGTTCACCACAATATGGGGGTTCATATTAATGATTGTAAATCCATTTTTAATTGCTTTTTTATTTGTATCTTGCTATCACAACCACTATGGTGCTCTGACTTCCACCCAATCAGCAAAAATTCATCTATAAATAGGATCATCTGGAGTTCCTCCCCATCTATAGGGTATCTCTCTTCCACTTGGACTTCTCACAAAATATATTCATGACAGTGTGGAAGACCTTAGATAAACATCTGTCTCACTACTTTGACTATACCTCCATGATAGTAAGAATAGAAAGATTGTTGAACAAAGTTATCTGCATCATTGCATTAATCAATGGGTCTTGTATGTTTTTTATGTAGACACAGGACACAACTTGTCAGAGAAAACAATTTGAAATGAATTTCCTTCTATCTTTTTTAATAAACTTATACTCATGGGTATAAAAAACTTAACTCATCAAGTAATATGAACTGTAATTCTCTATATCTCAAAGTTACTTGTGTGAATGTGACATTGTGGTCTGGTGCATAAAATAGTTTGTGAAAGTCTACCTGCATACACCACTCCACTGTCAAGTTGTTTTTCCTAAAGGGAAGGTCTGATCATGTCACTCCTTCCCTTCCTTCTACAATTTCAATAAACTCTAGTGTCTCTCTGTCAAACCTGGGATCAAGTATTCAAACCCTTCATGACCTTGTCCCCCATCTTGCCTTTCCCTTCTTTCACCCTACTCCCTCCTCTCTTCATGTATCTGAGATCCAGTGACAATGGTTTCCTTGCTGGTCCTTACACAAGACACTCCATCTCCCAACTGTATTTTTACTAAAATTTCCCATGCTTGCAATCTTCTCTCTTATTGTCTTGACTTCTGAGCTTCCCAAAAGTCATAGATAAAATTCTGTTTTCTAAGAGGTCTTTCCTGATTCTGTTTTTTAATGTTAGTGCCTCCCTCAATTATCTTCAACTTTCCTGTATATACCTTGCTTGTACATAGTTACTCACATAAATTCTTGACCATTAGACTGTGAACTCCTTGAAGCATCAACTGTTTTTTGCCTTTTTTTATATCTCTTTGCAGAGTGATGGCACATACTTAACAAATGCTTGTTGCCTGGCTAACTATATGTGTCCACAGCTAGGTCCATTTTTAGATAGGAATAGGGCCTCCATGTGTAGTATCATTAACTTAGGAAACTCCCAGATCTGAGAACTCACTCTGCCAATGAAAATCTACACATTTTTGGTAACCTACAGTCTTAGAGAATTGTCTGAACATAGGGAGGATTAAGCATTACAAAGTCATGCATAGAGGCATGACTTGAATCCATATTTCTGGCCCTAAAGCAATTTATTATTTCTCTAAATTTGAATTCCAACACCACAGTTATACAATCTTTAAGAATTTCTACCATTCTGTTTGAGCTTCAAATATAGACTCCATCACTGATGGGTGTAGGCAGCTAAGTGGTGTAGTGGATAAAGCACTGGTCCTGGAGATAGGAAGATCCTATTTGCCTCAGTTTCCTCATCTGTAAAAAGGGGCTGGAGAAGGAAATTGCAAACTACTCCTATATATTTGCCAAGAAAACCTCAAATGGGGTCACAAAGAGTCAAACATGACACGAATTACTGAACAATAACAACACTGATGGTTCTGTTGTTTGAGGACTACCCTAGCTGAGTTCAGCAAGCCTCATTAATGAAAAGGTAATTATAGATGATTTGTTAGCTTTGAAATTATTTATTATGGACAGCTTGTATTGAAATAGAGTCTACACTGTTGGAATCACAGATATTTTGAAGAAATGAGGCATACTCATATTATCATAGATCACAAATTTAGAGCTAGAAGAGATTTTGGAGGCTATTTAGTCAAATTCCCAAGATTTCTTGGCATGGATCTAAAGCAGGATTTGAACTCATGTCTTTTTGACTCCAAATCTAGTACTCAATCCACTAAGTCACACTGATAGCATATGAAAAAATCACCAGGTATTCACAATATCCGGTATACGTTTGCATATTCGATATGTAACACACAAATCCTACAAACAGGATTTATACACCACACATTTAGTGAAATCCTTAACGAAAACTTACTGTGCTGACAGTGGATCCCATTAAATCCTTTAGGACATTTACACACATATCCTATGAATGTATCCCCTCGGTAAGCTTCACTGATTTCACATGTTCCCCCATTATGACATGGGTTAGGAAGGCAGGGACCTGGAAGGAAGATAGAACATAATGATCAACTTGTTGTAATTGTTTTTTTTATCTTTTTCATTTCTACATGCCACAGTGTATTTTAAAATATAATTTTACCAATTGGGTTTTATTAAAATACTCAAAAGGAACATCATCTGATCATTTTAAACCACATGTCAATGTGTCTTATTTAAAGCAGGAGTCCTGGGTTATTTCCTTGGTGATCTTTTTTTCTCAGATCTAACTTTTCCTGTATGACTAAAAATATTCTTGAATCATAGTGTCTCTTTCAAGAAGTCCTGCACACCCTTTGCCTTGTGCCACCTGCTAGTTTATATAAACAAAATGATTTGTTCCCATGCTTGAGGAAAACTGTTCAATACTCCAAATGGAGAACTGAGTTCATCATAAAGATAATTGGATAAAGAGAAATTTCTTTGATAGTGAAATTGTTTTATGAAATTTTATACTCAGGTACAAACACACATATATGTTTTATCTATCTATATATATGCATGTGTATATGTATGTATATATACACATATGTATGTGTGTATTTATGTATATATGCATATATACGTGTATGTGTGTGTGTGTGTGTGTGTGTGCATGACAAAAGTATCAAATGCCACAGAAAAGATCTGGAGAATGAGTTATGTCAAATTTGATAACTATGTTATTAATGGCTAACATACATATCAACAGAATTTTGGAACCAATAATAATAGGAGCTAGCATGTATATAGTGTTACAAGGTTTGCAAAGTACTTTATAAATATTATCTCATTTTATCCTCACCATATCTAAGTGTACCATCCCCATTTTACAGTTAAGTGACTTGCCCAGGGACACACATCTAATAAATGTCTGAGGGTGGATTTGAACTCAGGTTTTCTTGACTCCATTTTTTGTTTTTGTTTTCTATGATACTGTGCTGTGTAAGGGATGAAGCTGGGAAAGAGAAAGAGGAGAGGTGGGGAGAGAGTGGGAGAAGAGAGGAGATAATAGAGGATTAAAAAAGGGGGGGAGGGAAGGGAGGAGGAACAAATAGGAGATGGACAGAAGGAGGGAGAGAGAAAGAGGGAAAAGGAGAGGGAGAAAGAGAGAGAGAGAGAGAGAGATTGAAATTGAAGAAGGCAAATGAAAAGAGTGGTAATTATTTTAATAAGATATCACATTAGGCAGGGAGCTGTGTAGTGAACACCATAGGTCTTTATTCTCAGAGAACAAAAGATAAGCCTTTATCTACCAGCAATGGGAAGGGTAAAGACAATACAGTATGGTGGAATGAGCCCTAGATTTGTTTCATTTATCCTCTGGCTGCACTACTTTGAGGTTTTTCTGTCTTCTTCACCATGACCCTGGAAGTTCATTACTGGAAAAACATCATCAGACTGCAAGGTCCTTAGTACTTACTCCACATCATCATTACCCTCTGCCCCCGTGATTGAAGTATATGGCCATGAACACCATACCCTCCATTTAAAGAAGCAACTCAGCTTAGACATCTCATTTCTCTCCTGGCTTAACTACTTTGGGGATTCTCTGACTTCTCCATCATTCCTTCTGAGTCACAGACTTTACCCATGCCCCCTTTTCCATTTCCTTTTTTCTATTTTCTTCCCCCATTAGATTGTGCATTCCTTGTGGGTAGGAAGCCTTTTTCTTTTTTCTGTATTTGTATCTCTCATGTTTAGCATGATGCCTGGCATAAAGTCGGAGATTATTAAATGTTTATTGACTGTCATCTATTTGAAACTATAGACCTTAGGTTAGTAAAGAAAGCTAAAGTAAGTAAATTGCTCTATTTAGACCTGTTTTCTCACCTATAAAATAAAGGGTTGGAATGTACAATCGGTAAGGTCCCTTGGAGCTCTAAATTATATCTCTGATCCATGATCTGAAGTCAACTTTGTGCCAAGGTGAAGGCAGAGGAATATGAAAGAATTCATGCCAGCTGGTCTCAATTTTCTTTGAAAAATAATATAAGAAGAGAGATAAGGTTATTCATTGAGAATCAGGGCAGGAATTTGGGTGTAGGGGTCAGCAGAAGGGAAACGAGCCTATCTGAGAGAACAGAATATCCGAGTAGTGGATGAAAGGCTTGGTGAATAATATCAGGGGTCAGGTTGAAGATGGACAACAGAATTTCTAATGATCCAGGCCCTGCCAGCTTCAGTTTTTTTTCCTCCAGAAGCACTATGTAAACTAAAAGCAGGAATGGATAAAATGACTCATGGTGGATATATTTCAAAAGGTTAATCGAAAGTTGAAGGAGTCTTGAGTTTTGGGGAGGATAATACTACTGTAGTTTATCATAGATTCTACTATAGCTAGGAATAGCTAGGAGAAGATAACAGACTTTAGTAAATGAGAAAAGATTGAATGCTTTCATAGATTCAATTATTATCTCTATGTTTGTGATTCTCAAATTTACTAATGTAGCCATACCCTCACTCTAACTTCCATGCTCTCCTTGCCAGTGTTGTAACAAACATCTCAAACTTTAAGTCCCATAGACATCTTAAATTCAACATGTCCCAAACTTGACTAACTCATTATCTTTCTGCCAGGCCTACCCCGGCCAATCCCTGCCTTCTTACTAATTTCCCTTTTGTTGGTTAGGGTAATCTGGTCATCTAGGCTCAGAATCTAGGTGTAATTCTCAACTTCCCACTGTCTTTCATCTTTTCCATCCAACCTATTGCCAAGACTTGCCAATTTTACCTTCATAACATTTGTTGCATATGTCTTCTCTCCTCTAACACTGCCAAGACCCTGATATAATCCCACATTGCCTCATTCCTGGGTCATAATAATATTCTACTGGTTGGTCTCTGCCTCAAGTATCTCCTCACTCCAGTTCATTTTCCATTCAATAGCCAAAGTGGTTTCCCTAAAATATAGGTTTGACCATGTCACCTCCACTGTGCAGTAAACTCCAGTGGCTCCCTATCACCTCCAGGATAAAATGAATAGTTCTCTGTTTCCTCTGTTTGGTTCAAAGTCCTTCAAAACCTGACCTCCTTATCTTTTCAATATTCTCACACCTTACACTGCCCTCTCTGCCCCATCCTCCACCATGTACTCAGTGATCCAGTGACATTACTATTTTTTGTACAAGTCATAAATATCTCTCACTTCTGGGTATTTTTTTTTGACTAGACAATGGGGTTAAGTGACTTTCCCAGGGTCACACAGCTAGTAAGTGTTATATGTCTGAGGCTGGATTTGAACTCAGGTCCTCTTGAATCCAGGGCTGCTGTTCTATCCACTGCGCCACCTAGCTGCCCCTCTTCTGGGTATTTTCATTGGTCATCTGTCTTAGGCATGGAATTCTCTCCCTCCTCATCTCTACCACCTAGCTTCCCTGGATTCCTTTAAGTCTCAGCTAAATTCTCATCTTCTAGAGGAATACTTTCCTATTCCTTCTTAATTCCTTCACTCTGTTGATTATTTCCAATTACCTTGTATATATCTTATTTGTATGAAGTAGTTTGAATGCTGCCTCTCGTTAGACTGTGTGCTTCTTAAGAGCAGGTACTGTCTTTTGCCCTTCTTTGTATCCTGAGAGATTAGCACAGTGCCTGGCAAGTAGTAGGCTCTTAATAAATGTTTATTGACTGACTGACTGAATGAATGATGGTAGTTTTAATAAGGTCATATTGTAGATTTGAAAAAGTGGCAAAGACAAGAATATATAATTTAAAAGGGAGTACCAAATTAGAGATGTCAAATAGCTGCTGTCAGAGAGGGACACCAGTCCATCTTATTTCAGGTCCTGTTCAGTGAAAAACCATGCTAATTGACTTCACGTGTATAATCAATATCAAATTGCTTGCCTTTTCAAGGAGATCAGAGCTGTGGAATGGAGGGAAAGAATTTGGAGCTCAAAATTTTTTAAAAGATTAATATTTTACATGTGATTGAGAAATATTTAACAAAAGTATATATACATATATGTCCTCCAAGAACATGAAACCTAACTAAGGTTGGGAAAGCCCAGTATACACATATGAAAATCTCAAGTAACAACAGTATGTTTCTAATCATCATTTTCTAGGTTGTCCATAACTCTTCTTGTCAATCTCTATAAATTTCTTTTCATCCCCCACTATGACATTAACCCTTCATAGACCACCATCAGGTCAACCACCTAATTTCCTAGTAAAGGTAGCTTAACTCTCCTCTCTAGACACATGTAAGAATAGATATAGAATGAAGAAAAACTGGTTTAAAAATCCTTAAACACCAAACATTATGACATAGTGATCCAGTTTTACATTTATAGATATATCATTGAGTTCAGTTTATTTCACCATTTGAATTTTCTGTCATTTTCAATATTTTAACTTTAGTTATGTTGTATTTCCAGTGTATTTATTATACAGTGGAAAATAATACATTTCAGCAAAATGTTCAATATTTTCCTTATGTTTCTTTAAATGTCTATATCAAGATGTAGTAATATATTTGAAGAGATAGAAGATAAGAAGAAAAAAAGAAGACAATGTGGTGTAATTAAAAAAAAAAAAGAACTGCACTAGAAGTCTAAAAAGTCCAAGGAGAACCTGGATATGAATTCTGAGTTTTCCACTAACTATCAGGGTAATGATGGAGGAAAGTTTTTAACATAGCAGGGCCTCTTGTTCCTTAATGAAAAATGAGAGGGAAGTTTGAACTAAATGGAATCTAAAGCCAAGGTCCTTTCCAGCTATAATTCTATGATCCTGCCATCATAGGATTGCTCCAACTTTAAAATTTAAATAGGATTGGAAGCAATGGAAGTTATAATAGCAATGGTTGCTAGTGATTTATATCTAGATACTAGACAATTTTTTTATAATTAAAAGCTGTTGGTTAGATTTTGTGCTCACTGAGCTACTCATTCTACCAAGTGCTTTAGACTCATTATGTTGCCACAATATTTTCACTCTAATTGACGTTCGAAACTCAAAACTAAAGATTTAGTTACAACAGCAAACTAGAGGTGACAAGCTATTAACATGTGTAATCTTTTGTAATAAATGCATACATCTTAGTTCTTTGGCAAATATGTAATCAAGTACATCCAATTTCATCTAACTGCTATGGAATCACATTATGTTATATTCACTTGATCTGACCATTACCCTGGGAATGAAGATATAATATTGATTTATGACACAAAGAAGTCTACACTGGAGTTGTCTACATGGCTTCTTCCAATTAAGGGCATACCTTAATACTTGTTTTGGAACAACACAGGCCTCTGAGATCTGAGTTTGTGGTCAGAGTGACACTGCTATTGGTTCAAAAGTTTCCTGGGTGGATCCTGATATGGGCTCCCTTCTCCATGATTTAACACACACCTTTAGGCTCTAGGCTACCTTAGTTTTATGCCTGGTCCATGCACTAGAAGATTTCTATGGGCTATATTCCTCAGCAAGGTTTTTTTCTTTTGTTTTGCTTCGCTTTGTTTTTTGCTAACCCTCTTTCTTAGTGTTTGCATGCTTCTTCTGCCTGTCTCTTCTCTGTGCATACTGGAAAGGCATCATCTAATTATGGCAGTTTTGTCCTTGGATTTTTCTTCCTCTCCCTCAAGACTCTTCTCAAAACCTACCTTCTACAGGATGCCTTTCCCACAATCCCCTAGTTCTCTCCCTTTAAGATTACTCTTTTTGAGATTACTAGATAGATAGATAGTGAATAGGAGGTAGTGAGTATATGCATGCATTTGTGTGTAAACAGAGTATGCATAATTGTTGCATGCTATCTTCCCCATTAAAATTCAGGCCCCTTGAGGGCAGGAACCAAGTTTTTGCCTTTCTTTTTATTTCCAATAGCACAGTGCTTGGCACATAGTAAGTGACTAATTACTATTTGTTGTTGATGATGATAGATGATAGATGATGATGGTGATGATAAGTAATGAAGACTCATTAGCTTTGGTTTCAATGATATGAGATCTGGCTCAACATGCTTTCCATATGATTTGTTCATATCTCCATGGATGTAAGATCCCATTGTCTACTGCTCTATATAGCTATGTGTCTATGCTCCACAGCTTCCCTTCTTTCCAAAAATCCAAAGGGTTTGGAGGGGTGATATCAAGGTACTTCTAATAGCAGTATTTTCATAGTTCAAGGTTTATGTTGTAATTAAATAAAAAATGGGATTTATTTTGTCTTAATAAAGCAAATGTATGCCACAAGGATATAGTGGCACATAGCATCTCGACACACATCTCTTCCTCTCCACATAGAGACAAATATAGACAGTAGGACAGGAGATGGTGAAACACATGGTGACTTGTGTGTTCCCAGGCATCCAGCAAGTCAGAGAGGCCCAGACTAGAAGTGGGTGGGACTTTTTCTGTCTTTTCTTGACCAGGAAGCTACATAAGCCAAGCCAATCAAGTCTCAGGTACACTTTGGTCTTGCTCTTGGGAAAGATAATCCTTAATGATTATCCTTATTAATCCTTAATGATTAAGGAAGGAGAAGGGACTTGGGCCTCCCTTGAATTTTGGGAAAAGAAGCTATGTCAGGGAAATGCTAGTAAAGATTATTCCTATTACAGGTGAGCTTATCAGTCAAATTCAGTCTTTATATTAATCTCAAGGTCAAGGCAAAACTCCCTGGGAGTCTGATTTATTCCTAAACCAGTGGGCATTTATTTCTAGTATCATTATCTCCTTGACAATGCCTATAATAAGTGAGACTAAGACTGCTTCAAATCACCTTAGCTGTCATAATAAGCTATTGGTAGATTTGGAGACATCTTAATATCAGGATAATATTTAGGAGAAAAGATATATACATATAGGATGCATTCATTCACTGAGAAGCATTTATTAAGGGCTTGTTTTGTGACAGGCCCTGTGACTGGTGTTGGGGATACAAATATAGAAAAGGAAAAAAAAAGAAAATCCTTGACATGAAGGAGAAAACAATTTGAAGACAGATAAGTAAATATCAATATGTGAAGTAAAGACAGAGAAATTTCTGGGGTGGGGAGGAAGGCCCTGGAAACTGGGGACTGGAAAAAGACAGGAGGAGAGATTTGATTTACATTTTTTAAGGAAATTAGGATTATACAATGTGGAGATGAGAAGGGAACATGTTCCAAAGATGGGAAAAGATCCTTTGTAAAGGCATGGAGTTGGGAGGGAGTTGGAAAGTCATATGTACAATAAATAAGCAGTTGGTCTGGAACACAGAGTGAAAGAAGCAGGATAATATTCAATAAACCTGGGAAGGCAGGCTGTTGCTAAATTGTGGAAAAAAATGTCAATATTAAACAGAGACATTTGTCTTTGATACAGTAAGGAACCACTGAAACTTCTTGATCAAGGTAATGTCATGATTAAATCCATACCTTACCCCCTTTCATGCCCTCTCTCATCTAGCCAAGCAGGCCTTCTCTCTCTTCCTTCACTGTCACTAGTCTATAACCAGTTTCTGTTCCTAAACCTCTTCTCTGGTTTTCCTCCCCTACCACTGCCATGGAAGGCATTACCTCTCGACTTCTGCTCTAGAATCATTAGTTTCCTTAAAATCTCAATTCAAGTGTCAACTTCTAAATAAAGCCTTTCCTGATTCATGCCCTCCTCCATCTTCTACAGTTTCCCCCCCTAAAATTACACTGTATCTGCCATATACTTACACATATGAATGTACACATTGATTCCCCAGGCTAGGTTGTAAGCTGCTTGAGCACCTGTACTATTTAATTTTTGCATTCGTTTCTACAATGTCTAAAATTTAGGAGGTCCTTAATAAGATGCGTTTTGGTTCATTCTATCTTTAGTGATATCAATTGGATAACTTTGTGGAGGATGAATTGGTGGAGGCTGGGGGATAGGGAGAGACTGGGAAGAGGCAACCCATTGAAGATGCTATTGAAATAGTCTGGGTAAAAGAATATTAAAGGCCAGAAGTAGAAAGGAATTTTTGTGAGTTGAGAAGAGGGGGTGTATTTGTGAGATCTTGTCAAAGTAGAATCAACCCGACTTTGTACATGATTAGAAATGGGGGAAGAGGGAGAAGGAAGTGTCAAGAATAACTACTCTATTTCATATCTAGTGATTAGATGGATGATGGTACCCTCAACATGAATAGAGAAGCAGGAAGAGTTTGGGGGAGAATATCATTTCTATTTAGGACTTGTTGAATTTATGATGCATCTGGGATATTGAATCGGGAATCTTCAATGGACAGCTACTGTAGGTAATCTCTCCACTGATGAAGATTACAATGACTCTGCACTTGATCAGGTTATGATTATCATTTGTTTTAGGCAGGAAAATCATCACTTAGTGTCCAAACTTCTGGTGATGGGCCTTTCCAGATTTATCTGTGGTGACCCTTGATGTCCTTCATATTAAGCTTTCTGTAGGAATGTCTACAATTTGTGGTCTCCTGAGACAGCTTTCTAGAACCCAAGGTCATATATCAATGCCCCCAGGAGACATGGGAGTCGAATTTTATTGGAGGAAAAAAATAAAGATGATTTCAAAAATGAATAGAAAATCTGTCAATCATTTAAAATCTGTAAAACCTAAAGAAACATGAGATGTTATTTCAATTCTTTTCCCTATCAAGGTTTTTCAAAGAATCCTCATTATATTTGATTATTAGAAAACAAAACTGTAGGAAACTTGTAATGCTCAATACAATCAAAATAATCAAAGTGAAAGATACTTTTTTTCATTCATAGTCTTCAAGGTTCACAGCATTTGATCAGACATTAAAGTTTGTAAACATCACTCTTAAAAGCAAAAGCTGGTAAGCTCACTTTTAAAACACAATAGGCTTTAGGGAGTTTTAAAATCAATAGAGGCTGTAATACTTTTGTAGGTAATCTTTAAGTGGCTCCTAACAAAAAGGGAATAGAATTTGATCGATATTAATGAACAGCTGAATTCAACACCGTGTTTTGCAGGCACTTTTACGCATTTTCATATAAGTAATGTCAACAAGATTAATTGCTCATGAAAAATAATAGATCTATTCAGTTTGCTATTTTTTAAACTTTTCCTCTTTACACAGAGGGCAATGGAAAGGCATATGGCTGATGTGAGCAGCTTTCAACATAACCAACAAGTAACCTGAAGAATAGCAGTAATGGATGTTATCAAAGAACTGTATGAAAGGAGATGGGCTGGTCATATGGAGAGAGTAAGGAGTGACAGGTCAATAGGTAGAATGCTGCACTGGCACTCTTACTATGTTGATAGAAAGTGATCGAGGTCTCCAGAAAACTGAGTGGATCTTGTATAGGAAATATTTGGGAGGGACACAAGAATTGCGCAGTATGGACAAGGCACTCAGATATGAGCTTCATCAATGGAGGGAACTCCTGAGTCTATAAGCTCATAGATCCATTTCAGTAATTGAGATTACTGCTACAGGATTCATTGTTATTAATTCATTCTTGAAGAGGACTATTGACATCACCAGCATGATGTCTTGACTTGCAAGTGAATTGAGTTTAAATGAGACAGAGATACACAAAATTATCTGCCTCTCTTTCTCCTCCAAAGTTATCAGAGTCCAATGGTAAGACAAGAGTCAAGATGTTATGATCCAGGATACAATGGGTGACCTTGGCCTTTTAAAATTGAGGTCTTTCCCCACTATAGAATTGAAAGATTAAGTGGATGTAATATGCACATGTCTGTTATAAGGATAGAAAGTAGAATGCAGTGTTATATTCATAAGATACTCTAATATATGTGTAGAGTTCTAATCCACTTAATATAAAACCTCTCATAATAATGCTCATAGAAAACTTCCTCTTCTCTCTGCAATAGGTCAATTCAAATCAACAAATATTTGTTATTGTTTGAGTGACAGCAACTTCTCTACACATAAGTGTGTGTGTGTGTGTGTGTGTGTGTGTGCATGCTCTAACTAAATAGCAGACATTTCTAAATGTTCATTTAACTACCGAAATGAACTTGGGCATGGTAATTTTCCTTCTTTTAGATAATATGTCTAAAATCTTGAAATGTAGATATGAAGGAAGCTGAGAAACATTCACTGTGGGGATAAGTGCATCAATTCAATTAGTTCCCTAAGATATCCAAAAGGTCATTGAAGGTTATGTGTTTGAAAAGAAGGCTGAAATTTCATATTTCTAAACAGTAAAGTAGGCTATGAGATTAATATAACTGAACACTTTGTATAAGTAAAACTAGTTTTTCACGGAAGTTTTTTCATTAGAAGTGAGAAAATTAATCAGAGGAAATCTTTACCAACCTTACTTCTTTTTTAAAATAATCCAAATTAAAACTTTGTTTTCATAGTAATATCAATGACAGCTTAAAATTCTATATTGTTTTACACTTTGTAAGCTGCTGCCATCCAAACAATTTCAAAAGGGGGGCTGTATAAGTATTAGAAGCATGTGGTAGTTAGCTCCCTTCATGCTTTCCTTTTACGGTCTTTACAAAATGATTGAGCATGCTGGCAATTTCACTTTAAACCTCTGACCTGACCAAAACAAAGTAGTATTCTGAGAAGCTCCTCTTGATTGATGCTTTTAAAAGTTTTCCAAACTAATTTTTTTTTAAACTACATTCGTGCAGAAGCCAGCTATTTGGATTGGTATTTCTCTAAGTAAGAAAAAAAAAAGTTTTACAACAAAATCTTAGTCATTTAAAAATTTCAGACAAAAGAAGGCTCTACAAAATTGAATAATTATCTCATTGAATTTAGAAATATTTGTGGATATTCTGAACAAAAAAAGAAAATTGGTATATCTTTATTTAGATAAAATTTCATTATAAACATGGATCTTGACTTTACTGGGAGATCCTATATAAACACAGAGTGAGCAGCTGTTAATGTGGTATGACTTGACAGTCCCTGAAAATTCAACTTGAAAAAAACAAACAAACAAAAAACAAACCAACAATTTCCCCAGGCTCCCAATTCAACCTCTCTTCACAACAGTTTTATAGATTCACATAATGCTAATTCCTCTGGGTTAAGAGAAATATAAAAGTGGTTGAGAATAAATCCAGTGAAGAAGTAATTATTACACAAAAACATAGGTTCAAATTCTAGCTTTACATATACATGTATGTGTATATATATATATATATATATATATATATACACACATACATACACACACATATGTTTTCCAATTGTTTTATCTCACCAGCTAGACAACTGATCCATGTATGGGAATGATACCTTAGTTCTTTTGGTCACCATAGTATCTCTCAAGGTGAAAGATGTATAGCTGATTAATGAACAAGTTATAATGATCAGGGATTATGCTTTGCTTTATGGAGATTAAAATATAATTCTCAAAATCACCCAAATCAACTGATAGCTCTCTACAAAAAAACAAAACAAAAACAAAAACAAAAAACAAACAAGCTAGCATGTGTGACAACTGTGATCATTTTTAATTTGTAGCTCTTTGCTATTCCCTATGTGGTAATTTTTAATGCTATTTAAATGCTGCCATAAATAGAAGGCCTGGGGCCAAGACCGATTTTTTCTTTCCATATGCTGTGTGTAACTTCTGCTCTAAATCAGACTTAGGATAACTTCATATTTTTTTCTTTATGCTTACAAGTGGATAAGTTCTATTGCAATGACCTGCATCTCTTCTTCAAAAGTAGAGCAACTAATTTGAACCTGAGAGCAGGGACTGGGAAATGATTTCTAGTTGTGCTTTTGGAATCTGATCTCTGACACTCATCTCTTCATTATAAAGCAGAGAGAGCACAGACTGTCAGACATATTCCAGCTACACTCAGGGAGGGCTAGTTCCCACCCAGGCCAGGTGTCACAGCTGAGTTCATTCAAAATCACAGCTGGAAAGCAGAGATATTGTTTGCTTTGGCTCCTTAGCTCTTGCACACTCTTCTTTGTTGCTGACTCAAGAAAGCCCAGAATAGAGACATGCATGGATTCTGGCCAGATGGCCATCTGTTATGTCTCCCACTGTTGTAATTTGATCTTGCAAAATTTTGTTAAGTGAGCATTAAGTAATGACCATGTCAAATGGATAACACTTTAATCACAGATTGAAAGCTTAGGGTTCACTTGCTTATACTTAAGAGGAAAAAAAAGATGAAATAAGATAAAAACTTACATAAATTTCCCCTAGATCTCCTCCTCATTTTTCCTTTAGCCACATTACCCTTCATTTCAACAGAAAGAAATTTAGGAGCTAACTAGAAACTTGCTGTTATCAAAATACCTCCTAATATGCTAATATGCCAATATTAAGCACATAAGGAAAACTGGGGACAACTTCAAAAATCAAAAAGAGAAAAAATCCTAAATTGGGAGTTCATAGGGATCTTAGAAGCCTTGAGTCCCATATCCTCATTTCACAGATGAGGGAAGTAACATTCAAAGTATTTAAGTGCACTTGGCCAAAGTCACAAAAGTAGTATAAATGCCAACATTTGAACTTAGTTCCACTAATTGCTCACTCAGTTTGCTTTCTATCATGCAACCCTGTCTCTTTTTTATTTTTGCCTGGATGGAAAGCATTTATAAGTTTATAGTGCTATCGTGGAAAGGAAAATATATCTTTGCAATTATAAACTTCTAGTTCATAGAATATTACAAAGGGGAAAAAATGGGTAACAAAATCTACCTATTTTACTTCCAGAAAGATCTGTAACAGTATCTTTTACCGAAGAAGTATTTTGGCTCTTATCAACAATTGATCACAAGACAAAAAGCTTTATAGATTTTTTCTTTGAAACAAATATCTGAAGAAGAAATTAATAATCTATGACTGATGACTGCTCAGAGAAACTAAATAGAAGACAAAAATGATGCATTCATCATGTAAACGAATTGTCATCATCATCATCATCATCTTCATCATCCAAGCTCACATTTAAAAGGCGCTTTCACATATATTATCATATTTAATCCATAAATTAATCCTGTGAAGTTGGTAGTATGAACTTTACAATTCTAACGTCATGGTCTCATACCACTAATGAAGAAGTTAGAGCTGAGCTTTGAATCAGATCTCAAGTTCCGAGTTCTTTCTAATGCATTATGCATGTGAAAATGAAGGACACAGAAGAAAATCCAGACACTAAAAAGAGAAGCATCATTTTCCATTTCACTTCATGTCTGTTGTCAGAATCTTAAAGCAGGAATTCATCATTTTATACCTGCACTCTATTATCAGTCTCTGACCAGGGACAGCATGTATAACATATGGAATGACCCTTGGAGTGGCCTTGGAGTCAAGAATATATGATTTAATATCCTTCCTCTGTCATTTACAAGCTCTGTTACCATAAGTAATCCCCTAACCTCTCTAAGATTCAGGTCCCTCATCTGTAAAGTGAGCATGTTAGAGAGTTTAGGATTACTAAACTCTAAATCTTCAATCCTTTCCTAAACACTCCTTCCAGACTAATTTTCCTAAGGGACTGATTTATTCATGTTATTGTTCTGCATCAAAACCTCTGCTGGAGCTTTCCATTGCCATTACGATTGGGTAAAACTCAACTTGGTACCTTGGTCCTTTATAGCATGGTTCATCTTGCCTATCCAAATTCTTCCCCACTCTTCTCCACTTTAACTCTTTCTTGATGCCAGCTTTTCACAATTCCCCAGGTAATACTTGTGCCCAACTCTAAGATTTGGTCCTTCTGTTTCTCCTTTAATGTGTCAACCAAATTACTAAGTAGCACAATAGAGCATAGAACCTGAAGTTAAGAAAACCTGGGTTTAAATCCAGCTTCAGATACTTACCTACTGTATGACTCTGTGCAAGTCACTTACCTCAGCCTTAGTTTCCTCAAGTTTAAGATGAAGATATAATAGCATCCACCCTTTAGTACTAAGGATCAAATGAGATAAAATTTGCAAAGAATGTAGCACACTGCCTGGCACATAGTAAGTACTTAACAAATGCTTCCTCTTTCCTTCCTTCCTTCCTTCCTCCCTTCTTTCCTTCCTTCTTTCCTTCCTTCCTTCCTTCCTTCCTTTCTTCCTTCTTTCCTTCCTTCCTTCCTTCCTTCTTTCATTCCTTCCTTCTTTGCTTCCTTCCTTTCTCCCTCCTTGCTTCCTCCTTCCAATCAATCTCTTTATGTAAGTCCTTCCCTAATTACTCCATTCTATACTCATCTTCTCCTCCTGGGGACTTCTTCATGCCTGTATCTCTAACTAGTAGATTATAAACTCTGGAAAGCAGACATTATGACTTACATTGCTCTCGTAGCCCACTCCAGTTAAATCGAGCCAACAAACATGTATTAAGCACTTACTGTGTGCCAAAAATTGTGTTAAGTCCTGGGGATAAAAATAAAGGCAAACACACACACACACACACACACACACACACACACGCCATAGACTGCCATCAAGGGGCTTACAATCCAAGGGGAGTGAAAACATGTAAATAACTGTACATACAAAATTTTGTACAGAGTATATGGAAGAAAATCTCAGAGAAGAAGGTATTAGTAGTATGGGAGTGAGTGCGAAAGTCTATTGTAAATGGTGGAGTTTGAACTGAGTTTTGAAGAAAGCTAGAGTTTCTAGGAGGCAGTAATGAGAAAGGAAAGCCTTTCAGACTCATGCACAGAATCCTATAGGAAGAACAACAAGTATTTCTAACATACAGTGGAATGGAGGGCAAAATGTAAGAAGACTGGAACGGTAGGAAGAGCCTATGTTATGAAAGGCTTTAAATGACAGAAGACTTTATATTTATTCTGGAGGTAAAAGGAGCCATTGAATCAAATAAACAAAAAACATTTATTAAGCATTTACTATATATCAGGCTCTGGGGATATAAAAAGAGGCAAAGACAGTCATTGCCCTCAAGGAGCTTACAATCTAATAGAGGAGACACTCTCCAAACAAATATATACACAAAGCAAGCTATATACAGGATAAATTAGAAATAATTAAAAGAGGAAAGACTTTGAAATTAATAGGAGTCTCCACTTCCTGGAGTAGGTGTGATTTTAGTTGTGACTTTAAAAAATATAGGGAAATTAGTAGCTGGAGAAGAACAGAGAGTGTTTCAAGAATGGGGGACAACCAGAGAAAATGTCTGGAGCAACTTGTTCATGGAACAGCCAGGAGGCCAGTGTCACTAAATCAAAGAATATGTATTAGGGAATAACTTGTAAAAACAAAACAAAACAAAACAACAAAAAACTGGAAAGGTAGGAGGGAGCTAGGTTATAAAGAACTTTGAATAACAGAGCATTTTGTATTTGATTCATCAGGGAATAGGAAATCACTGGAGTTTATTGAATGAGAAGAGGTGACATGATCTGAACTTAGCTTTAGGAAAATGACTTTAGTAGATAAAGTGAGAATATATTCGAGTAGAGAGAGACTTGAGGCAGGCAGAACCACCAGCAGGACATTGAAATAGTGCAGGCGTGAGGTGATGAGAACCCTGTACAAGAGTGGTGGCAGTACCAGAGGAGAAAAGGGGGACTATTCCAGAAATGTTGCAATGATGAAATTGACAGGTCTTGGTAACAGATTGGATATGGGGGTAGGGTGAAAGATAGTAAAGAATCTAGGATGACTCCTAGGCTGTGAGCCTGAGGAACTAGGAGGAAGCTTGTTGTCTTCTATAGGAAAAGAAGGAGGTCAAGAAGGCTTAGACAGAAAGACAATACACTCTGTTTTGAACATATTGAGTTAAGATGTCAACTGGACATACAGTTTGCGATGTTTGAAAGGTAGTTGAGTATACAAGATTGGAGGTTAGCAGAGAGTTTGGGGCAGGATACAATATGTAGATTTCAGAATTATTAGCACAGGGATCATAACTAAATCTATGGGAGTTGATGAGATCACCAAATGAAGTAGTATAGAGTGAGAAGAGAAGAGCACATAGGACAAAACCCTGAGAAACACTTACCTCTAGAGGATGTGATCTAGAGTAGGATTCATTAAAGGACACAGAGAAAGAGGGTAGTCAGGTAAGAAGAAAACCAGGAGAGAGTAGTATTCTGAAAATTGAGAGAGAAGAGAATATCAAGGAGGACAGAGTGATCAATAGGGTCAAAGGCTGCAAAGAACTTAAGAAATATAAAGATTGAGAAAAGGCCATTGGATCTGACCACTAAGATCTCATTAGTAACTTAAGAGGGAAGAGTTTTTTTGTTTTGTTTTGTTTTGTTTTTTGTTTTTGTTTTGTTTGTTTTTGTGGAATGATAAGGTTTGAAGTCAGATTGTAAGGGGTTAAGGAGAGGAGAGAAAGTGAAGACATCTATTGTAGTTTGTCTTTTCAAGGAGTTTATCTATAAAAGGCAGAAGAGATATTGGATGATAGCATGGATGGAAGGATCAAAGGACATTTTTTTTCATGATAAGGGAGACATGGGCAAATTTGTAGGCAGTAAAAATGAGCCATTAAAGAGGAAAAAACTAAAAATAAGTGAAAGAGTGGGGATACCAGAGGGAGTAACCTCTTGTAGGAGATTTGATAGAATGGGATCACTTGAGAAAGTAAAGAGGTTCATCTTGGTAAAGAGTAAGGACACTTCATCATGTGAGATAGGTGAAGGAGGAGATAGTAGCAGAAAAGAGATGAGGAACAGGGGAACAGAGGGAGTTCCTAATGAATGGCCTCAATTTTTTTTTTTTTGGTGAGGCAATTGGGGTTAAGTGACTTGCCCAGAGTCACACAATTAGTGAGTGTTATGTCTCTGAGGTCAGATTTGGACTCAGGTCCTCCTGACTCCAGGGTTGGTGTTCTATCCACTGTGCCACCTAGCTGCCCCCTCAATTTTTCTACAAAATATCAGGCAAAGTTCTCAGCCTAGAGACTAGGGAGAGCAGGAGTCATGGGAGGCTTGAGAAGGGATGAAAAGTTTTGGAAGAGCTACTGTGGAAAATATGATAGTGAGTTGACAACAGAAGTAGTAGCATTTCCTAGTGCCAGTGAGGGCCCAGTTGAAGTTACATAACATTAATCCATAGAGGACCTACTCAGAACAGTTAAGCATTTTTCTCCATCTTTGTTTAGCAACATGTAGGAACAAAAGTGGTCAATGTCAGGAATGATCCAAGGATAAGACTTGACTGGATGTAATTAGTCATATGATAAGGGAGCCAGGTGTTCAAGAGGGCAAGACAGTGTAAAGTTGAATTAGTTCACCAAGGAATCAAGATAGGGAGAAGAGGGAAGAGTTGCTAGTGAAAGGAAGATGGCCTAGGAAAGAAATGAAGGTCAAGGGAATGGAGGTCATAGTGTGGATGAAGGGTAAGATTATATAAGGAAAGGCAAAAGGAGAGATGAAAAGTCAATAGATAAGTGAATTTAAGAATTCTTGAACATGAATGTGGTACATTTGTGGGTGATGGGAAGATCAAGAATATGACCATTGTTTTATCTGGGTGAGGTAGCTCATGGAAGATGATGAGGTTGAGGAACTGAGTGATTAGGGTATTTGAAGGAGAACCAGTGCATATGTTAAAGTCCCCTAGTATGAGAATAGGAGTTGGAGAGGAGAGAAACCTTGTAAGGTAGGTATCAAACTCACTGAGGAAGGAAGGAAAATAACCTGGGGATGTGTACACAACATCTACCAAGATTTTGATTGGGTAGTAGATTTGAATATCATGAACTTCAAAGGAAGAGAGGTTACTGAATGATGAAGGAAGGGGGACAACCTGGAAGTGACAATTATGAGTAAGGAGGAACTTGACCAGGGAGCTGAGGAGAATGACTGAAGGTGTAGTGACCAGTACTGGAAAAGGTGTCTAGGGAGGCTGTGTCATGGAGGGACCAGGTTTCAGTAAGAGCTGTATGAGTAGAAGACAAATAGATTTAAGATGAAGGGAAATTTGTTGCCTTTGGAACAGGCATTCTAGAGGGCACAGTGTTAGAGCTGTGTGGGATTAGGATGAAACTTTGGTATGAGAGCATTGAGGGGGATGGGCATGAGTATTGGTGGATAGGGAGTACATAATGGGGTTTGGATGATTATCTACAGGAGTGCAGAGTCACTGGAATGTGAGGAGTATGACCAAATGAGAGAATGCTCATCATTGAGTAGAAGGTATCACTCCTCTATCCTCAAAGATCAGGCACAGCAATAGCTGAGAGGCCTGAAGTTGAAGGGAGGATTGCTCCTCTTTACACATGCCAGTTGGGAAATTAAACTGGCAGTTGGGGGTAGAAGATGCTCTTTACTGATACAGATGGAAGTGGCTATTTTCAGGCAGATGAAAGATGCCCAGTCTGGTGCCTAGCATCCTTTCCTCCTGAGCCATATTAGTACCCAGCAGGAGATGGAAGGTTATCAAGTGGGGTGGAGGTGTTATGTTTAGAATTAATCTTTTGTACATTAAATTTATAGATAGAATGAATAATAGCATTTTTACATTGCCAAAATACTCTCTTCACTTGACCTTAAGTATTATGACCTCATTTTAGAAGTGAGGAAACTAATTCCAAGAGAGGTTAAGTGATTTGCCTGTAGTGATATAGTTGCTAAGGGGTAGAGAGGGCCAAAACTCAAAATAAGGCCATCTAAGTGAGACCTGGTAAATGGCTGAGTGTGTGTGTGTGTGTGTGTGTGTGTGTGTGTGTGTGTGTGTGTGTTAAGGGGGCTATAAAGAAAGGAAGGCAATAATAGTAAAGAACATTCCCCTGTGGGAGGGAGTATCGGAGACAGGGCATGCATGACAGATTTAGCCACAGTGAAATTTGTATATTGGGAGTCTGCCTTCTCTAGAAAAACAGGGTGCTTCTGTGGAAAGCATCTTGCTTTAGGAGGCTTGATATGTAAACTACCTAGGAGCAGCTTGCACCTAGAATGATAATGGTGGTGGCAGAAACATGGGAAGGTTTTATGGCCTTTGGGAAAGAGATTGAGCATGGTGAGGGTGGGGGCAAATACAGGCCATAATGTTTGGTACACAGGGTGTTTTGAGCATACTGTGGTACTGCTTCTATGCAACATTGTTTCTCTCATACATTGCTGTATCCAAAACAAGGTACATGAGAAAAAAGGGAAGACAGAGCAAGATCTATAAGTCAATAACATATACACTGGTTAGAAGAGGATAAAACGTAGTACTTCAGAAGTTTTAATTCCATGAGGGACATAGATAGACAAAAGAAATAAGTAAGGGTGTGGGGCACAAAACAAAACCAAATTAAAAGGATATAAGGGGTGAGAAATAATGAAGAAAGCAAAGCAAAGAAAAACTAATAAAAAGGAATTAGCTAAAATAAAAACTTGGAGAGGGAGAGAAGCTTATGAGCTAACCACTTTAACTAGACAAAGAGAAAGAAAAAAATGAGAAATTAGATAACTAATTAAACAGAAAGAAAAAGGAAAGAACAATTTATATAAAATCTAATAACTAGGGAAATATTAGGCAAATACGAGCAGGGAAAAGAGAGAGACTGTGGAAATAGATTAGCATCAAAGTTGTTTAAACAAAACTAATTTGAGGGACAAAGTATTGATTTTTTAAAAATGGGGATTTTAAAAAAAGCCAAACTGAAGAACCACATTGAGGAAAACACAAGCTTAATAGCCATAACTTCGTATGTGAATGGACTAACAATAAAATAAAATGAGAATGACATAATAGATAATGAAATCCAACAATCTTTTGTACACAAGAAACGCATATAAAAAATAAAAATATCAAAATCAGGCCATTAGACTCTATATTTCATAGTCTTCTACTATACCTACAGTCTCCCTCTAAGTGAATTAATGAATTAATGAGAGAGTGATTATTGATAATCTCAAAGAAGTGTTAGGGTACATAACTTGGTCATCTCTACTAATGATATATTTCTCCTCTTGCTTTGTCTTATGCCTATTCATAAGGACAGTTTGCATGAAGTTGGGAAAAAAGAAATCCCAAGGCCCTAACACAGGGTCTCATGTTCACCCAATTTTATTATCTTAACCATCATACACTCTAAAGAACAGCTCTGAAATGTTTCCCAATGTATTTGAAAAGTCTAAAAAGATACATTTAAAAATTTTTATAACATTAATTTACTGCCACTGTAAGCTCTGTTAAGAATGTTGAACTATTCAGACATTTCCAATTAAGGATACTTCACTTTCTAACTCAGCATAGTGTTAAAAATGTGCAGTGTAGATTGGCTCTGCTGTAAGAGTCTTTATTTCGACTTTCCCAGCATTATGGGTTTGAATTTGTAATTAATCACATATATACAGATGGGTGATTTTAGATGGGGATGTTGTAATTACAACACTACCAGCATAAAAGCAGACTAAAATAACATTTTCAATGACAATTTAGTACAGCAAATTGTTAAAAATTTACCACAGTTCACAAAAAGGCAAAGTTTCCTTCACAGAAGCAACCACTAGCATCTTAAGTCCTTTGCCTAACCAAAGTAAAAATAAGGAATGACTGGTACACTATCGTTTCAGTGACTTTGGAGTATGAGAGTGCATTAGTACTCCATACAGTATGGCTATCTATTCATTACAAAACAGTGGCTTCAATCCAGTTTTGACTGCACTGTGATTAAATATTTATAATGTTTTCACGCAGCAAATGAAGCATGCTGATTAAAACGATCAGGGTGTCTCCATTTGGATACACTAAAAAGCTGAGGTTCACACCTTGGGTAGGAAATGCTTCAGGTCATTTCTACACATTAGCCTTTCCAATTTCCAGGGCTGTTTCCATCAGATGGAACATCATTACAGTATAGAGAAATTGCAAGCAAGAGACAAGCATTCAGCCAAACACTGAATTTCTTAATGAAATAACTAGAAACGTAATTACTGCTGACAGGTCATTTGAAGATAGCAGCTCTTTCCTGTCATTCTTTAAGATAAACATATGAAGTTGGCAAAGATTTTCATATTCTTCTACCATTTAATAAAAGTGATGGACTATGTGCCTCATCTTGTAGCCTACAGAGTATAGACTTAAACTGAGATTTTTTTTCCTCCTGCAAAAAAGCAGCAGAAATGAGACTAAAGTTTTGGGAATTAAAGAAAAAATAAAAACAAATGATCACAGAGTTCAAATGACAGAGTCAAGATGGCAGAATGAAGAGTCAGAACTGACAAGCCTAGACCAAACCCTGTCTTATAAAATGAGTACTTGACAAATTGAATTCTGAGCAGTCAACAAAAAGTCATAGTACATCATTTTTGCAGGCAAAGACAACTTGGGACGACAGAAAGAAAGATTTGTAGGCACTGGAGTAGTGGGCTATGGCATCAGGTGTGGCATTTGGAGGAAAAATGGTAACAGTGGTGCTAGGCATGCCTAATATATAGGGACAATAAAAACAAAACAAAACAAAATGAAAACAAAACAAAACAAAAAAACCATCTGGTCAGAAAGGGATTCCAAAGAACCCCTGTACTAGCACTCTGAAGGACTGGGTGCCATTTGATAGCTCCTTCTCCCATTATCAGTTCTGGGTCACAAGTCCAGGGTAGAGAGGAGTGGCTGTGGTCATGGAGCAGAGGCCCTATGTAAGGATCACAGCTCAGACCAGGAGGATAGTGATCAAACCTCTCCCTGAATCATAACACTTTGTAAGCAGCAAAAACCTACAGTTTGTCCACAACTGGACAAACCTACAGTGATGTCCACAACTGGACATCAATCCAGTTGTGAAAGCAGAAGGACATAAAAGACTTGAAGCTCAGGACAGTAGTTCCTTCCCTCCCCCACCCCCAGAGGTATGCTGTGCCCAACTCTAACAAAAATCCAAAATAAAAAAAAAATAGGCTAGAATAATAAGCAAATGACAACAACAATCTGACTATAAAAATCTTCTGTGGTGATGGGGAAGCTCAAGGCATAAACTCAGAAGATGCAATCTTGAAAACATCTACAAGTAAATCCTCAAAGAAAAAGGCAGATTGAATTCAAGCCAAAGAAAAATTCCTAAAAGAGATAAACAAGAACGTTTTAAAAAATCAAATAAGAACAGTAGAGTGAGAAAATTGGAAAAGAAATGATATCTGTACAAACAAATTAAGAAGAGAGAATTCAGTAAAAGAGACACAAAAATACTGAATTTGTCAAATGGTAGAAGAGGTACAAAAACCTTGCTGAAGAAAACTCCCTAAAAATTAGAATTGGCTAAATGGTAAGAGAGGTATGGAAATATACTAGGAAAAATAATTTCTTAAAATTTAGAATTGGGCAAGTGGAAGCTAATATCTCCATGAGACATTAAGAAACTTTAAAACAAAGTCAAAAGAATGAAAAAGTGAAGAAAATATGAAATATCTCATCAGAAAAACAACTGACCTGGAAAACAGATCAATGAGAGATGATTAAAGAATTATTGAACTATCTGAAAGCCATGATCATAAAGAGAGTCTACATATATATTTCAAGAAATTATGAGAAAAAACCCTTCCTTGATATCTTAAAAGCAAAAAGTAAAATCGAAATTGAAAAAAAAAAATCACCCATCCTGTCCTGAAAGAGATCTCCAAATGAAAACTCCCAGGAATATTATAGAGAAATTCCAGAGCTCCCAAGTCAAGGAGAAAATACTGTAAGTGGCCAGAAAGAAATAATTTAAATATCATGGAGCCAAAGTCAGGATCACAGAAAATTTAGCAGGTGCCACCTTAAAGGAGTAGCAGACTTGAAATATGTTTTTTTTTTTTTTTTTGGTAAGGCAAAAGAGCTAGGACTATGACCAAGAATATCCTAACTAGCAGAAGTAAATACAATCTACAATAAAGAAAATTGACATTTAATGATATAGTGGACTTTCAAGCATTTCTGATGAAAAAAATCAGAGCTGAAAAGAAATTTAACATTCAAAGAGAAGACTCAAGAGAAACATAGAAAGGTAAACATGAGTGAAAAATCATAGGGGAATTTAACAAGATTAAATTGTATAAATTACCATACGGGAAGGTGAAACATGTGACCCCTAAGAACATTATCATTTGGACACTTAAAAAGAGTCCATTAAGGAGAGGATTCTGGAAAGATAGTGGAGTAGGTCAGAAAATTCCAAGCTCTCCAGATTTCTTCCACAAACAAAACAAAATTATACCTTAATTTAGAGTGTCAAAAATCAACAAGAGTTGGGGCAGAACAGTGGTTCTCCTGGGACAACTGAAGAAAATCTGAAGAAAGATCCCAAGACATAAATTCAGCCAGAGTGAAGTGTAAATGCATCCAAGCTAGCTGAGCCCTGGGGGCAGCTAGCCTTGACCTCAACCATAGAAATTTTTCACTTCCCATACAGTGTGGGGAGTTGGGTGTCTGAGCAGGGGAAGATTGAGGGAACCTTTTTTAACAAGGGATGCCAGGCCCAGCTGTGCTGGCTAAACTTGGTCCTGGGCAAGACAGATTAAGCACATGCCTATTGAGTGTAGAAGCAGTGGGGTGGGGATGCTAATGGCTGTGGGCACTTACTGGAGAGCTGAGTTCTTGGCCTTAGTTTCAGGCCAGAGGGGAGAACTAAAGGTCATAGTCACTGAAGGGTTCCAACATAATGTGTTAGGTGGGGGGAGGGGAGGTAGCTGTGGTTAGGAAGAAAAAAGTAGTGCAGAGGTTGGGCCCAGGACAAAGCTCAAAAAATAACAGCAAGGAGGACCTGAGGCCAGAGACAACACCCTCCACATTACAGGATTAGAGGTGATTATAACAACAAGCTAATACTTTTTTAAGTGACCAGGCCTGGTGACCAGGTGAAAGAATCCAACCATAGACAGTTACTGTGGGAATAGAGAAGATCAAGATTTATCTTCTGGGGAGGATACTGAAGCAAAAAAGCCTCTCCTGCACCCAAAAAGTAATATCAAATGGTCACCTGGCCAAAAGGAATTTATAGAAGAACTCAAAAAAGACTTAAAAAATCAAAAAAGAGAGATTGAGGAAAAATGTTAAAAAAAAAAGTTAAAAAAAACAATCCAAGAAAAATGAGAAAATTATGAAAAGAAACTCAACCAACTGGAAAAGGAGATATAGAATCTTAAGGGAGAAAATGACTCCTTGAAAATTAGAATTGGGCAAGAGGAAGTCAGAAAATTTATGAGAGACCAAGAAATAATAGAACAAAATATAAAGAATGAAAAAATAGGAGAGAATGTGAAACATCTTATATTAAAAAAAACTGATCTGAAGAACAAATCAAGAAGAGAAAACATAAGAATAATTAGACTACCTGAAGCTACAATAATATATATATATATATAATCTTGATACAGTAATGCAAGAAATAATTAAAGAAAATTTTCCTGAAGTGTTAGAACAAGGGGAAAAGTAGAAATAGAAAAAATCCACCAATCACCACTGGAAAGACATCTTAGGAAGAACACCTACAGGAAAATCATAGTCAAATTCTGAAACCCCCAGGTTAAGGAGAAAATATAAGCAACAAAAAAAATTATTCAAATAAGACAGACCCACAATTAGAATTACACAAGACCTAGAAGCAGCACTAATAAAAGACCACAGGTCTTTGAACACTATAAATCAAAGAATAAAAGAACTGGGGTTATGGCAAAAATATCATATCCAGCACAGCTGAGTATCATCATGAAGGGGGAAAAGAAAAGATATTTAATGAATTGACAGACTTTCAGAATTTTGTTGCAAAAAGACTAAACTTAACAGAAAATTCAACATACAAAATCCAAGAGAAATATAAGCTAAACATCAAAAACTAATTACAAGAGACTCAATAAGAACAAATTGTTTACTTTTTACATGTAGAGATGTGTTTCTAAGATTGTCATTAGTAATTGGGAAGTTTGAAAGAAAGATTGGAGTGGAGCTGTATGATGTGATTCTAAAAAGCAAAATGATGTAGGAAAAGGTAAAAAAAAAGTAATTATCTCATACAAATGAGGTATGAGAGGAAGAACTGATACAGAGAAATTAGATAGTGGAGGAGGCTGGTAGTTTTGGAACCCTCCTCTCATTAGGAATTAGTTAAAAAGGCAACAATACATATATTTATCTAGAAGGTTATAAATGTCTTCTAAATTCAGAAAGAAATAAGAAGGTAAGGGGATGGGGAGGGAGAAGAGGATAATGGAGGGATAAGGAGTAAGATCAGAGAGTAGTATAGAACTGTGTGCAAATTGATGGTAATGGGATAAAGAGGGAACAATATATATATTTAGAAGAGTATAGAACCCAGGGAGAGGAGCCAAGATGGAGGAATAAAAGCAGTGACTTGCTTGAGCTCTCCCCAAACACCTCCAAATACCTGTAAAAAATGGCTCTAAACAAATTCTAGAGCAGCAGAACCCACAAAAAGATAGAGTGAAACAAATTTCCAGCACAAGACAACCTGGATGGCTGATTGGAAAGGTATATTGTGCCAGGTTGGCTGAGGTGCACAGTTCAGCATGGGCCACACAGGCAAAGATCAGGCTTCAGCAAACCTGGAGGAGGCATGAGGGGACTGAATCACAGGCAGATGTGGTGGTTTCTAGACTTCTCAACTCACAAGTGTCAAAGACAACTTAGGTCAGTAGGAATGGTCTGTGACCACAATAAGAAAGAAGCTCAGTCCCAACCCCAGTCCTGGCATAGTCACAGGGCAGCAGCTGCTTCTGGAGCTCTCAGCCCACAGACCAAGTGGGAAACAAGTGGCTGATCAGAAGGGGATCGCAGGGATCTTTTTGCTGGTGTTGAGGCAGGGAGGTCTTACTTTGCCCATGCTTGGATCTGGGTCATAGTTCTGGGTGGCAGTCCTGGGGTGAGGAGCAATGATGGCATGGTGGAGCTTGTAGTGGCAGTGGAGAGGGAATTGTCCCCACAGTTCCAAGGCAGAAAAAAAGTGTTTGTGGTCACTCATAGACCAGAGCACAGGCCAGGAAAGGAGTAAACATTTCATCCTTGATCATACCATCTTAGAAGAATGGAAAATTTACAGGTCCCTAGAAGTATCTCTGAAAACAGCTTTTTGGGACAGTATATTCCCCACAATGGAAGCAGACCCCTACTGTAACAAAGAGTTTATAACACAAGAAATTTCCTGGGATCATGAGCAAACCTCACAAAAAAAGTCAGACCATAGAATCTTTCTTTGGTGACAAAGAAGACCAAAACATACAACCAGAAGAAAACAACAAAGTCAAAGCTCCTACATCCAAAGACTCCATGAAAATTATGAATCAGTTCCAGGCCACGGAAGAGCTCAAAAAAGATTTTGAGAAGTAAGAGAAGTAAAGGAAAAAGTGGGAAGAGAAATGAGAGTGGTGCAAGAAAATCATGGAAAACAAGTAAACAGCTTGCTAAAGGAGACCCAAAAAAATACTGAAGTAAAATAACAACTTAAAAAATAGCCTAACCCAAATGCCAAAAAGAGGTCCAAAAAATCAGCAAGGAGAAGAATGTCTTAAAAAGCAGAATTGATGAAATGGAAAAGGAAGTCTGAAAGCTCACTGAAGAAAATACTTCCTTAAAAATTAGAATGGAGCAATTGGAAGCTAGTGACTTTATGAGAAATCAAGACACTGTAAAACAAATCCAAAAGAATGAAAAAAAAGATAGAAAACAATGTGAAATATCTCATTGGATAAACAACTGACCTGGGAAATAGATCCAGGAGAGAGAATTTAAAAATTATTGGACTATCTGAAAACCATGCTCAAAAAAAAGAGCCTAGACATCATCTTTCAAGAAATGATCAAGGAAAATTGCCCTGATATTTTAGAACCAGAGGGCAAAATAGAAATGGAAAGAATTCATTGATCCCCTCCTAAAAGAGATCCCCAAAGGAAAACTCCTAGGAATATTGTAGGCAAATTACAGAGTTGCCAGGTCAAGGAGAAAATATTGCAAGCAGCCAGAAAGAAACAATCCAAGTATTATGGAAACACAATCAAGATAACACAAGGTTTAGCAGCCTCTACATTAAGGGGCCACGGGGTATGGAATATGATATTCTGGAGGGCAAAGAAGATAGGATTACATCCAAGAATCATTTATCCAGCAAAACTGAGTATAATCCTTCAGGGGAAAAATGGACGTTCAGTGAAATAGAGGACTTTCAAGTATTCATGATGAAAAGACCAGAGCTGAATAGAAAATTCAACTTTCAAATACAAGACTCAAAAGAAGCATGAAGAGGTAAACAGGAAAGAGAAATCATAAAAGACTTATTAAGATTGAACTGTTTATATTCCTCCATGAAAAGATGATATTTGTAACTCTTGAGACCTTTGTCAGTATTAGGGTAGTCGGAGAGAAAAAAAAAACATATATATGGATAGATAGATAGATAGATAGATAGATGGCACAGGGTGAATTGAAGATGAAGGAGTGATATCTGAAGAACAAAATTAAGGGTTGAGAGATGATTATACTGGGAGAAGGAGAAAGAGTGAGGTGGAATGGAGTAAATCATCTCACATAAAACAGACAACAGAAGGCTTTTACAGTGGAGGGGAAATGGGGAAAGGTGAGAGGGAATGAATGAATCTTATTTTCACTGGGTTTGACTTAAGAAGGGAATAACATACACACTCAATTGGGTATAGAAATCTATCTTATTCTACAGGAAAATAGGGGGGAAGGGGATAAGAGAGTGGGGGATGACAGAGTGGAGGGCAGATTGGGGGGGCAATCAGAAGCAAACAATTCTGAGGAGGGACAAGGTCAAAAGAGAGAATAGAATAAATGGGGGGAATGATAGGATGAAGGGAAATATAATTAGTTTTTTACAACATGACTATTATGGAAGTATTTTGCATGACTCCACATGTATAGATTGTATTGAGTTGCTTGCCTTCTCAATGAGGGTGGGTGGGGAGGGAAGAAGGGAGAAAATTTGGAACCCAAACTTGTAAAAACAGATGTTAAAACTTGTTTTAACATGCAGCTGGGAAATAAAATATATAGGCAATAGGGTATAGAAATCTGTCCTGCCCTATAGGAAAACAGAAGGGGGAGGGGATAAGAGAAGGTGGGGGGGAGATAAAATGGAGGGCAGATTAGGGGAAGGGATATTCAGAATGCACATTGTCTTGGGGTGGGGGAGGGGCAAGATGGGGAGAAAATTTGGAACTCAAAATCTTGTGGAAGTGAATGTTGAAATCTAAAAATAAATAAATTAATAAAAAAGAAAAAGAGTATAAAAATCTAAATTCGGAAAGAAATAAGAGGGTATGGGGATAGGGTGGAGGGAGAAGACAAGGGAGGGATGCTTGGAGGGGTAGTAGGTTAAGGTATAGGAGGGCAAGGTAGTTGGTAGAAGTAAAGTAGAGGAGTGAAGAGGTTTAGGAATAGGATGAGAAGGATAGTTAGAAAACTAGGAAGGAGAAAAATATACAAGTAATCATAGTTTAAAATGTGAATGGGATGAATTGTCCATAAAATGGAAACTGATAGCAGAATAAAAATTTGAATTCAACAATACATTATTTTCAGGAAATGCTATAAAAATGAGAGATATATATATATCTATAAAATAAGTGTCAGAAATAGAAATTAATATGTAAAAAAGCAGAGATAGTAATTAAGATCTCAGTCAGTTAAAGGTAAAATAGATTTAATCAAAAGAGAAAAATATGGAAGCTACACTATGTGTCAGCCCTATTAATCAATAGTTTTAAACCATATAAAATAACTAGACAGTATTGAAAAAAAGATATGAGAATATACCTGCCGAAACAGACACATGAACCATATGAATATAATCCCCAAATACCTTTTTATACAAAGTTAGATCTAAATAATTGAAGTAATATTTATTGTGCATGAATAGGTAAAGCTAATATAAAAAAATGGCAATTTTACCTAGTTAATATATTTATGTAATACCATCTCAATCAAATTACTAAAAAAAAAAAACTTACTGAGTCAGGAAAAATTATAACAGAGTTCATTTGGTAGAGCCGAGGGTCAGGAACTTCAAGGAAACCAGGGGACAAAGATATGAAGGAAATAGTTCAGTAGTATCAGACCTTAAACCAAATTATAAGGTGAGAGCACTGTTGAAGTGTAAAATGGATAATTCTGATTATTTTAAATTAAAAATTTTCCTGCATAAATAAAACCTATGTAGCCAAGAATTGGGGGAATGCAAAAAATTTTGGGAAAAAAGTTCTCATAGACAATCTCTTAGACAGATTGTGATTTGTGTGAGAATATTATTGTGGTATAGGGAATGAAGAATCAGTGAACTTAAGAAAAATATTGAAAGACTTAGACTTAAGAAGGAAGATGCTATCCACCTGCAGCAGAAATACAGATGACAAGTGGAAATAAGCATATGTGTATACATATATATGATTATGGAAATCTATCTATCTATGTATCTATCTATATATCTACGTATTATATGTGTGTATGCACATATACATATATACACACATACACATATACACGCAATCTATCTATTTATATATATACACACACTTAATTATAGCCTTCTTTGTTGGGGGAAAGGAAGGTAAAAAATAAGTAAAAAATGCACAATAGAGGATAAAAGAAAACCTACAAGGAAGCAAAGAATGATTGACAGCTTTGAAAATAATGTCTAGTACTTATTATATTGGTTTTCTTGAAATGGAAATTTATTGCTTTATATTGAATCATCTCTTGTGTTCTACTGTGTACATGGCAATGTTTTTCTTTTCTTATTTTGTATTTAAGTTTAAAATAAATTTAAAAATTAAAAAAAGAAGAAAAGAAAAAAAGAGTCTACTCAGAGGTCATGTTGGTATGTTGGTATATCTCAAAAGAAGAATGGAAGAGATAGCACTGAGATACGCAATGAGAGAAGGGGTAAGAGAGAAGAGGAAAGGGGGAAATTATCTCATAAGAATCTCACAAGGAAGAGGTTTTTCTGGGGTTTTTTTGTTTGTTTTTACAATGGAGGGGATAATTGGGGGGTGAGCAATGCTTGAATCTCAATCTCATCTGTACTGGTTCAAGCAGGGAATAGTTTATAATATACATACAATTTTGCATAGAAATTCGTCTTACCCATTCAGGAGGTATGAGGGGAAAGGAAAAGGAAAGGGAAGGAGGGACTTTGATAAGAGGGAGGGCAGATTAACCAAGAGAATTATCTGAAACAAAACAGACTTTTGAGGAGGGAGCAAGGTAGAAAAAATGAGAACGCTAAATAGAAGAGAATAGGATACAGACAAATACATAGCAATCATAACTGTGAATGTGAATGACATGAGCTTGCCCGTAAAATGGAAAAGAATATCAGAATGGACTAGAAACTAGAATCCAAGAAATATATTGTTTACAAGAGACCTGCTTGAAACAAAAAGACACACAGAGTTATTCAAGGAAACTACTTTTTATTAAAAGTGTCATAGAAAATAAATATCAATCCTGAACATATATGCACTAAATGATATAGCATGCAAATTCTTAAAGGAAAATTTAAGTGGTTACAGGAGAAATAGACAGCAAAACTATACTAGTGGGGAGGGGGCATTAATTTAATCTTCCAAAACCTAGTAAATCTAACCATAAAATAAGAAAGAAATTAAGGAAATGAATAAAATTTTAGAAAGTTTTGCTATGATAGACCTCTGGAAATATTGAATGGGGAAGGAAAAGATTTACCTTTTCTCAGTTCTGTTTGGTACCTTCACAAAAATTGACCATACCCTAGTGCATAAAAACCTCACAACCAAATTCAGAAAAGCAGAAATATCAAATGCCCATTTTCCCAACCATAATGCAATAAAAATTACATGTGGTAAAGGATACTAGAGGTATAGATGAAAAATTAATTGAAAGTAAATAATCATTCCTAAAGAATGAATGGATCAAGGAACAAATATAATTTCATTAAAGATAATGGCAACAATGAGACAACATACCATAATTTGTGGGATGCAGCCAAAGCAGTACTTAGCAGAAATTTTATATCTCTAAACATGTACATCAATAAAAGAGAGAAAAACCAGATCAGTGAGTTGGGCATGCAACTGAAAAAAAATTAGAAAAAAATATGAATTAAAACCCAATTGGATACAAAAAAAATCCTAAAAATCAAAAGAGAGATCAATAAAATGAAAAGTTAAAAACCACTGGCCAAATAAAACTAGAAGTTGGTTTATGAGGGAAAAAATAATAAAACACTGGCTAATTTAATTATTTTTAATAGATAACAAATTACTAGTATCAAAATGTTAAAGGATAAATGAACAATCAATAAAAATGAAATTAAAGCAATGATTAGGAGCTATTTTGTTCAACTTTGTGTGAATAAAACTAACAATCTAAATGAAATAAATGAATATCTACAAAAATTAAAATTGCCTAGATTAACAGAAGAAGTAATAGAAAACATAGATAAATCTAACTTAAGAAAAAATTGAGCATGCTATAATTAAGTGCCCTAAAGGAAAAAAAAAATTTGAATTTACAAGTCAATTCTACCGAATTTTTAAAGAACAATCAATTCTAATACTACATAAACTGTTGGAAAAAATACATAAAGAAAGAGTTCTACCAAATTTCTTCTATGATGCAAAAATGATTTTTGATACCTAAACCAGGGAGTACAAGTAGAGAGAAAGAAAACTATAAGTCAATTTTCCTAATGAATATTGATGCAAACATTTTAAATTAAATATTAGCAAGGCAACTACAACAATATATTCCCAAGATCATGTAGTATTATTAAACTGAATTTATACCAGCAATGCAGGGCTGGTACAATATTAGGAAAACTAAGCATAAGTGAGCATATCAATAAAAAATTGAATAAATTCATATGATTTTATCAATAGATTCAGGGGAAAAAAGTTTTAGGGTAAATACACAACCCTTTACTACTGAAAACATTACCAGAATAGGAATACCTACAGCTTTTCTTAAAGTGATATGTAGTATCTAAAACCAAGACCAAACATTATCTGTAACGGGAATAAGATAGAAGTTTTCCTAATAAGATGAGGAGTGAAGCAAGAATGTTATTATTATTATTCAATATTACTAGAAATGCTAGATATAGCAATGACAAGAAAAATAAATTGAAAAAAAGAAGCATAGATAATGTGGAACCAAAACTATCACTTTTTTGCCAGTGATATGATGGTATACTTGGGCAGCTAGGTGGCACAGTGGATAGAGAGCAGGGCTTAGAGTCAAAATTCCTTTTCCTGAGTTCAAATCCAGCTTAGCCATTTACTAGCTGTAAGATCCTGGGCAAGTCACTTAACCCAGTTTGCCTCAGTTTTTTCATCTGTAAAATGAACTGGAAAAGGAAATGGCAAACTGCTCTAGTATCTTTGCCAAGAAAACCTCAGATGAGGTCATAAAGAAGTAGACATGATTGAAACTACTGAACAACATACCTGGAGAACCAAGGAGAATCAACTAAAAAAGCTTCCTAAAACAATGGATAATTTTAGCACAGTTGTAGGACATAAAATAAATCCACTCAAGTCATTGATATTTTTTCATATTACCAAAAAAAAAAAAAAACCAGTAGGGAAAAACAGAGAAATTCCATTTAACATAACTATAGATAGTATAAAACACTTGGAAATCTACTTGCTAAGGCAGACCCAGGAACTATTTGAACACTATTACAAAGCACTATTCACATAAATAAAGACAGACCTAGACAATTGGAAAAATATTAATTGTTAATAGGTAGGCTGAATCAATATAACAAAAATGACAATACTATCTAAATTAACTTACTTATTCTGTACCACACCAATCAAATTACCAAATTATTACTTCATTAAGCTAGGGAAAAGTAATAAAAAAATTCATCTAGAGGAACAAAAGTTTGAAAGACTATCAAAAGAATATCATGAGGAAAAATATATATAAAGGTAAGGAACCTAGCAGTATCAGATATCAAACTATACTACAGATTGGTAATTAGAAAAACAATTTGGTACTATGTAAGAAATATAGTGGTTGATCAATGGAATAAATTAGTGACAATTTACCAAAGGAAATGAGCACAGTAACCTAATTTTTTATAAACCCAAAGATTCCAGCAGGTGGGGCAAGAACTTACTTTTTGACAAAAACTCCTGGGACAACCAGAAGGTAGTCTTATCAGAAACTAGGCACAGACCAACATCTCACACTGTATACCAAGATAAGATAAAAACGGGTATATGATTTAGACACAAAGGGGGATATTATAAATAAATTAAGATGGAAAAATGGAGGGAAAATATCTGTCAGATTTATGGATAGATAAAGAATTCATGACCATATAAGAGATAGAGAGGATCACAGGAGGTAAAATGCATATTTTTATTTAAATTAAATTGTTTTTTTTTTCTGTACAAATATAACCAATGCAGTCAGAATTAGAAGGAAAAAAAAGGAACTGGGGAAAACATTATAGCAAGTTTTTCTTATGAAGGTCTCACTTCTCAGATATGCAGAGAATTGAATAAGATTTATAAAAATAAGAGCCATTTCCTAACTGGCAAATGGTTGAAGGATATGAACAAACATTTTCCAGAATTAAACAAAGTTATCAATAGTCATATGTAAAAATGGTCTAAATTACTAACAAATAAAGAAAAGCAAAACAGAATAATGCTGATGTATCACTTCACACTATCAGACTAGCTGAGATAATAGAAAAGGAAAATGGTGAATGCTGGAAGGGATGTGGGAAAATAGGTACACTAATGAACTGCTGGTAGAGCTGTGAACTAGTCCAAACATTCTGAAGAACAATTTGGAGCTATGCCAAAGGGCAAAAAAAACTACATAACCTTTAATATGGCAATACTGCTACTAAATGTATTCCCCAAAGAGACCAAATAAATAACATATACATATATGTGTATACTTACATATGCAAAATACACATATTTAGCAGCTCTTTTGGGGTCAGCAAAGAATTGGAAACTGCTTTAGATGGAGTACTACTATTAGTCTGTGAAAAATGATGAAGGTGACAGTTTCAGAAAAATCTGGGAAAACATAGGAACTGATTTGAAGTACAGTGAGTAGTACTAGGAGAACCATGTATACAGTAATAGCGATATTTCAATGATAATCAACTGTGAAAGTCAGGAACTTTGATTAATATAATAATGACAATTCCTAGGGAGTCATGATGAAAAATGGTATTCACCCCCAGATATAGAACTGATGGATTCTGAATACAGATTGAATTAGATATTTTTTCTCTTTATTTTTTTCTTGCTTCTTTTTTTCATACAACATGGCTAATGTGGAAATATGTTTTGCATGACCTCATATGTATAATGGATTTCACATTCTTTTTGCCTTCTCAATTGGTCAGGGAAGTGATGGAAGGAGGGGGAAAATTTGGAACTGAATATAAAAATTTTTAAAAAATGATCACTTATAGTTCCTTTTCATTATATTTAGTAAATAAAAATGTTTTTCACAGCTCTATAATAAATACTTGTTGAAAGAATGAATGAATGATAACATTTCAAAACACTTTAAGTGTTAACTCTTTCCTCTCAGCAACCCTATAGGTAGTAAAAGTATGATTACCTCCATTTTGCAGATGAGAAAATTAAACCTCAGAAAGAAATTCAGATTGTCTATTTGGTGCACATAAATGAAGTCTTAGATATTTGAAACATGAGCATTATTTTTAAAAAGTGACTGAATGATATATCTGTGTGGTGGTTTTTTTTTTATGAAATTGATGGGAGCCATGATGCAAGTTTTATAGCAAGACTGAATTCAAAAATAACAAAAAGATCTTTCTAATAAATTTGGGTTTTCTTGAGGTTTATTCATATCATTGCATAAGCATTTGATGAACTTAAAGTCATGTAAAACACATATGCTTTCAGTAAGTCAGAGAGGTCATGTCAGATTAATTTGGGTATATAAGGAAACCCAACCATATCACATAGCTCTTTCACCAATGCCTAAATGATGCTCCCAAGAGCCAAATTTGGAGTTATACATCCTCATTAAGAAGAATGAGTGTGTTTCTTTGAAATGAATATTCATCAAAATTCACAACATTAAAATTTAAATAAGTCTATTCTTGTATCAAAAATTCCAACATTTTTTGAGATGTATGTCATGTACTTAATATAGCATTAGCAATTAATCACCTAATTGCCTTAAATTGAATGAAGTAAGTATGATAAGAAAAGCTAAATATGGATATATGAAGACAGAATTGGAATAACTGTGAGTAGAAATTGTAGATTTGAAAATTATTAGTAAAGAAAACTAGTGTTTTCTCTGTAAAAAATAGATGGCTTGGAGAGAAATGAGAACAGGGAGAGACAGAGAGAGGGAGAGAGAGAGAGAGATGAGGGGAAAGTAAGAGGGAGAAAAGCTAGAAGGAAGTGAGGGAGAGACAGGGAGACAGAGAGATAGAAACAGAAGCTGATACAGAGAAACAGAGCCAGACACAGAGGCAGAAAGTATAAAGATGTATTAAATTTCTACTGTGCTTCATTCTTAATGAGAAGCATGAGAAAATTATATAAGTAACTTGATGTATCTTCCTAGCAACTGTAATTAAATTTTACTGGGTTAAGTTTAACGTAGAGTTGTAACTTTATTTTAGTGGATTTTTATTATTTAAAACAAATTTTTCAATTTGAATGATTATTATAAGTTCTACCTCTGCAATGTCTTTCTCAACATCTCCTGTCACCATCATTACCTTATTACAGGCCCTTATTACTACCTGCCTCAATGCCTGAGAGAGTCTTCTAAAAGGTCTTCTCTATTCTACTCCATCCAGACTGTATTTCAAAATGATTCCAGGTGACTCCTTATAGGCTGAAGTGGTTATATCACTCCTTTCATCAAAATCTTTCAACAACTTCCTTTTGCCTAATACACACACACACACACACACAGAGAGAGAGAGAGAGAGAGAGAGAGAGAGAGAGAGAGAGAGAGAGATCCAAAACTACTTTTCTTGTTGGTCTTTTGGCTATGTTAGGTAAGCTTTTGCCTCAGTTTTCAGGGGCCCTGGTGTCCAAGTGACTTGTAAACCTTCTCTATACCACTTTTCCACATGTGCTGAATATGTTACCCTCCTGTTCCTCCTCCAGGTTCCCTCTGTGCATTGTCTTCCCATGTTAGAATGTAAGATCTTTAAAGCCTGGGTTTACCTTGGTTGCTTAGATTTGTATTTCCAGCCCTTAGCACAGTGACTGGCAAACATTAAATGCTTAACAAATGTTTTATATATCTATTTATCCATTTACTTGATGGTACCTCATCCTTTAGCTCCCACACACACACAAAGCTTTTCTGACTCTTTGCCTTTATTATTCCTTAATTCTGGAAGCACTGTCTTAAGCCCATGCAGCTTTTTTTATTCCTAACAATCTTTTAAAATTCAATTTAAATGCCATTTTATTCAAGAAGTCTGCTCTGATTCCTACCTTAGTTTATGTTTATCATATCCTTTTATTTCACTGAAGGCCTCAAAAAAGGGCCAGTGCATTTTCTTAGGTAAATTTTTATTTTCCATGGAGCCTTTCCATTTTCCATTTATTTTCCATGTTCTGCCCATAATAGATGCTTGAACATGGTTGTTGAAAGGTTCAGTTCATTTTTATAAAAGCAGTTTTATTTAATCATGCAAAGCTCAAAGATATGGTAATTATACCATCTAATCATATAGCATTGCAGATAATATTTCCATTAACCATCATATAAAAAAGTTTTGTTTAATTTTTTTAAATTTTAAGTAAGATACACAGTAATGCACTAACTCCTGATCATTTTACTGCTAATATTTTCAGACCTTGATATGAGGCTCAACTTGTAGTTGTCAAAGACCAGTTAACTATGACATGTTAACTATGATAAAGTTCAAGGTTAATAGTGCAAAATTAAGTGGGGCAAGAAGATACTTGGAAGAGCATCAAAGCAGTAAACATTAGAATCTAGAATAACCAGAGACCAAGACTAGTAATACAATTTAATCAACAAACATGCCTCCTGCAAGTGTTTTCTTAACCTGGACTTTAAAATTCAAAATCAAGAATTAAGAACTGAAAAATTGGGAAGGCTTGCCTTTTTTTCTGACTATGAATAAATTAGAAGAGGATGAACATTCTAAGTTAGCTTCATAGCATGATATTTAAATTTTTCATTTTCTTCTTGGTTTAGATAGATTGTATTTTTTCAAAGGAACATATTTTACATATTTAGCAGAGTTAAAATTTAAACATATTTTTCAAAAATAATGATGCAACCCTTTTGTTGAAGAAAGATATCATGAATAAATAACTGTGTTGCTTGAGAGAAATAAAACTATTTACAAGTCCTGTTTTCTTATCATTTCTTACCTTCCAGTTCAGTAAGGCATAACATCCCTCTAAGATCCCTTAAGCTGCTGAATTCAAAATGGTTCAACTTTTACATTATTTTTATGAGGATGTGCTTGAATTCATTTTGGTAAATAAAATAATCAAATAGTTATTCATTTTTTCTGCCAAGTTAATCATGAGTGCAGGACACAGCTTTATTTTTTGAGGCATTTGGGGATAAGGGACTTGCCCAGAGTCACACCGCTAGTAAGTGTCAAGTGTCTGAGTTCAGATTTGATCTCAGGTCCTCCTGACTCCAAGGCCAGCATTCTATCCACTATGCCATCTAGCTGCCCCATGGACATAGCTCTAAGATGTTTAGCAGTGTTCACTTCAAAAATAAGATCTTCACTTCTGTGAATTATGAATTGTTTGTATTCAGATTCACATAACAAGAATGCATTTTTGTAGGAAAACATATATGAAATTGAGCCTTCCTTAATACTGATTGAAAACATCTTCCAATTAAATCAAATTAATAACCAATCAATAAATGTTTCCCAAGAACCTATTAACTGTGATTTTGAGAGGCAGTGTATAAAATATAGAACCAGGAGTCAGAAAGACCTGGGTTCAATGCTGATCTCTAGCA
Organism: Vombatus ursinus; assembly: GCF_900497805.2. NCBI lineage: Eukaryota > Metazoa > Chordata > Mammalia > Diprotodontia > Vombatidae > Vombatus > Vombatus ursinus. The sequence goes on along the minus strand of NW_020954552.1, from coordinate 13,226,320 downwards.
TGTATTAGGCCGGGCAAACAAACTACTCAACCTCTCCAAAACGAACTCTAAAGGATTATCCTCTGCATGACATAATCACAGGTGTAAAACTTGTCATCTTACACAGCGTGGTATGGTTCAAATGAAATAATGTGTGGGAAAAGAAGTGTCAAACTCAAACAGAAATGGATACCTGAAGACACATATTGACTTAGAAAACCACAAATTAATGTTATCTACCTTGTATTTTATTTTAATTTATTTTGTTTAACATTTCCCAATTACATTTTAATTTGGCCCACTTGGGAGGGGTCCTGTGTTTGATATCTCTAGTGCTTTGTAAACTGTGATGTAGTAAATAAATGCCAATTACTATTTTAAGGCACTACACTAGGTGCTAAAAGGAGGAGAAGATCAAAAACTTGGTTTAATACGCATTTTATTAGTGGATTCATGATTTTGAGCCTTAGTGAACATTGGTCTGATTTATTTTTATCACTGAAAATCAAAAGTTTTTTTAAAATTTTTAATAAAATGAATAGTACTTTTGCAATGAAAGTATTTTTTTTAATTATAGTCATCTTTTTGGGGGGAGGTGTTGGGGGCAGCATGGTTCAACAAAAGAGGATTAAACTTGGAAACAGATGCCATCAATTCAAATTCTGGCCCTGTGCCTTACTACACATGTGACTTCGCACATAAGCCTGTTGGTCCTCAGTTTTCTCACCTATGAAATGAGGGAATTGGATAGAGAACCTCTAAGGTCCTTCTAGCTCTAGATTCACAGCCTTCTATAGCCCAGATTTTCTCATAGTTCTAAGAGATGCAGTCCTTTTAAACCTTTTAAGGTTATAAAGAAGCCTATTTTTGGAAATGGGAAGAAGACCCTAAATACAACTCAATTTAAATCACCAGTGAAAAAGAAGGACTCAATTTCTTATGTTTTCTCTACAAAAAAAGCCTTCTTTTTTAATTGCATCTAAATATGCCTTCAAAAATTAGGAAGCAAACCAACAGGAAATAATAATAAATAATAATTACATAGCACTTTACATATATTATCTCATTTGAGACTCAAAACAAGTCAGTCATGCAGGTACTACAGTTATCCTTATCTCCAATTTACAAAAGAGGAAACTGAAGCTTAGAAAGGTTGTCATTTCACAATGGTCACACAGGTATGAAGTCTCAGAAGCAGTATTTGAACTCAGGTTTTCTTGACTCCCAGGTCTTGTCTTATACTTTATTTACTACTGTAGTCATTGTGCAAATCAAGCCAGAATCTCCTGTCCACGGAAACAGTTAGGAGGGATGGAGTGATACACACACAAACACACACACACACACACACACACACACACATACACATATATACATACATACACACATACATCTAAATACACACACACACATATATATATACACACATACATACATATTTATACAGACGTATACACATACATATACACATACACACATCGAGTCCAAGTGGCAGAGAAATATCTTATGAATGGAAGAAACAAGCCTCAGAGGTTTTGTGTTTTATAAGCACAGGGAAAGGGGAAAAAATCACTCTTTTCTATGCCTCACCCCTTCATAAGAAAAAAGAAAGACATCTGGGAAAGGGAGCAGTAGAGGAGAGTATGCTCAAAGTTTATTGCCATGGCAGCTGAAAGAAGAATAAAGAAGTCAAAGCAGGCAGCTGGCAAAAGTGCTCTCTTACTTTGGATCCCCAAGCCCTTCTCACCAAGAGGTGAGAGAAAAGAGCTTTCAGTCATTCACTGAAGCCACAAATCAGAATCCACACGACTGCAATTATTACTCCCATGCTACTGACTCTCAATTTATCTCAAACCCCAAACTTGAGATATAGCATGGTTTGTTCAAGAGATTAACAAGTGCCTGGGTTCAAATCTGCTTCAACCATTTATTAGTTGTATAATCTCTTTATTTCTCAGAATTTCTGTTACCTCCTCTGTAAAATGAGGATAAATACAGCCATAATACCTATGTGATTGTGAGGTTGGGATAAGGGCAAAAGATGCAACTTCATTTCATATGGAAATTCTAGATGAGAAAACATTTTTTCAAGGCAGGTCAGCATCATCTTTCCAATTTCTAGTCTTAGAGGAATGTTTGGAGCACTGGGAAGTTAATTGACTGGCTCAGGGTCACATAGTCAGTGGCAAAAGTAAGATTTGAGTTCAGAACTTCTTTATACAAAGGCCACCTCCTATTGATTATGTAATCTGCCACTCATAGTATTATGATGAGGCAACTTAGTGGCCCAGTAAATAGAGTGCTAAATGTGGAATCAGGAAGACCTGAGTGCCAATACTGCCTCTGTCACTATGTGACCCAGGGTCAGACATTTCACATCTGAGCCTCAGATCCCTCATCTGTAAAATGGCAATAACTACAGCACCTACCTCCCAGTGTTTCAGTGAGGATAAAATGATATAATATATGTAAAGAATTTTGCAAACCTTAAAGTGCTACATAAAGGCTATCTATTACAAGATTCAAATTAAATAATGCACATAGAAGTATTGTGGAAATTTTAAAGTGCTATATAAATATCATTTATGGCTCTTATCTCTTAACTGAACTGTCTTCTATTTCCAATTGCTTTGAGGATATATGCCCTTGGATATTCCATCAGAATATCACACTAAAGATATTGAAAATTTAATTCACCATCTGTCTTTCTAGAGCTGCCCCTTTCTTTTTTCCAACCTCTCTAATTATTTTGATGGCACTGCCACCCTTCCCATCATCCAGGCTTAAAACTTAGCAGTCATCATTTGGCCATCATCTCTCCCTCATGCCACATACCTAATAGTTTACTAAGTCTTTTGCATCCTTCTCTACAATATTTCTATCATTCATGTGTGAATGTTATGCTCACACTCCTATGTCCAGTCTCTTATTACCTACTGCCATTGCAATAGCCTGCTAAATTGTCTCTCTGCCTCTGTATTTTCCTCTCCTTTCTCAACTCAGTCATACACATGGCTATTAGATAATCTCCCTGAACACATCTGCCTATGTCACTCTCCTGCTCAAAAAAAAAAAATCTGCAATTCCCTTTTCTCTATAGGATAGATTAGAACCTCGTTAGCCTGACATGAACTGCTCTCCACAGGCTAGCTCTTACCTATCACTATCTGTGCTATAACAAATAGGGAGCATTATCAGGTCCATGGAGCACATGATATGACTCAATGACCCAATACATTTAAAAAAGAGCAAAGCTTTCTTCTGAGGTTTTGCAATATTAGATACTATTTTTGAAGTTTCTGTTACAAGTTTTTAGAGCTGCCTTGTGTTCATTAAAAACTATTTCTTCGTGATACATTTATCACCAGTACTTGTGCTAAGAAGGAAATAACTAAATCTCTCCTCTTCCCCTTCAAAAAATAAAAGGAAAAAAACATTAAGATCTGAATTAGTAGATGCCAAAAACTTGCTAATCAAAGTGCTCCAGGCAAAATAGCAAAACAAGAAAATACTTCAAGTCTTCTGCCCCCCAATACATTTCTGCTATTTTCCCCACCTTACATTTCACCCCAAGTAACTTTCAGCACATAATTCCTCTACCCAACTAGCTGCCTCATGGCATAATGTTTCACCCCTTCCAAATCAAACCTTCCCTGAGGAAAAAATCTGGAAAAAAAGTCCCTCCTTCTAAACTGAAAATTTATACGGCATAATGTGCTATTTTTCTTCAAGGGTATATTTGCATTTAACCTAGGATAAAGTGATTCAAATTAAAGGATTTTTTACATAATTTTGTAGGGAAGGCACCTTCAATTTCTTCAGTCAGAACAGCTTCCCAGTGGTCCATAAACTATATCCTGTGGGTAACCACTGTATAGAATTCAGAGTAAAGAATGGTTTTAGATATCAACTGATCCAACCTCTTTATTTTATAAAAGATGAAAAGGAGATACACAAAGGTAGAATGACTTGTCCAATGTCATAAAAAGAGTAAAAGAAAATCCAGGATTCAAACCCACATCATCAGAATCCAAATCCAATAATCTTTCCACTACAGACCATCTGTGTTGCTCATAAATTTATTAGTACAAATCTATTTGACACAGCTATATCACTATGAAACATATACTAATGTGACCAAAGATGTAGGCAAAGGTCTCATACGTAGAAAAATATTTATAGCAGCATTTTTTGTAATAATGAATGTCTAGAAAGAACCTACATAAGTTCCATGATTGACTTATCCACTTCATCTCAACTACATAAAGATATTTCTGCCCATGATCTTTGCATCAGCCACAATGTTCAACTTCTATGTTCATCACCTCTGAAATTTCTTTATGTCATCATGTTTTATCATTCCACCTCTACAGATGATGTAAGACCACTAAGCAAATTCTTGAGCTAAGCATATACCATGACTGCTAGTCCCTTCTAGCTCTCTGTATTTTCCCAGGCCATCACCTCAATGCTGGCCACAGTCTCCTCCTTTCCCAGTCTTGACCACTTGATGAACCAGTTCAACTGTTTATCTCTATATCATCTTGTATATTCAAATCTCTTGCTTCTTTGACCTTTCTCTTATCATGCTTGGCCAAAAACACAACCCCAGAATATTCCCACGATCTGACTCCTTCACTCCTCTTCATACACTATTTGTCAGAGTTGGAAAAAAATGATGAAGGCATGTTAATTGGGTACAAGATACAGCTATGTTATCAGATCTCAGCTATGCTATTACAACAGCAAAATATTCTTTATCGTCTTCTCAAATTGATTCTCTATTGCATTCACAACAGCCATTTCAAATCTTCCTATTTCTCCTCAAGCCTCCCACAGTTTCCCCTTAACCCAGAATCTTAGTTGAACTTTGACACAATAAAATAAAAGGAAAATAACATTGAAAATCTTTCAAAGACTAATCAAGGTAATGAATAATATCATCCTCATCTGGAGGACCTATCTTCATCTTGGACTCCATGATTAACTTCCTCTATGACAGTGGCTAATATCTTCAGCAAGTATTTGACTCCATCTTTAATTCCTCATTTGATATTAATAATCTGAACAAGATCAAAGTTCTCTCTATTATAACATTTTTAAAAATTGTTAAATTTGGGCATGTGCATTAGAGAGAATTTCTCAAAAGAAAATGTAACCTAGCATTTTTCAGTAACAGTTTTTTTTAAGAGATAACAAACAATAAAGGGAGTGAGATAATGTAGTCTCTTCACCTCTTAGACAATTGTGTAATTGTGAAATTGTGATCTGCTTTCAAAATGTTATTGTCAAGTGACTGCCTATTCCTTTCTCAAACCTTCAAGGATGCCAAAGACATGTGATTAGGTTGGTTACATAAATATGTATAGATATGGAAACATGGGTATATGAGATCCATAGCAATTTATATTTTCTTTATCATATTTTCAATAAAAATATTCTGTGGAATAAAGTCCTTAACAGACTGAAGTCATGCAGATAAGGCATCATCTCACATTACTCTAGGAAGAGATTTCAATCCCATTTCTGGTCTTAGTGTGCTAAACAATTATGTGCATAATAATCTATAGTCCTTAATACTTGATGACAATCTTTGTATTGATGAATAGTCTAAGGATGAACAGTGTAAGGATTTGTCAGGGAAATTCTCAATTACATTGCAATCAAAACTTTTATTCAAAGGTCACAAAGATAAGGTGAATTGTAGGGAAATACACACACACACACACACACACACACACACACACACACACACACACATATATGTGAAGTCAGATTCTCCCAATCTTTTTAGAAGTAGAAATGAAAAACTTTTGGTTAGAGAAGATGCTTGAGAATTCAAGACCTATCATAAAACTAGGAGCATACTGACACCACATGCCTTACTTATAAAAGATGCTAACATTTTTAAGCACTTTTGTTTCTTGATTCCCCAGGTGGTAAATTTTGCATTTGCCTAATTAAGAGTCCCAGGATGAAATGAAAAATTTGAACATAAGGACATTTTACAGTTTGCAGTAACTTTAGCAAACATTTAATGTACAGTTACATATTACTTTGCCAATATCATAGAAATTATTCACAATTTTCTCACATAACAGAATTCCACAGTTAGAAAATAGTTTCAATTCACCTGTTCTGTGCATAGGGAGGAAGACTTTTACTACTTTGTCATACTCCAATAGCTAGTAAAAGCAAAACATCAGACACCATTCCACATTTGTGAATGATGTTTATGGCTTTTTTAGGGCACTGGTGAATAAACCTAATAACCAATTCCATGAAAATTCCTTGAACACTTCATCAAAAGATTAATATTACTTTCCAGAGTGAAAACTCCAAATTTATATAACCTCAACAGCCTAATTCACTTGCTTATATTACAAGGAGTCATGTCCATAGCACAGTCCTTGGAACTGACAATACAGAACTAAAAATGAAAATTTAGAATCGTGAGAAAATGTGCACATTGGTTACCCTTTGCATTTACTTTCCTTTCAATATGGAAATGCTTTGCCATATTCTTTGTGAAAAGTACATGTGAATATTATTTTTCCCCTAAAGATAATCAAAATGTTTACTCTGTACCCTTGAACCCTAATGAAATTTTGACTCAGATTATTTTCTTCCCTACAATTTCATTATTATCTTTACTTATTGTTGTTTGACCTTCCTTCTAAAAGAGGACCATAACATCAGGAAGAAGATGTTATGGCTTTCAAGTGAATTGGATTTAAGAGAGGGAGGGCTGGGCAAAGTCACTAGCCTTAATCTCTCTTCTAGAGCCATCTAAGTCCAGTGGCAAGATATAGATCAATATAGATCAGGACTACTAGAGATGGCCCCAGATGCAATGGGAGGCTAGATCTTTTTCAGCTAATGTCTTTCCCAGGTCTCAGTTTGTCTGAGGCAACTCCCATTCAGTGATTAAGACTAGGTAAATATATGACAAAGAATGGCCTCTTTTACGTAGTAAGAGGATAAAAAACAATCTGGGAGGAGAAGACCTCATGGGTTTCTAGCCAAAACAAAAACAATTGCTATTTACATTCACTCAGGACCCAAACTATGACCAACTAGTCAATGAGAGTGAGAGTGATTGGGTTTAAGGCAAGGTCCATAAAAAAGAAATCTAGCTTGTAAACCACAAGGTATCTTTCTAGGTTTCAGTGACGAAAATTTATATTCCATTGGAAAGAGCACCCACAGGAATTGTATAATATTTATTCTTAGTAAATACTTATTATACAAATACCTGTTCTTGGGTAAACTAGGAAATGTTTTCTTTAAATGCATTCATGACATTTTTTCACTGTGATTTCCTGATGTTTTTTGGCTATTCCCTGAAGTTACTCAACACAATGATTTCCCAGGAGTCTTCTTCAGTCTGTAATGAGACATTTACCTCTTGTTACCTGAACCTAGAAAGAAGGGACATCAGTAAAATGCATTGTAATACTCCCTTTATCCTCTGTCACTTTACAATGAAGTTTTCAAAGGTTACAGCAATGTTGGCTTGACAACATTATTGATTTATACAGGGCTTCAAACCTACCTGTTGAAAATGAGGAGAGAAATGAGATTTCCTTTACCAGTATTATAGGACCCCTGATCTGTCATTAAATTGTTTAGGCATCCTGGGTTCCATTATAATATGGTTGAGCTTTGGCTCCCAAATTGCTCAGAGACATTTTGGTCGATGATTACTCTAATTTACTAGAGTAAATGTTTACTCACAGTGGCTCATAACAAGTACAGAGTGTTGAATTGATTTTCTTTGCCAATATATGATAGTGCTGCCATGGCACAGAGATGGAGTTCATTTCATGCTTTGTAATTATGTGTTAAATCTCTTCCTGTAACTCTGCTGAACTGGGTAATACACGAGTGTATGTTCAATGTCTGCAATCTGAAGCAGGCCTTCTCTTATCTTGCCTGTGCAGATTAATGAAACTCACATTAAATTTGAGCATGTGAATAACAGGAACATTAAGTAACTTCAGAATTTTGTGAAGTTATCTTGTGTGTTGAAGTATTTAAGAGGATGCTGTTGGATATTGATTTGGCTTTTTAAAAATAAGAATAAATGTATTCATAATGCTCCTTGCATTTTTCCTACATTTTTCTTTATTTTTTGACCTCTCCTTTCCCAAGTACCCACTCATTGGTACATTTAGAATTCTCTCTGAAATGAAGGTCCTTTCCACCTATATTTTGTTGAGCCTCCCAAAACATATGCAGTGCAAAAACAATTGTGCCCACCACCCAACACCATTATTATGTCATTCCACTGTTTAGCACAGGAAATTTTCAGAACTTGAAATGCAAGATTATGTATTTTCTGGATTCACATGGAAATTCTTTCCAAGGTTATGTTCATATTTTAGGGGAAGTAAAATTTTATGCATTTAGTCAACAATTCAATTACAAAAAATGAAAATGAAGCATGATTTTGCTTAAGATAACATCATTCTCTGCTTTAACAAACCTCAGTTAGTGTGCCGCATTGTATTAGCATTCATAGATAGTTAAGTTGATGGGGTGCTTGGCTGCTTCTACTGGAACCCCAATTCCATGACCATGTTTCTCCCTAGCCTCAGAAACATTATCCCTGGCAGTTTCTCCCCAGCTCAAGGACACTGTGCCTAACAATTGCTCAAGAGTGGGCCCCAGCGAGACACTTATCTCTTTCCCTGGTGCAGTTACAAATAGCACCTGAAGGAATTATTAGTTTGAACTGGCTTTGCATTGGGTCATAAAGATATTCTTACCCACTGAACTATCTATACTACTGCTCTACCTCATTATCTACATCCTGGACTCCTCATTATCTCTATTTTAGACCTAAGACATATGAATACTCCCTACGTCTATTTTGTCAAACAAGACATTTACTGGTGGCACACTGGACAACTCTCAGTTACCCCTCACCGCTAGTTAACTTAGTGACATAGCAGGCCTAAAACCACTCCTCCATATGGCCCCCCCTTAAGGGCTTTTCCGAGTGAACTCTGGGTAAAATACCTGCGCAGTAGGTACAAAAAGTGCATGTTCCTTTAAGAACTGACCACTCTTTATCCACTCCCTGATCCTGCACTGAATCACCTAGTTAGCATATTTGGCACATATTTCATTGTATTTTATCCTATATAAAATTTAACTGTACCCCTCTAAGGTCGCAGATTCCTTAAGAATCCTTGCCTGCTATATGGCATAACAATAAACTTTTTGCCAACTTGACTTAAAGAATGCTTGAGTCTGTGAATTCATTCCAGACGACCCTGTCCTGTACTCCAATCCCTGAGGGGTCTCAACCTCTCAGACGGCAACAAAGTGATTGCAGGATCATATAGGTCTTTATATAGGGATCCTTACATACGATTGTGATTTGCATCAATATCAGAGGATTTAATATGTGCTCATGGAAACAAACAAAAAAAAGCAAAACTTTCTGAGTGCTATGATATGCACAGTTTCTTTGGTGACTTTAACATATCTGGATTATGATTTGCCGTGCAGTCTCAGGAGATTATGTTACTATTGCTTGTTTTTTAATCAATCAATCATCAGGCATTATTATTTATTTAGAGGCAACTGGTGGGCCAATGGATAGTGCACTGGGCCTGGAGTAGGACTTGACTTCAAACCTGGCCTCAAACGCTTACTAGCTGTATGATGCTGAGGAAGTCAATTAAACTCTGCCTCAGTTTCCTCATCTATAAAATGGAGATAATAATACCTACATAATTCCCTAAGTAATAGCAACCTGGGGATGTTGTGAGGATTAAATGAAAGTGCTTAGCACAGTTTATAACACATGTTGTTGTTTAGTCATTTTTCAGTCATGTCCTAATGTCCTACCCAAGGAAACTTGAGGGTTTCCTGCCAAAGATACTGAAGAGGTTTTTTATTTCTTATGTGCCATTATAGCACATAGGTGCTATACAAATGTTTGTTCTCTCTTATTGAGCAATATCTGTTCAACAGCATTGTGGCCACTAAAAGGTATATAGAATAAAGGTGCTATGCTCAAGTTGCTTATAATCCTCATGCAGAGGGAACAGTAGCACACATATAATATAGTAAGAAAAAATACAGGTTGGTATAAAATTGTGTTATGTCATATGTAAGGAGAAAAAAGTTCAGACATAGGAGAAATCATTGGAAGGCTTCGTGGAGGAAGGACTTCAGCTGGACTTTTAAGAGGAAATAGGTAAGAATAAGAGAAGCAACTTCAGGTAAAGAAAATACCTTGAGCAAAAACACTAGCCAAGGGATGTTTGTGAGACCACGAGGTTTCAGTAGATGAGGTAGCCCTTCTCCTCACCAGAAACAACCCCTCTATAAGTACACTTGAGCCCATGTGTTAGTCTTCTTCAGAAGATTGGCCCTGCAATCTCTCCTCCCTCCCCCTTTCTAGCATGCCTTCATCTGTCTTCCCCAAAAAAATGAAAAAAAGGAAGTAAAGAGTACCTAGCAGTACCACATTTTAAATGATATTTTAAAAAAGTAATCATCATAATTATTTAGTACTAGTTAAGAGAGGTTGAACATTAGAATAGAATAGACACAACAACTAGAAACAAATGCAAAAAGCTGCCTAGTATTTGATAAATTCAAAGACCACAGCTACCATGGTAAGAACTCACTATCTGACAAAAACTTTGGGGAAAACTAGAAAGCAGTCTGGTAGAAAGTAGTTATAGACCAATATCTTGCACTATATACTAAGATAAAATCCAAATTGGTACATGATTCATGTATAAGTCATAATACCACAAACAAATTAGTAGAACAAGGAAGAAATTACCCTTTAGATCCGCAGACAGAGGAAGAGTTCACAACCAAAAAAAATAAAGAGAAAAAAGAAAGAAAACAAAAAAAACAAAGAGGATCACAGAGATAAAATGGAAAATTTTAATTATATAATTTGTTAAAATGTTTTACACAAACAAAGCAAATATAGATAAAATTAATAGGGAAACAACTGGGGATAAGGTAGCAAATTTCATACGTAAAGGTATCATTTCCATGATATATGGGGAAAAGATTCAAATCTATAACAAAATCATTCCCTGTGTAGACAAAAATGCTCAAAATCATTAATAATTAGAGCAATGCAAATGAACTCTAAGATTGCAACTCATGCCAATCAGATTGGCAAATTTAATAATGGTTAATGACAACTGTTGGGGAGACTCTGGGAAAAAAAAAGGTTCATCCTACAGTGCTGGTGGAGATGTGAATTGATATAGCTTTAAAGAAAGCAGTTTGGGACCACACCACAAAAGTTACTGTCCTGTGCATACACTTTAATTCTGTGATACCACTAATAGGTTTATACCTCAATGAGATCAAGGAAAGTTGAAAAAAAAACTCATATGTAGAGAGAGAGACAAAGAGAGAGAGACAGAGAGACAGAGAGAACAAAGAAGAACTAGAAATTAAGAGGGTGATCACAAGATGGTGAGCAGAAAGAATGCTATGTGAATACTATTATATTCATATAGAATAGAATTGTAATATAAGAAATGACAAAGGAGATGGTTTAAGAGAATCCTTGGAAGACTTGTATGAACTGAGGCAGAGTAAATTGAGCAGAACAAGGAGAACAATACATGAAATAAAAAAAAAATATTGTAAAGACAAACAACTTTGAAAGATTTAAGAATTCTGATCAACACAATGCCAACCACAATTCTGGAGGTCTCATGATGAATCATGTTATCAAACTCCTTACAGAGAGATGAAGAACTCAGAGTGCAGAATGAGACAGATATTTTTAGATGTTACAATACATGAGTTAGACTTGATTAACTGAATATTTGTTGCAAAGGTTTTATTTTTCTTTATTTTTGATAAAAGCATAAGTTTTGTTCATTGAAAAAAATTGAAATCAAATAAAAAAATCATGCTGTCTTCCCTGATTAGAATGTAAGCTCTTTGATGGAAAATACTGTTTTGCTTGTTTGTAATTTTGTAACCAGTGATTAGTATTTTTCCTGATATATAGAAAACTATTAATAGTCTATCTAACAGTCAATAAACATTTATTAGGCACATACTATGTGCCAGGCACTCTGCTAAGCAGTGGAGAGACAAATAAAAAAGAAAAGTCTCTGCCCTCAAGGAGATTGCAATCTAATAAGGGAAAACAATACACAAAAGAAAGCAAAAAAAACTGAAGAGGGGGTGCCACCAGAGGGTACCTGGCAGGGGACATAATGTTCTTAGAGACTAAACCAAGCAGGCCAGCTAATGATAAATGAAATTCCATGGTATAGTCTGAACCTTCTATGAAGGGAGGCCTTGGGGAGAGATACTTAATCTATATGTCATCTGTCTTCAGTTTCCTTCTGAATTATCATCCACATCCCTTCCCTTAATTGTACATGTGCTTTGATACACTATCCTGTACCCTCTTTTCTTCTCTTTTATCTTCTGTCTTGACCTAATTTCTCTTTTGAGCACCAGCTCTATATCATCAAATACATGTTGGACACTTCAAGGTAGATGTTGCAGAGGAACGCAAATTCAACATGTCCAAAACGTTATCCCCCTCTTCCCCACCCCCATTCCAAGTTTCCTTATTTTGATCATGGACCCTGCCATCCTTCCAGTCACCCAGGTTTTATTGAGTCATCCTCAATTCTCCTTTTCCCAAGCTCTACATGCACAATATATAAGCTATATAAACTGTGCAGTACTGTTCATTCAACCTCTAAAATGTCTCTTCTCTCCATCCCTTTATCTTCACTCACATGGCTATCAAAATTAGTTCAGGCCCTCACCAATTAAGTTGTAGACTATTTAAATGAACCTCCTAAATGATCTCCCTGCTTCTAGTCTCTTTCTGTTCCAAGTAAGCTTCCACATACCTGACAAAGTGATATTATTAAAACACTTATTTGACTCTATCATTTCTCTGATAAGGAGTTCCAGTGGCACCCTATTTCCTCTAGGATCAATCAATAGTATTTAATAAGTATCTACTATGTGCTGGGTATTATGCTAGATTTCTGGGATACAAAGATGAAATTGTCTTTGCTCTTAGGGGGCTTACATTCTATCCAGGTAGACAACAGGTACATACATATCATACACAGACTATATACACAAAAGAAACAAGCAAAACAGGGACAAAAGGCATTGGCATATTTGGGGACAATGAAAGGCTTTATGTACAAGTTAGCACTTGAAATCTAGGATCAAATATGAACTCTTCTGTTTGGCATCAAAACACAATCTGACCTCAATTTACCTTGCACTCCATGATGCACTCAAACTGGCCTACTTACTGTTCTTTACATATAACACTTCATCCTCCACCTCCAGGTCTTTGCATAGTCTGTTTTTCATGCCTAGAGTGTGTTCTTTCCTCATCTCTACCTCTTAAAATCATTTCACAATTTATCTCAAATGAGTCCTCCAACACAAGGTCTTTGCAGACTCTCTCCCTTTTCCTAAAGCCTCGTCCATCATGTAATTATCTTGCAATTACTTTGTATATAGAACATATGTACATATTATTTCCCTTGATGGAATATAAAATTGACCTTTGCCTTTGAATCCCCATTCTTATGCACAAAGCATAAGTATATAATAGGAGATTAATAAATGCTTGTTTACTGATTAAAGGCAAGAAGCATCTAATTTTGCTTCTGTAGTGCCTGGGACAACACACAGTTATCCATATGTTTCCCATAGTTAATAATTAGTGAATTGTTGAATTGGATTTGCTGAAGTCCCTTGAGTAGAGGAGATAGTTACAAATTTCTGGTGATGTACCTTTTTGAATTTCACTAGTCTGGTCCTCTCATTGTTGACATATAATCTTTAACTAAAGATACCCTAGGCACCTAACCTCCAAAAGCTCAGGATCACCTCCACACCATAATGAGATGTCAGAGTAGGGCTTTAATGGAACAAAATGACAGATCTTTACAGAATGGTTAAATTAAATGGAGATTTTACACAAATGAGTGATGAAAAAATGTTTTATAGATTAAAATGTGGAGTCTAGGGAGAGATGGGAGGCAGTACATAGGCCATAAACCAATGCAGAGGATTTTAGGTCTTATTTGATAGAGCAAGAGCCATGGAAGTTTTTTGCTATAGGGTATTGATGACATGGAAGCATAGACTGAAGAAAATTTATTTGGATAATAGGCTTAGACTGAAGTCTCTGGGGCCATAGACCTCTACGGAATCAAAGAATCTTCTTGTCATAAAAGGAGAAAATATATATATATATATATATATATATATATATATATATATATCAAATGATATTATGCATTTTGCTTTAAAAAAACAAAAGGAAAAAAGCATAATAACATTTAGCATTTGGTGATTAAGTAAACTATAAAACTAGATAAACTTTCATCTTCTGTACTTATATGGTCATAAATGATTTATGGACTTTACCCAAAAGATTGATCAATGTTTCACTTAACATCAGAGGATTTAGAGTTTGAAAGAACCTTAGAGATCATCTAGCTAAATCCCTAATTTCAAAGATGAAAAAGCAAAGACCCATCAAGAGAAATGAATTGATTTGAGGCAGCTAGGTGGCATAGCAGATAGAGCTCCAAGCCTGAAATCAGGAAGACTCATCTTCCAGAGTTCAAATCTGGCCTCAGACACTGACTAGTTGTGTAATCCTAGACAAGTCACTTAACCATGTTTGCCTCAGTTCCTCATCTATAAAGTAGGCTGGAGAAGGAAATGGCAAAGTACTCCAGTATCTTAGCCAAGAGAAGCCCAAAAGGAGTTGCAAGGAGTCAGATAGGACCAAAGCCAATTAACCAATATATAGATATACAGAAGCAGTGCCAAAATTCATTCCCAGGTCCTTTAACCTCTAACCTCAGTCTCTTTCCACATCAAAGCTCATTTAACACTTGACTTCTTCTCCTGTTGCTTTCCTTCCCAATATGCTTCTTTGTACTCAAGAAAATGATTCAATTTAACAAATAAACATTTGCTAAACATTACTATATTTTGGGTGAGAGATAGTGTGGATAGAGAACAACCCTCTAGATGACCTAGGTTCCAGGCCAGCCTCCATCACACAGTAGCTGTGTGACCTTGAACAAGCCATACAAGCCTAGAGAATGCTCTAGGACAATGGTGTCAAACTCAAACAGAAATGGAGCAAGTAAACTGTACATAAGGG
The DNA here is from genome assembly GCF_900497805.2 of Vombatus ursinus. Lineage (NCBI taxonomy): Eukaryota > Metazoa > Chordata > Mammalia > Diprotodontia > Vombatidae > Vombatus > Vombatus ursinus. The sequence continues at coordinate 13,211,163 of NW_020954552.1, read as the reverse complement.
TACCTCACAGGCACATATTAGGAAACCAGATATTAACATAATCCATGTTTTAGTGTATTTTTATTAATTTTGTTAAATTAATAAATAAAATAAATTAGTAAATTGAATTAAATTAAAATAAATTAATAAATAAATATTTTTATTAATTTTGTTGAATTAATAAAATAATTAAAATAAATGAATAGATAAATTCCATAAAATGCAATTTACCAATTCCATTTTAATCTGGTTCCAGTGTACTGATTGTGGGCCACATGATCACATGATTACAGTGGCTAGTGTGTTTGATATCTCTTCTCCTGGCAACTCTCTGACAATACAATTTGGAGAGAAGGTGCTGACTGCATCGGTAAATGGGGTTTCCTCATTCTCTATAACAATGAAATCTCAGGTCTAGTTCTTATACCTCCAGTTATATGTAAAGCACTATGCTAGACTTCCAAAGAAAACAGCCTCAGCTTTCAACAAACTCACATTTTATTGGAAGGGGTGGAATATAAAATCTACACAGAGAATTAAATGCAAAGTCATTTTAAGAGGAAGAGAATACAATTTGAGATCCTGTGACAATTCACTCTGATTTGTCACATTCACCTGTTCCGGATTACATTCATCTCTCCAGTGTAAGATTTTTAAGACCTTGAAAAGATTCTGCCAGAAAAACAACAGAGGATTTCCTAGGCAGAGGTTAATTGCCCTGAGCAATTCATTAAATAGAAATAGGAAAAAAAAATAAAAACAGAATGGGAAAGAGAAGTGAAGTCTTTTCCAAACCCCCTGAGGTGAGAAAATGGACAAAAAGGAGTGAGGTAGACAGGAAGACACATACCCCACTTCCATCTTCACAAATATTGTGATGTCTGTTCATATGCGAGGTTCCCTATGTTGACTTTGATTTCAAATGTTAATATCTCACTTTTATTCCCCAAAGTCTGACTGGGAGGTGATCCCATTTTTCTAGCCGAACCATTCCATAAATAGGATTTTGATACTGTTTTGTTGTCATTTAAAAAAGGCACTGGGTGGCTCCCTCAAACTCCAGCAGTGAACCCATTCTCTTGTCAATTATTAGGTATGGAAAAAGAGTGGGAGTAGCAGCATAAACATGGGCTAATGGGCTTCCCTCACATAAATCATGTCCCCTGCCTGACTTTAAAGCCTCTATTCTCTTTTCCCTTCATCTGGCTATGATCAAAAGCAAAATAATAAATTAACAAGTCTCTGCATCTGAAGTCTAGGAGAAGCTAATAAAGTGTGAACCTCCAAAGTCCAGATTAAGAGCCAAGAGTTACTCACAATGTACATTTCCTACTTCCATTTCCAGACCTAGTCATTTGTACATGAAGGGTTATCTTTATCCCAGTAAAATACTACACTGAAGAGCCCAGGTGATCCCCATTGGATTCCAGCCTCCTGACCTAATCTCTCCATTAAATGGACATGTGACATTTGTTCTTAGAGCTTCATTTGTTTTGCAGCACTTTTTAGATATCAGGCAGAATCAACTATCCAAGAAAATCCAATTATTTGCTCTTTTACTTAGGACAGAAAAAATTTTCCTGACTAAACCATAGCAATAGATTTCTAGGGATAGCAGATTATATATTAAGTTCGTGTTTTGTTGCTTTTGTTGTTTTTTTGGGGGGGGGCGGGGGCAGGAAATGGTGAGCAACAACTATATGACATAATGTGTTTACAGCTACCAGCACACCAGAATGATCTCATTTGAGTAGGCCACAAAATTAGACTGTGCAAACACCAAGTCCCCAGAACAGGTTGCTGCCCCTTAGGCTTGTCCCCTTAACCAGGCTGATGCTGTGCAAAGTAGTAAGCTTGAGAATTGTAGCATCAAACTTCAAATTCACCAAGAACCATTTATTCAGTACCTATATTGTGAAAAGTACCAAGCTACACAATTAGCAAAAATGAAATAAAGAAGGGACCTTAGATATAATTTGGTCTATTGACTTTATTTTACAGAACAGGAAACTAAGTTCAGTCAATCAATCAAGAAGCATTAATGAAGAGCTTACTACACGCCAGGCACCCTGCTATGTGGTGGGAAACAAACACAGGTAACAAAAAAGACAGTTCTAGCCCTCAAGAGCTTATATCCTAATGGGGGAAGATAACGCAAAACAGGAAACTGAAGGAGAACACAGAATTCCATTCCTAGTAGGCAGATAGAATCACAAGGAATGTACTGATGGACTTTGGTGACAGGATTATGGTATCCTTTATTCTGTTTATCCGTTGTAATATCATGTTTATAATGTGTTGCAGCCAATTCACACCTACCATGTCCTTCAGTGTACTCATTTTTAATCAATGACTATAATGTACCATGTCTCTTAGCAATACAATGATTGATATTCAAAATATAGTCTTTCATTTCCTAGAAAAGTATGAAGTCACTAAAATAACTTTTCCATTTACCAAAGACAATTTACCTTTATTTATTATCTCTTCCTGTTAAATTCTGGATATCTGGCCATGATTTACACACATGTGTACACATGCACAACACACACACATAATTTTCAAAGGTTGTTTATCTACCTGCATAGCATAGTCTAGATAATTGGATAAACATTGTTTATTCATTTGATATTCCTCTGTTTGGAAAGGTAGGTCAAATTCTTCTGATAATTATGGTTGTCATCCAGAAGGCTCTGTGGTGGTCAAAGATTTGATTCAATCAACACAATGTCAACTACAAGCAGAAGCATGTGGGAGAACCAATCATATTTGACTTGGACTCTGTGCTAGACTGACTCTGTGATGGTGGTAAGTATATTTATCTGTGTTATGCTTTCTCTGATATTAGTAACCAGAGGGGTATGAAATAAAGTTATTTCTGTTACTCGAACTCTCAAGATTTCTTTTATGATTTTGGAATAACTATGAAAGACATTTTTTAAATGAGAGCCTTTAAGGTGGTGCTTTGCTTAAGTGGTGTCAATGATGAGTCATTGTCTTCATTTTTATCCATTTATCATTTTTTAAGAGTCAACAGCTTGAGCTTTTAATATAAAGTGTTGAAGCTGCACTTACACAGAGCAGATTTTCTTTCTCTTTCTTATAATGTGTTATTTATTAGGTGTTTTCCCCTCTAACCAAGTTATAAAATAACTTCATACAGAAAAATTGCTTACATCAGTAAGCAATAATTTTCTGCCTGTTACTATATAGCTAATTTCATTTTCTGTTGTGATATTGTTTGGTGTTCATTCTGTCAGTTGTTTTTCTACTTTCTTCCTGAAGAAGATATATTTATAATAGATAAGCTAGTAAGAAGACCAGCTTGCCTGGACCATACAGTGCTTGAAGAGGAGTAATATTTAATAAAATTGGAAAGGTAGGTTGGGAGAGGTTATGAAGATCTTTAAAATATGGGTGGCAATAGGGAGCCATTGAAATATACTTAGTAGAGGAGCAACGTGCTCAAAACTAGTTTAGAAAAGCCACTTTGGCAGCAGTGTGGAGGATGGATCATAGAAAGTGGAGACTTGAGACAGGGAGATTAATTAGGAGGCTATTGCAATAGTAAAGATAAGAAGTGATGAGGGCTTGAACAAGATGAAGGTTCCATGAGTAGAGGGAAGGGGATAGATTTGAGAGATGTGAAGTTAAGAACAACAAGATGTGTTTACTGATTGATTGGCTATGTGGAATGAATGAGAGCGAGGAGTCAAGGCTAAAGATGAGAATCTACAATTATCTATGATTTCTACCTCTATTATTCTATGACTTATTATGGCATGAATGGAATTTTATTTGTATTCCTAGGGACCTACCCCTTTCATAAATTCTATATTCATAGTCTTATCCCTTGATGAGAAAATAATTTGGTGTTATAACAAGGGAATAATGCAAAGCAATGATTGATGAGATATGAATTCTGGTGCTGAGCTGTCCTTGTTCAGCTGCAAGTAGAACATAATTAGAAGGCTATGATAAACTTAAACTGCAGATATCATTAAATCCAAGGCTCTAAAAAAGTTTCACTGGTTCAATTAGTGTGAATAAGCAGCAAAATGTATTCCAGAGAGTAGCCATCTGACTATTTTTAGACGTAAGTCTTATTGGCTGGGGTCACTGAATAACACTTGAGTTTTCACTTTTGTGAGACACTGATGGGAAGGAAGTTAAGGATATGTAAGTGACACCTTTGGAAGAACTCAACCTTGAAACCTATAAAACTATTTGAATTTTTTTTTTTAAAGAAATCAGAATTACTGCTTCAACACCCAAATACTCTTCATTTATTGGTAGGTATAATAGAAGAGAAGACATGGGATGAACATAATTGAGTCTGCAAATATCTGAAGAGTTGAAATGAAAAGGGATTCAGTATATTGTACTTGGATGCTGATTGCAATAATATGACTGGTAGATGGTACAAGGTGCTAGATTTCTATTCTGTAGGAGGGCAGATGGTATAGTGTAGTGGAAAATACTACTATTAATAAATAACTTTGTTTACATAGGGTTTTATGGTTTGCAAAGTCCTTTACATACATTATCACATTTGATCCTCACACCAACCCTATGAGGTAGGTGCTATTATTATTTCCATTTCACAGATGAGGAAACTGAGGCTGAGAGATGTTAAATGACTTGTCCGGGGTCACACAGCTAATGAGAATCTGAAAGCAGATTTTAATTTGGGTCTTCCTGTCATCAAGTCCATCAGGTTATGCAGTGCATCACTTGATTGTATTAGGAAAGACCAGAAAATTCACACGCCTTAAAAAAATTTCCCAGAGTATGTAATTTTAATGACTTATCTTTAGCCTGAAGAAGAAATAAGGAAATATACTTACCTCCTTTCACACATACACTTTTAGATGCAATTTATATGTCAAACAATTATGCTTAATCATCCTCACCACCTCCCATTTGCTATAAGGAAAGATTCACTGGTATAAGGAGTGGGGTGGGAAGTAGTTTGATAGGAAATTACTATAATATGAAAACAAAAGGCACCAATTAAACTTAATGAACAAACACAGTAAGAGTCTGTCACAATTTTTAGAATGAACTTGCCTCCAATTTCATCTTAAATCATTAAGACTAATTTTTCCTTCTCTAAAGAATCCATGCTACACATTAATTTAAATTTCTTGTAATTCAGATGAAAATAATTTAACATCTTAAACCATTATTTTAAGGTCCTTTACATATCATGAATGTCCTAAACATTTCAAAACTTCCTTAAAATTATCTTTTTAATGCTGTATCTTTAAATTGCCACTTAGACTTGCCAACCATAGCACTCATCCAAACAGGTTTACATTATGTGGTAATGTAAATTATCACATAAAAACAGTCTTATTTACTCAATAAATATAAGACAAAGATGAAAATTCCCAGATTCAGAAACTTTTTTAGGACAGATATTCCAGAAAACTTTTTCAATAAAAAGGAAAGGAAAATACCAGGTGCTTAGTCCAAATAGATATCCTAACACAAAACAGGAAACTGAAGGGGGATGGGTGTGGCTGGAGACCAAGGTATCTGGGGGGAGGCAGATTAAAAAAGGCAAGCATGTAGCCAGGAGATGAATGAAACACTGAAATATGAATTTATATACCCAAGAACACCCAACAGGAATTACAGGAATATCTGTATGCCCTTTAAAGAAGAGAGAAGGGAAGGATGAAAGCAATGAATTATGGTTGCTGGTGTCACAGGTGCTGTATTTCACAGAAACTTTATTCTAGTTTCAGAATGGGTGAAACTATCTCTCTGAGCTGATCAGCTACATTTCTTTGATGCCGCTCTGAGGGCTGAAATGTCAGGGAGGCACAGTTTCTAGAGGTAGGAAGGGCTTCTGTTCATTAGAGATCTCTTGAAGATTGATAGATTGGCAAAAGAACAAGGAGCTATATTTAGTATCCAGTCACCACTATTGCCCTAGTCCCCAAAAGAACACAGGTAGTGCATAGTTAGATGTTCTATAGTAACATAATTATTGATGATACTCTAACCCTCTCTCTAAATATACCTTTCTTTTGTTTTTCTTTTCTTTATTTAGGCCTTTTTTTCTTTATCTCTTCCTTCCTTTTATATTGCTTCTCTATTCCTCTCTATTTATCATTTTTTTTCTTTTCTGTGTTTTTGCCCTGCCAGATGTTTATAAATACTCAAAGAGATATGCGTATTAGCCTTGTCCATGGTATCTAGGCAAGACTAGTTTTATTGTAACATAGAATAAGTGGCTGCTTGAGGGCAGCTGGGTGCTACAGTGGATAGAGTGCTGGACCTGGAGTCAGGAAGACTCCTCTTTGTGAGTTCAAATCCAGCCTCAGTCACTTACAGTTGTGTGACCCTGAGCAAGTCAACTAATTCGATTTGCCTCAGTTCCTCATCTATAAGATGAGCTGGAGACAGAAATGGCAAGCACTATAGTGCTGAATTCCACTTCTGGGAGCCAAGATGGCAGAGTAAGAAGTAAGTTGCACTCACTGACCCCTATTAACCTCTGGAAGTCCAGAAAATATCACCCCAGGAAAAACCCTGGAGCAGCTGAACCAGCAGAAAGATTGGGTGCAGCAGTCTGGCAGCCCAGGAAGCTTGAGGGATTAATGAGAAAGACCCCTCTTGCCCAAGATGAGGGGGAGCAATACAGAACAGGAGGCATCCCAGCAAGGTAGTGGAAAACTCCACATCAGTATACCATGGAGAGATCCTGAACCCCAGGTGGTGGAGCAGGCAAACACCAATACCAGGATCCCTGAGTGCCTCAATATGCTCAGGGGAACCAGTGAAAAGTGGCTTTGAAAACCACCATGTGTCATGGCATTCCACAGCAGCCAAGTCTCCCAGTGCCTTAGCAAAATTCTGGGAAGCACAGATCCAAGGGAGAAAGCCCCAGACAGACAAATATCTGCAGCAGTGAAACAATCATCTGCAAGGAGCTGAAGAAAGTGAAAGGAAAGGTCAGGCTGAGCAGGCAACCTCCAGGGACCAGACTACCCAATCCTACCCCTAGATTTCCAGTGTTGTTCATTCCAGTCCAACACCAGGTAAGCTGTCAGAACCCTACAGCCTCCAATTGCCAGCATAGGAGACTCCAGCACATAAAGCCAGTCACCAGGCCCTAGGTTTCTAGCATAAGAAGCTTGGGTCAGTGCCCACTCCTCCCCTACAGAAGAGCTCAATCTTCTAAAAGGCCAGGAAATAAGCAAGCACTATGAGCAAACAGAAAAGTACCATAGATTCTTATTATGGGAACAGTGAAGATCAAGGCAGAAATTCAGAAGAGGACAGTATTGTCAACAAACCCACATCTGGAGCCTCAAAAGAGAATATGAACTGATCTGAAGCCCAAAAAGCCTTCTTGGGAGAGCTCAAGAAGGATTTTAAAAGTCAAATAAAAGAGGTAGAAGAAAAATTGGCAAAAGAGATGAGAGGTATGCAAGAAAGAGTCAATAGCTTGGAAAAGGAAGGACAAAAATTAACTGAAGAAAAGACTCCTTAAAAAGCAGAATTGGCCAAACAGAAAAGGAGACACAAAAACTCACTGAGGAGAAGAATTTGTTAAAAAATAAAATGGGCCAAATGGAAAAGGAGCTACAAAATCTAAGAGAAGAAAATAATTTGTCAAAAATTAGAATTGGGCAAATAGAAGCTAAAGACTATGAGAGAGCAAGAATCAGTCAAGCAGAAAAAAAAGAATGAAAAAAAAGGTGAAAACATAAAATACTTCATTGGTAAGACAACTGACCCGGAAAATTCATCCAGGAGAGACAATTTAAAGGCACAAAAATCTATTACAGTAGAGGGAAAGAAGGGAGAGAGATAAGCATTGTTTGAAACTTACTTTCATCAGATTTGGTTCAAGGAGGGAATAACATAATCAGTTAGGTATAAAAATCTAACTTGCCCTACAGTCAGTAGGAGGGAAAAGGAGAGAGAAAAGGGAGGGAAGATAGAAGGAAGGGAATAAGTAGAAAGGGTAAAAGGGAAGAAAAGGGAGGGGGCTAATAGAGGGGAGGTGAGACTGAGGGGGGTGGTGGTCAAAAGTAAAAAAAAAAACTGGTGAGGAAGGAATAGGAGAAAGGAGAAAAAAACATAAATGGGGGAGGGGGGAGGATGGAGAGAAACGCACAGATAGTAATCATAACTGCAAATGTGAATGGGATGGACTCTCCCATAAAATGGAATTAGATAGAATGGATTAAAAACCATAATCCAACAATATGTTGTTTACAGGAAACACATTTGAAACAGAGGGATACATACAAGGTAAAGGTAAAAGGCTGCAATAAAATATATCATGCTTCAGCTGAAGAAAAAAAAGCAGGGGTAGCAATACTGATCTCAGACAAAGCAAAAGCAAAAATTGATCTTATCAAAAGAGATAAGGAAGGAAACTACATCCTGCTAAAAGGCATCATAGACAATGAAGTAATATCATTACTAAACATATATGCACCAAGCAGTATAGCATCCAAATTCTTAGAGGAGAAGTTCAGGGGATTACAAGAAGAAATAAACAACAAAACTATACTAGTGTGGGACCTCAATCTCCTCCTCTCTGAACTAGATAAATCTAATCACAAAATAAACAAGAAAGAAGTTAAGGAGGTGAATAGAATATTAGAAAAGTTAGATACAGTAGCCTTCTGGAGAAAATTGATTGGGGATAGAAAGGAATACCCTTTTTTCTCAAGGGTACATGGCTCATACACAAAAATTGACCATGTACTATGGCATAAAAACCTCACAATCCAATGTAGAAAGGCAGAAATATTAAATGCATCCTTTTCAGATCATGATGCAATAAAAATTATATGTAATAAAGGGCCAGGGAAAGATAGACTAAAAATTAATTGGAAACTAAAGAATCTAATCCTAAAATAATGAGTGGATCAAACAACAAATCATAGAAACAATCAGTAACTTAATTCAAGAGAATGACAACAATGAAACAACATGCCAAAACTTATGGGATGCAACAAAAGCAGTTCTTAGGGGAAGTTTTATATCTCTAAATGCTTATGATGAGCAAAATAGAGAAAGAGGAGATCAATGAATTGGGCATGTAACTAAAAAAAAAAAACTAGAAAGAGAACAAATTAAAAATCCTTAATTAAACACCAAATTAGAAATACTGAAAACCAAAGGAGAAGTTAATAAAATTGAAATTAAGAAGACTATTGAACTAAAAAATAAAACTAAGAGCTGGTTTTATGAAAAAACAAATAAACAATAAAAAAGATAAACTTTTGGTTAATTTAATTAAAAAAAGAAAGAAGAAAACAAAATTACCATTATCAAAAATGAAAAGGGCAAATCCATCATCAAGGAAGAGGAAATTAAAATAAAAATTAGGAATTATTTTGCCCAACTGTATGCCAATAACTTTGACAATCTTAGTGAAATGGATGAATATTTAGAAAGAAATATAAATTGCCCACATTAGCAGAAGAGGAAGTAAAATACTTAAATACCGCATTTCAGAAAAAGAAATTGAACAAGCCATTGATGAACTCCTTAGAAAAAAAATCTCTAGGGCCAGATGGATTTCCAAATGAATTCTATCAAACATTTAAAGAACAATTAATTCCAATACCATATAGACTATTTGGGAAAATAGGCGAAGAACAAGTCTTATCAAATTCTTTTTATGATACAAATATGGTACTAATACCTAAATCAGGAAGAGTCAAAAAAAAAAGAATGAAAATTATAGACCAATTTCCCTACTGACTATAGATGCAAATATATTAAATAAAATATTAGCAAATAGATTGCAGCAACTTATCACAAGGATAATACAGTATGACCAGATAGGATTTATACCAGGAAGGCAGGGCTGGTTCAATATTAGGAAAACTATCAGCATAATTGATCATGTCAACAGCAAAACTAACAGAAACCACATGATCATCTCAATAGATGCAGAAAAAGCTTTTGACAAAGTACAACACCCATTCCTATTCAAAACACTTGAGAGCATAGGAATAAATGGAGTCTTCCTTAAAATAATAAGTAGCATCTAACTAAAACCTTTAGCAAGCATCATATATAATGGGGACAAGCTAGAAGCATTTCCAATAAGATCAGGGGTGAAACAAGGATGTCCATTATCACCACTGTTGTTCAATATCATACTGGAAACATTAGCTTTAGCAATAACAGAAGAAAAAGAAATGGAAGGTATTAGAATATACAAGGAAGAAACAGATATCACTCTTTGCAGATGATATGATGATATACTTATAGAATCAAGTAAAAAACTACTTGAAATAATAAACAATTTTAGTAAAGTTGCAGGCTATAAAATAAACCACATAAATCATCAGCATTTCTATATATTACCAACAAAGCCCAACAGTAAGAGATAGGAAGAGAAATTCCATTTAACATTATTGTAGACATTATAAAATATTTAGGAGTCTACCTACTGAAACAAACCCAGGAACTATATGAATAAAATTACAAAACACTTTTCACACAAATAAAGAGATCTAAATAATTGGAAAAATATCAGTTGCTCATGTGTATGCTGAGTTAATATAATAAAAATGACAATTCAACCTAAAGCTAATTTACTTATTCAGCACCATACCAATCAAACTACCAAAAAACTATTTTATAGAGCTAGAAAAAATAATAACAAGATTCATTTGGAATAACAAAGGATCCAGACTATCAATTGAACTAATGAAAAGAAATGCAGAGGAAGGTGGCCTAGCCATTCCAGATCTTAAATTGTACTATAAAGTAGCAATCATCAAAACTATTTGGTACTGACTAAGATATAGAATGGTGGATCAGTGGAATAGGTTAGGTCTGCAATACACAGTAGTCAATGACTATAGTAATCTACTATTTGATAAACCCAAAGACCGTACCTTCTGGGATAAGAACTCTGTATTTGACAAAAACTATTGGGAAAACTGGGAAAGAGTATGGCAGAAATTAGGTATAGACCAAAATCTCACCCCATATACCAAAATAAAGTCAAAATGGGTTCATGATTTAGATATAAAGACTGATTCTATAAGCAAACTGGGAGATCAAGGAATAGTTTACTTGTCAGATTTATGGAGAACAGAAAAATTCATGACCAAACAGGAGATAGAGAACATTGTGAAATGCACAATGGATAATTTTGATTATATTAAATTGAAAAGTTTTTTTGCACAAATAAAAGCCAATGCAACCAAGATTAGGAGGGAAGTAGAAAACTGGGAAAGAATTTTTACAACCAGTCTCTCTGATAAGGGCCTTATTTCTAAAATATATAGAGGATTAAGTCAAATGTATCAGAATACAAGTAATTCCCCAATTGATAAGTGCTCAAAGGATATGGACAGGCAGTTCTCAGGTGAAGAAATTAAAGCATTCAATAGTCATATGAAAAAATGCTTTAAATCACTATTGATTGGAAAAATGCAAATCAAAAGAAACTCTGAGGTCCCACATCACACCTATCAGATTGGCCAACATGACAAAACAGGAAAATGATAAATGTTGGAGAAGATATGGGAAAATTGGAACACTAATGCATTGTTAGTGGAGTTGTGAAATGATCCAACCATTTTGGAGAGCGATTTGGAAGTATGCCTTAAAATGTGCATACCATTTGACCCAACAATGTCACTTCTAGGGCTATATCCCAAAGAGATCATACAAATGGGAAAAGGACCCACATGTAAAAAAATATATAGCAGCTCTTTTTGTGGTGGCAAAGAATTAGAAATTGAGGGGATGCCCATCTATCAGGGAATGGTTGAACAAGTTGTGGTATATGAATGTGATGTAATAATATTGTGCTATGAGAAATGATGAGCAGGCTGACTTCAGAAAAACCTGTAAAGACTTGTATGGACTGATGCTGAGAGAAGTGAGCAGAACCAGGAGAACGTTGTACACAGTAACAGCCATGTTGTGTGATGATTAATGTTGATAGACTGAGCCCTTCTCAGCAATGCAAGGATCTAAGACATCTCCAAAGGTCTCATGATGGAAAATGCTATCCACATCCAAAGAAAGAACTATGGAGTTTGAATGCAGATTGATGCACACTATTTGCTATTTTTTTCTTCTCTTTTGTTTTGTTTCCTCTTTCTGGTGGTTCCTCCTATTGGTTCTAATTCTTACCTACAACATCATTAATTTGAAAATGTGTTTAATAGGAATGTATACGTATAACCTATATCAGATTGTGTGCCATCTTGGAGAAGGAGGAGGGGAGGGAAGGGGAGAAAAATTTAAAACTCAAAAGCTTATGGAAGTGATTGTTGATAAATCAAAATAAATAAATAAATAAAATTTTTAAAAAATCACTACAGTATCTTGGCTGAGAAAATCCCAAATGAGGTCACAAAGAATTGTACAGGACTGAAAAGTGACTGAACCGAAAACTCAAATGGTTGCTTACAGATCATCCCTTGAGGGATTCCGAGAGAGTCATCCTGCCACCAGCACCCCTTCCCCCCCATATCTTTTTGTGAATTTTCACTACTGGAAGGCTTGGTTTTCCTTTTGTCATATTGCCACATTGCTGAATATTTCACTGTTAAGGATTCAATTATTCCATTGGTTTACAAACTACTCTTTCTAAAAAACAATAGCCTCTCAGGGAAGGTTCACTTATTCACCTTAATTTGAGTTAGTTTAGTTCAGATACTTTTCTCATAACAAACAACTGAGTTAGGGTTTTGATTGTGGGATGAGGGGAAAAAAGGCATGCAGAAAGGGGTTAATTACAAGAAGCCTCAGGCAAGTAATTACCCACAAGTGTATGGCAACCAGGGAAGGGTATAAAGGTACATAAAGGGATGGTGGAAGGATTCCAAAGACAATCTACTTCATAGTTTTGCCTCAGGACAAACTTTAGACTGAAAGTTACTAACTGAAGATTTGCTCATTTTCCCCCTCCTTAACTATTCCAACACCATTTTGGCTATAATTATTTTTGTTCTGCCTGAAATTCCTTAAGAACCTAGTCAATATAAATGTTCAGATTCCTTAAGAGTCTGGTCAAAATGGCAGATCTTTAATAAACTTTGTCTCTGGCTGAAAGAAGGCTTGGGTCAAGTTCATTCAGGCAAAACCTGTGTGTCATGATTTTGGGGTCCCAGCACCCCTAAACCTCTAGACTTCATCATATGGTTCCCTGACCAGGAAGAACTGCCTAATTCCAAGCTATTCTCCAGCCAAGACTGGAAGGTACATAAGCCTCCCCTCTCCCCCTAATCCCTTTCCTGCCCCTGCAATTGGGTAGATTTTCAAGCAACTAGGAAGTCTTGACTTGGAAGTACTTTTCAGGTATGACCTCTCAGGTCCCATTAGATCAGACAGCTACGATGGTGTCTTGAACTCATTCTGACACTCTCAGACTCTTGGTCTGGTGGTTCTGTTCAAGACCATGGATCTGGTCACACCTTCAGACTCCTTATCTGGAAAGGTAGGCCCAATACTCTCAATTCTCTTGGTGCTAGGGAATTGGGAAAACTTCAGGTACTTTTTTGGGCTTTTTTTGTTTGTTTTCCAAGGTTTATTCCCAAATCCTCCTTTAAAGAGAGAGGGACTTCCAGCACCCACACCCACAAAGGGTCAATCATCTTCAATTCCCAAAGATTCGCCTTTGGGCTGTCTTTTACAAAACTGGGAAAAAATTAGTTTCTCTAAAGAACTTTAAAAGAAAAGGCTGGTGTTCTTTTGCAACACCATTTGGCCTCAGTATCATCTGGAAAATTATGAGGCATGGCCCATTTTTGGGACATTACAGCAAAATACTCTCTCAGAGTTAGAATGATATTATTGCAGAAAAAGGAAAATGTGTGGAGATTCCTTACACAATGAGTTTGGTTGAATTTTCTTGTGACCCCATTCTCAGAAAAGATTGTTGTATGCTCACAGGTAGAGTCACCCCAAAATGGGGAATGGGGATCAACTAGACTTTTTGGATGACCTTCATTTTATAGTTCCCAGGGCTATAGCACTTCCCTAGTTCCTACCCCCTCTCTAGTCTCCCTTGGCCTCTCCTCCCTCTCCCATTTTCCATTGGACCCCCTGTTTCCCATGCCCCTCCCTCCTTGTCTACTCCCTCTTTCACTTGGTTTTCCTTCCCTTTTCCTCCAGCCCACCCCACTTCATTTCCTGCCTCTTTCCATATCTCCCACTCTGTATTTTCTCCCCAGTCCTCTGCTCCAGAGGTGACCCTTACTCAGGCTTTGGACAACAGTCTTCCCTCAGCACCTCCCCCCTAGGCCCTTCACCCTGAAGTGAGGACCACCCAGACCCTGGCCTCAGCCCCAGTCTAGATCTATTCCCCTGACCCCTCCCCCTCCTCCAGTGCCAGCTGATTCTTCCCCTTGCTAATCAGCATTCCCCAGTCCTTCATTCACAAGAAGTGGGACTTCCTATCTCCCTTCCTCCCCAGCCCCTGTTCCCACAATGCCTTCAGGGCTTTTTACCCTAAAGGAAGATCCTGTCTCTCCTAATGGGACTGGGAATGTTATGGAATGTTCAGATTCCTTAAGAGTTTGACCAATATGGCAGATCTTTAATAAATCTTATCTCTAACTGAAAAAAAAAAAAAGTTCCATCAATGGAACAAAATGGTTGGCTCCTGAAATGTAATAATGTCTTATTTATTATGCACACAAACCTGTCATCCTAAATATTTTCTCCTTATTTGGGTTCCAATGTACCAACAGTTACTGTATAACACAACAATCATTATATAACACACTATAAAACAATCTTTTCATTTTATTCTCACTATTGTACAGTGAAATAGATGACATAAAATAGGACAGGATTTTTCCTGTTTACAGGTGAAAAACTTGAGGCTGAGTGGCTGAATGACTAGCTCATGGTCACAAGGCTAATAAGTGGTAGAATAAGGGTTCAAATCCAAGTCTTAAGGGCTCCAAGTCCTGTGTTTTCTCTATGGCCTCACATTTCCTCTCCATACTATACAAATAACATGTAGCTCTACTTTCAAGACAAATTATATTCAGTGGGGAATGCTCTTTTTCTCATTGTGTTTGCAGATACTCCTTTCCACTGCTGTATTCCCTTGAAAAAAATATACCTGCAGAAGGGTTATTATAAGCATAAATACCCCAGCAAAGAGCCCCTAGGGGCATGAAAAGCAGGTGCTCCCTTTCTCTGGGGACCTGTTTAATTTGTAAATAACAAGGCATATTGAGGGCACTTGCTCAAGCTTTACCTAGAGAGCTCAGAATTGAAACATGCCACTGTTGTCATTCTAACATCCTATACACCTGAGATGAATAAAGCAGGAAGTTGATAGAAGGGTAGAGACCAAGCAATCAGAGATAAACTCACTACAAAAAAAAAAAATAGTTCATTGAAGCTCTACCTTTAAGATAAAAAATGGCAATGGAATAATGAGGATACTAACTGGAAAATTAGAAAGGAAAATTAATATAAATAAAATTATATTTTAATCCCCCTTTCTATTTCTCTGACCATTTTTGTCTTCTCTATTGGATCAACATCCTTCTTCTCACCCCTAAAACATATCACCCAAGATTATGCCCTTGAATTTCTTCCTTTCTCTCTAGTTATTCTCCCTGGATTATCTCACTCCCATGACTTCAAAACCATTACCTCTATGCACATCATTTCCTCATTCATATCTCCTTTACTAATCTTTCTTCAGAGCTGTAGTGCAGTCAATTCCAACTGCCCACCTCTATTGGAATGTTTGGGTAAATTGTTTTTTTTTTTCTCCCCAAAAATTGCACTTCTCCCTTATTTCTCCTCTGACATCCCGGTCACCCAGGTTCATATTCTGTGAATCATCTTTCATACTTCTCTCTCCCTCAGGTAACTCATGAAAAAAAAAAAAAGGTGCCCAAATCCTGTCTTATTCCCAACTGCTACTGGAGTAGATTAAATCCTCTTGGATTTTCTGCCTTTATTTAATCTCCTCTTCAATTTAGCCTTTCCATATCTGCCTGAGTAATATTCCTAGTCCTAATTCATTAAACAGATCATGTGACTCCCCCCCAATCAAAATTCTTCCCATAGCTAACCAAATAAAATATGAAAAATTAAGCACTCACTATGTATCAGGCACTGGGAAAGTATTAGGGATTTAAATACAAAGGAGAAAATGTCCCTGTCTTCAAAGATATTATATTTTAATATAAGGAAACAACAGACACAGGGCTTGGATAGGAAAGGATGAAGTCAATGGGATGAGGAGTTGAATCAGAGGGCAATTGAATGCTATGCCCTTTCCAGAAATGATAGTAATAATGTGATCACTGTTCATAGAATAACAGGTGGAAAGCAAAGCTTGGGGCAGGGGAAGGAGAGCTACTCAGTGTTGGTAGCTTGGCAAGAAGAAGGTATGAGTGAATGTCTCAGCCACCTAAATGAAGTGTGCTCTCATCAATTAGCACTGCCCCAGGACTGAAGCTAGAGATCTTATTGGGAGGGTGCATGGAAGTAATGGTAGCACAGTTGGAAAGACAGCAAGATAGCACGGTTAGGTAGCGAGGGGTAGCTAGATATAGTGAGCTCTCACCTATTAGCATGGTCCCAAGATGAGAGCTGGAGATCTAGTTGGGAGGGAGCATAGAAAAGAGTTTGTTCTCTGGATGCTGAATGGCAGTGTTATACTGGAAAATCAGATATAAAGGCCTCCACTACCTCTATATTCATATGTCATGATACTACCCAAATAAGGTTCCTTTTCATCAGCTTTTCTCATCCTGCCCTCTTCTGTCTCTATAACTTTGCTTACACTGTGCCTCAATCTTGGAATGGTCTTCAATCAACTGAAATTACTTCCTTCCTTCAAGATTCACTTCAGATGTTATCTGCTACATGGAACCTTCTTGAATCCTCACATGAGAAAGTCATTTTACCTCAGTTTTTCACTTGTCTTATCCTGCCTTTTATCAAAGTCATTGACATATGCCTTATCCCCATTAAATTATAAGGTTGCATCAATATGTTGAATGGAGCAAGCAAGAAATACACCCTCATTTTCTACTGCCTAAAAAAAAACAAAACAAACAAACAAACTAGTTTCATGGGTAGAGTTTAAGTACTTCCTAGTGTTCAGAATAGATGTTCAATAAATATTTATTGAATTGAATTTTTGCATTGATGACATACCTTCTTTTTACTTACAGAAAACATGTCTTTTTTTAATCATTCTTACAAGCTTTCAAAGTAGTTCCCACTTTTACCAAACTAAAGAGGACAAAAATCACATATTCTTTCTTCAGAATATATTCCTGGGGAAAACTTATTAAAATGTGGTTCCTTTCTCTGTTCTAAAGTTAGAAAAATCCACTGTCTGTAGTATCTGCTTCTAACAGCAAACTTGCTAGGCAAGTAACAGGAAGGATATAGGGGAAATTAAAAGGGAAAATATATAATTTGAAATTAAATTAATACTTTTGTAAGGAATAACTGATGATGAATAGAAAGAAGACTAGATCAACTTTATTTTTTTATGACAGAGAAAATGATCCTTAGACTGGAAAACAGAACAAAAATGACTAAAGGGCTTATTGATAACTACCTATCTATCCTTAATAAGTTCTAGTCATCTGGTCCAGATGAGCTTTATCCTCAAGTATTGAATGAATGGTCAGATGTGATAGTAGAGGTATTGTTAATGATCTCCCAAAGGTTATGGAGGACAAAATTGTATCAGAGGATTAGAAAAGGGCAAATATAATTTTGACTTAAAAAAAATGGATGAGATGTAGAAACTATAGGCCTGTTAGATTTTATTTATTTTGGCAAAATTATAAACTAGTTAATGGCTAGTGAACATCTAGGAGAAAAAAAAAGTGGTAAACACAAACAACATGGCTTCAGCAAGGTTGGGTCCTGTCACAGTAACATAGCATCCATTCTAAAGGGATTATTACATTGGAAGATCAGAGAAATGTTACGGTTTTGTTTTTTTTCCTTCTATATTACAGAAAAACATTTGATAAAGTATCTTTTTCTATTTTTTAAATGTTGGGCTTAAAAAAAAAGGAATAGCGTTCATGACTCAGGAGGTAAGAGACCAGATATACTAGTCTGGTAGAAGTACTGATATATTTCTAATGAACAAAGGAGAAGGACAAATTTTAATACTGTGGTGTAAAACTTCACTTAGGTGGAGTCAAAACTAGTTAACAGCCAAAGAGTACCTATGATTAGTTTGATATTTATTTGAAAAGAGACTTGATCTGGAGATCTGTGATTGGCTGAGTGCTGTTTAACATTTTTATCAAAGATCTAAGATAAAAGCCATAGACAGCATGCATAACAAATTCATATATTGTGAAAACAAACACAACAAACAAACTAAAAGATCAAGCTAGATTACTAGAGGACAAAATCAGGATTCCAAAATATCTGAACAGACTAGAACAGCAAGTATGATATTATAAAGTGAAATATAACAGGGATAAATATTATTTCTTACAAATGGATTAATAACAATAGTTGTCATCCATATAAAATAGAGGAGTCATAAGAAGGAAACTAGCATTTATTAAGAATCTATTATGTTCCAGACACTATGCTAAGTGCTTTAGAAATATTTTGATTGATTTTTACAACAATCCTGGGAGGTAGGTGCTATTATTATTCCCACTTTAGTTGAGGAAATTAGGGCAGGAAAGGTTAAATGACTTGCCCAGGGTTACACAGCAAGTGTGTCAGTGCAAGATTTGAAATCAGGTCTTTCTTATTCTGGGCCTGGTGCTCCAGGGAGCCACCTATCTGCCTCTGCAAAGCTATACAGGAATTCCCAAAAAAAAGATTTAGGGATATTAATGGATTGCAAGCTCTACCAAGTCAACAGTGTTATATGACAGATAAGGAATAGTTAGGCTTCTTGAGAAAAGGAATAGTGTTCAGTCCTGTTCTACTAAGGACTCCTCAAGTCACATATTGGGGTGAGTTATAGGCACCATATTTTGGGAAGGATATTGATAAGATGGAAAAATAGTAAAACAAGGACAACCAGGGTAAAGAACTGTTTTAATTCATCCATATGAGATACTCAATTGAAGAAAAGGGATTTATTTAGTATTGGATAAGAGAAAGTTGTAAAGTGATATTCAAATACATAAAGAATTGTGATTTTCAATAGCATTATGAGGAACTTTTGTTAAAAACCAAAAATCAGTAATTATAATTATGTACTAAAAGAGATAATTCTGGAGTTCTATCATCTTTCTGGGGGTGGTTGAACTGTAGACTTGATGAAAAAGAAAAGGATAAAATAACCATATTCCCAAGTTCCCTGTCAGTACAATGATTTTGTAAAACATTTTCCTCAGAAAAATAGGAGAAAGGAATCATCATATGTATCTAATTGGATTTTGCTAATTTCCTCCATTTTCTCCTCACAGGGTCTCTGCTTTTCACAAGAAGCCCCTTAGTTGCATCCAAAATCAATGACTTTGCCTTTGCATGGATATCATTAGGATATTTACAGAATCAAAATTGAAATCTTTACAATTAATTTCTTTTAATTTAATTTATAGGATATCTATTAACAATGAACTGAACCTTTAAAAATTTTATATTATTCCAGAACTTTATTTATTTGTCCTTTCATAGATATTATCATAATTTTTACTTTTGTATCGTCCTTAGCATATACTTATGAACAAGAATATCCTTAATAAAATAATTAGTCAAGTTGCCCCAGGCATCAAAGAGCAAAATATGCACTTCCTTGTAAAAAAAAAGGGGGGGGGGGATTACGAACAGTAAGCCAAGTGAAATGAGGAAGCAAAGCTTTATTTCAGAGCCCATGGGAATAAAGTAATATGATCAAAATGCAAAAGCAAGCTCCTGTACATTACAGGATAACATGGAAAGATACATCACCTCTTGAAAATGCATAAGCTACAGAATCATTTTGCATATTTCAACCCCATAGAAGTTATTTAACTTCCAAAAACCACTGGAAAAAGGACTGACAAATTCAAGACATAGTTATCCAATCACAAAATGTAGCACAGAAAGGAGTAATGTTTTTGGAAGAATTAAATTACTTATTTAGAAGGCTAAGACATAACATATAATTACCACGTGCCTTCTTGTATATGGCTGTGATTCTTTAATACCTATTTCAATTACCATAGGAACCATGGCTTCTACTCCTTAGTTCTGCTACACAGAATTATACTTCAACAGGACCTGTTCTTTCCCTTACAGATCATCAATGTCCTCAAGAGTACTTGCTATGCAAATGAAAATGCTTACTTTCCACCTAGATTTCTGAATATTAGATGAGCTATATCCTCTAGTACTAAACAAATGGCCAGATGTGATAGTGAAGTTATTTTTAGTGGTCTCTCAAAGATTATGGAGAACAAAATTGTATTAGAGGATTAGGAGATTTAATAGGAAGTGGTTAAAAGGGTAAAGCATTGGTAAAGTGTTAAATGCATACGTGCAATCACTGTTTTTACCCCAGCTCTGTTGATCAGTATAGCATTTAAAATAGGTTTTGCTATATTTGTATTTATCAAAAAATAACAAACTTAGTTTGAAGGGTAAATGTATTGAACAGTTGCTTTGTCTTGGCTGTGAAACCCATCATCACTGCCAAATGCAATCAAATGTTAATAAAAGAAACACATAATACCACATTTGAGTGAGTTTTGAGCAATTTTATCTCTCTGGCTACATGAAATGCAACATAGAAATGGGATGTTGAGTGGGTTTAGGTAGATATAGTTAGTAATATTTTATATCTTTCTGTATTTGTGTTTTATTAGCAAATTCCTCCTTTGTTTTTATTTAAAATTTTAACACATATAGTGTCTGTAGGTAACAAAACATTTAGCTAATTCTGGAAAAAAAAATTATTTTTCATTTCATTTGGTGAAAAGAATTGGCTGATAACCCTTTTGATCTCCTATGGACAAAATAGCTAATTGATTAGTATTTTTTTAATTTCTTAAGCATACCTTTGTTCTTAAGTTGTATAAGTATAATTGATACTTATTTTAAAATAAATATGATCCCACTAAGCATTCTTTCCCACTTTAGCAATTTAATGATTTTTTAAAAATATGATATCATTTCATTGTTATTAAGAAAGTGTACATGCATATTTGTGAGTATGTGTGCAAGTGTGTGTGAAGATGAGAAGATAAAGCTAAGAATAGAAGAGCTGACTAAAAGAAAGTACTTCATAAATATACAAATATGAAACAAGTGAATTTAGCATGCTTACCAAAAATATACTTTATTTTTGCATTTCCTAGCATATATTCTATATGTAGTTATAATGTCTTTAATTCCACTAAGGAAAACAAAGGGGTCTCTATTTTGCTGTGGGTAGTCGGGAATAATGATTGAAGAATGTTTGTAGCATAATCGGGATCATGAAAAAAGATCATTGATGTCACGATGCTTTTGGAGTATGATGAGCTTGGGATTTGGCCCCATGGTATAAAATATTAAAATGATCCAAATGTATTCATATAAGGATGTGTAGAGCTCCCCAGAGAATGAGGTTCCCTACCCTGAAGCAAACATGGGGGTTATGCAAAGAAACAATTCTTGAAGAGCTAAGCACACAAAATTTTATTAAAGATTCTGGTTCCAAACAAAAAGCACAAGGGAAAACTGGAGTTTGGAATTAGGGCAGTTGGGAAGGAAGGACATCTGGGCCTAAGAGGTTGACCAGACCCAGTGAAGTACTCAAACTACCCAGTCACCATATTCACTCAAAGTATAATCAACCTGCATATGCTTCAATGCAGAATTTACATTCCAAAGGTGAAATGAAGGACATAACAAAGAAAGAGAAATCTAAACTGGTCAAGTCTGTGGATTTCTTATTGCATATACATTATGTATGTGTGTAGGCATATATGATGTATTGCATATTTAAAGTTAGTGCTGACTTCAAATTAGGAACATTCTTTATTTGGTCAGACCTAATTCTCCTACATTTCTACCTTTTAAAAATAACAGTCCTGTATGTTTAAAAAATTAAATGAGAAAGGGAGAGGTAATGGATCAAGGAGAGTAGCAAAAGTGTATTTCCAATGAAAAATTGTGTAGGCATTTTGAATAAAGGAACTTGAAAAGGAGATAGGCTAGTCATTTAATGAGGACAAGAATTAATAGATTGATCAATAAATCAGTCATTCAACAAGGAGTTTTATATACTATGAGGTTCTGAGAAACTACCCAAGGTATCATATCCCCCTTCCCCTCCATGCCTCAATCTCCAGGTCATATGGAATTTATGCAAA
This sequence comes from Vombatus ursinus, assembly GCF_900497805.2. NCBI lineage: Eukaryota > Metazoa > Chordata > Mammalia > Diprotodontia > Vombatidae > Vombatus > Vombatus ursinus. The sequence continues at coordinate 13,188,916 of NW_020954552.1, read as the reverse complement.
TAGATAATACTTAAAGGGAAAAAGTGCCCATGTATTCAAGTTCTAGGCCAAGATGAACCTGGAAAAACTGGGGTTTGGAATTAGGGACTCGGGTAAGAGAATGCATCTAGGTCTATGGGATTGGTCAGACCCAGCAGACTGTGCCAAGAACTGCTTGAGATATAAAGACAAAAATCCAATAATCCCTACCCTCAAGGGACTTACATTTTATCAGAGGAGAGCACATGCACATAAATAAGTATATACAGATTAAAAACAAAATAAATATAAGGTTAAGGGCACTCATAACTGGGAAAATCAAGACAGGCTTTACATAAAATGTGACATGAGCTGATTGTTGAAGGAAATAAGGCATTCTAAGAGAAGGAGATGAGGTGAGACTCAAAAAACATCAAAAAAGTCAATTTGTCTGGACCATATAATCCAGGAAGGAGAGTAATAAATACTAAAATTTGAAAGGTAAGTCAGAGTCAGATTGGGAAGATCTTCAAAAACTAATCAATGGAGTTTACAGTTGATTCTAAAGTCAATAGCAAGCCATTGGAATTTATTGAGTAAGAGAGAGACAAGGTCAGATGCACACTTTAGGAGTACAGACAGTATAGATTAGAAATGGGAGAGACCTGAGGAACAGATACTAAATAGGAGGCAATTGAAGTAGTTTAGGGGAAAGATGAATGCCTGAATTAAAATAGTCATAATGTGAGTAAAGAGAAAATGTCAAATACAAAGATATTTTGGAGATAAAAACAAAGTTTGGCACCTAGTTGAATATATGGGTTTGAGATCGGTGAGGAGTCAAAGGTAATGCCAAGGTTGTTGACCTGTATGTCTGGAAGGATGGTGGGTCCTTGACCCAACTAAAGAAGTTTGAAAATGTGATTGGCTTGGCATGAGGAGAGAGGGAACAGGCATAATGAGTTCAGTTTTACATATTTTGAGTTTGATATGTTTCCACTATACCCAGATGAATAGCTCTCACAATGCCTTCATACTACACATCAAGAGATTTAAGGAAATCCCAAGAAATTTGGGCAGGAATATTGTGAAAAACATTATGAAGTCACATTAAAGAGTTTATGGTATTATGAGGCACTGAAAGGAGTGCCTACATCAATCAAATCAATGAACCATGGAAGCATTGAAAATGGACTACCTAGGAAAGGGTGGGGGGGGAGAATAAGGGAGGGATCTTTGGAGTGTGGAGTAGGTTAAGTAATAGGAAAGCAAGGTAGTAGGTAGAAGTAAAGTAGAGGAGTCAGGAAGGATAGGAAATAGGAGATACACACAAATATAAAGATCAGGAGTAGAATTTATTAGGGAAAAAAGCAGGAGTAGAAATCATGATCTCAGACAAAGTTAAAGCTAAAAGAGATTTAATCAAAACAGAAAAATATGATAACCACACTATATGACAGCCTTATTAATCAATATTGCTTTACACTATTTAAAATAACTGGACAGTATAAGATTGGAATATTTCTGTGGTGTAGGAAATGATGATTTGGTGGAAATTTAGAAAATAAATGAGAAGACTTGCACTTAGGAAGAAAGATGTTATCCACCTTCAGAGAAACAGCACAAACAAGTATAGTACAGTTCTACATAGATGCATATGAATGTATATGTGTGTGATTATGCACATCTATCTATCTATATGTATGTGTATGTATGTCTCCATATATTTGTGTGTATGTAGGGATATGTACATAAGCACATATGTGTATATGTTTACATATATACATACATATACATGTATGCATACACACATACACATGCTTAATTGTAGCCTTCTTGGGGGTGGGAGGGGAGGAAAGAGGAAAAAAGAACAAAGTAAAAAGTTAACAACAGAAAACAAAATAAAACCTACAAAAAATAAAGAAAAGATGGACAGCTTTGAACACAATGAGTAGTATTTATTATGCAGGTTGTCTTGAAATGGAAATTTGTTGCTTTATATTTTGAATCCTCTCATTTTCTGCTGTGCACATGGTATTTTTTCCTTTTCTTATTTTATATTTAGGTTTTAGTATTTAAGTTTGTTTCTTTTTTCTTTTGTATTTAAGTTTAAATTTTAAGAATTTACAAAATTGAAAGAAAATGTACTACCTAATTTAAAATAATTCACATTTTTATATCATGTTAAAGTTTTCAAGGTACTCAATGTGTGCTTTGGGATTTGATCCTCACAATAATGTTTTGAGGCAGGAGCTATTAGCTTCCCCATACTTTAGTTGAGGAACTGAGGTTTATAGAATTTAAATGACTTGCCTATGGTCATGTTGCTAGTAAGTGTCATAAATCAGATTTGATACTTGGTCTTTCTGACACTGGATGGTACTTTGTCCATTACTCCATGCTGGTTCTGGGATTATTGAGGGTCAGTTGCCTATAATGTGAGTACCTTGGTTTCTGCAAATGCACTAAAGACGTTGTTTTTGATTGCTTCAAATGTAACAAGGCAATATTGCTGAATTATTAGGAAATCACTATTTTTGAATTTTCTTTGGAAGGTGTGCATTTTCTTTGAATCTGCAATAATTCTGCCTTTGAATTAATGGTCAAAATTTTGTCAAATTTGGTCAAAAACTAAATGAGGCAACATGTATGATGGAGTATCCTGGTTGTTAGTTGGCTCTCGAAGCAGTTCTACAAAAGGAGTTCTAACAAAGATTGAGCCATGATGGCTTCTTTGTTATAAGTATTTCATTTCCTGAGGCAACTACTCTGAAGGACAATATTATTTTTGAGGTCTAAATTCTTGTATGAGTGTTAGAAAACAGTTCACATATCATAATATATGCAGAAAAATAAATTCCCAAGAAAACCGTGGACAGGTTTTATATTCAAGGAAATAAGATGTTTAAATATCTGGCAATAAGACTCCAGGAGAATAAATGTTGCAAGTAAGAAGCTACTCACTTCCTGCAAGAGCAGGTGTTAGGAGAAGGTGTCATCATAACTCAGATGCTACAAAGCTTCTTCCTTTAGGCTAAAGCATCCATTCAGAACATTTTGAGCTGAGAATGATTATCGAGGTGAATCTGCCAGATTCAACAAGGACACATGCACTTATGGTTTGAAATAGAGATAAAAATGATGCATTGCTTTAATGCAAGTATTTCCAAATATCAAAAACACAGGATAGGATAAAAATATTCATGACTAAGATCAGGTACATGATTTGTGATTTTGCCCTTTATGGTCGTTTTGGCTCTGCACTTGATCCAACATATAAGGCGTGCATAGCATATACTTGGAGTGGGGGTAGAACTATGAAGTTAATTAAAATAGTCACCATAGTGATTGACCAATAGCCATTACCCAAATAAATGAATTAATAACATAAGACCATAGCATCTGCTATCATTTCTCAAACTAAATTAATTTGTCTACTCATCTCAGACTTCAAGCTCCTTAAGGTGACGTGTTCTACCTGTGATTTTTATTGGCAAACTGAATTCTCAATGCTGCCTTGTACAGTGCACTATACTAAGTGTGGACTTAATAAATATTGTTCATTTATTTTATTAGGCAGTGTGGATGGCTTTTTCCCTTGAGAAACTACATATCAGGAAAAATTGGGATACTTTGGAAAAATCTGGATATCTTGGAAAGAATGTTGGACTTGGAATCAGAAGACCTAGATTTAATCCTTAACTCTAGCACTCATGGGCTTGCTGACTTTGGTCAAATCACCTGAACTCTCAGAACTTCAGTGTTTTTCATCTATAAAATAGGGATAACTTATGAATGGATGAATGGATTTTCTCACTATTTGCATATGTGATTATCTTTTCTATAACTAGTGTTTGGTGGAAGGAGGTCAAGTCAGCAGTGGTAAGCTTATGGCTACCTTCCTACCTTGAGGACTTGTGTCTAGAAAGGAAGATTTTGTTTTTAACTTATTGAATTACTGGACTAGCAATGTGTGTGTGTGTTGGGAGAGGGGCATATAGATACATTTCTAGTAGAACCTGAACTCTCAGAACTTCATTTTTTTCATCTGTAAAATAGGGATAAAATTGCCTAAATCATATGCTTTTGAGGAAAGTATATGGTAAACATTTCATGACTGAAAACCAATAATGCTATTAATTTTATTTTATGATATGGTAGACAGAGTGCTGGGCTTAGAATGAAGAAGACATGGGTTCAAAAACTTTTTTTTTTTTTAGTGAGGCAATCTGGGTTAAGTGACTTGCAAAAGTTTACTAAGAGATTTCTATGTTAATCATGTGCATGGGGATTTTTTTTTTAATTTTTAGGCAATTGGGGTTAAGTGACTTGCCCAGGGTCACACAGCTAGTAAGTGTCAAGTGTTTGGTCTGAGGCCGGATTTGAATTCAGGTCCTCCTGACTTGAGGGCCGGTACTCTATCCACTGCACCACCTAGCTGCCCCCAAAAACTTTCCCTAAAGCTTTTTGGCCCCATGATCCTAGGTAAGCCATTTAAAGTCTGTTCCTTGGACAGGTTGGAAGCTTATAATTGGGCTAAGATGTGTAAATATAAACCAAATGAAAGAAACCTTGGTCAGGAAAGAAAGAAGTGGAATAGGAAAAAAAAAAGCAAGAGTAGCAAGAGTAGAGTTAATTAATGATTTGGATGGTAAACAGAATACTTCTTTTATTCCTACTTTAAATAGGAAGGCGTCCTGACAATACAGAATCCACTTATAGTAGAAAAAGAGAGATAAAGGCACAAAAGGAACCTAAGTCAGGAAAGTCATTTTCTAAGATGAATAAAAGAAGAGATGTGTTGGTCAAGGAAGTAATCAGGGGGTGGAAAGGGCCCAAGAATAGTTTCACATTTACTACATTATAGGATAGAACAATGTTTTCTAAAAGTGTTAGAATGTAAACCCAGGTTTCCAAGCCTGTGGAGCTTTGCATGTTTGCAGAGTATGCAGGAGGAGATTCTTAATTGCCAGAGAGAATGATGAGAGGATGTTGTGTACTTGCTTGAGGGGCAGAGTTAGAAAGAGAGAGACAGAGAAAGAGAGACAGAGAGACACAGAGAGACAGAGACACAGAGACACAGAGACAGAGACAGACAGAAAGACAGAGAGAGACAGAGATAGAGAGAGACAGAGAGAGAGAAAGAAAGACAGAGAGACAGAGAATGAACATTAAAATGTGTGGGTCTGAACTTTTTTCAGTGCCTACTCTACGGGGAGGAGAGAGAAAGACTTTTGAACTTGTAGAAATGTAAGGAAAGCCTGTTGGTTTCTCAACATCTTTCTAATTTCAGCTTGCCTCCCTAGACATGGAAGATGGAGAAATAGAGAATTTCCCTTTTGGTGAGATAGAGGTCTCTCTTTCTTGTTTTAAGCTGAGAGCTTATCTCACTTCCATTAGGAAAACTCTTTCACTTTTGTGTATTTTTCTGATGTATTCTAATCTGTATAACTTCTCCAATTTCTGTTTACTGTTTTGCTTGGATGAATGGATTTTCTCACTATTTGCCATATGTGATTATCTTTTGTATGACTAGTGTTTGGTGGAAGGAGGTCAAGCCAGCAGCTGTATGCTTATGGCTACCTTCCTACCTTGAGGACTTGTGTCTAGAAAGGAGGATTTTGTTTTTAACATATTGAATTACTAGACTAGCAATGTGTTCATGTATGTGTGTGTGTGTGTATATGTGTGTGAACTCCTTTTGTAGAACTGCTTTGAGAGCCAACTAACAACCACACACTATATTTCTAGTAGAATTCTCCTCTAGAAAAAATTAAAGAAAAGAATGGCCAGCTTTGTGGCCATTCCCTTACTCCCTTCAAGGCAGGAATCAGAGCTTCCTTCAGAGAGGGGTAGATAAGATTCCAGAGATATCTACCCATACCTCTCATGAACAACATTTAGACAAGCCATATGGAGATACATATCTTACATGGGCATACAATATTGCATTAAAAATAGGAAAATAGAGGCATGTGGGTTTATTTTTTTTTTCTTTTTTTTTTGTCTTTTGGTCTGTTTTCTTTTGAAACATGGCTGATATGGAAACATGTTTTACATAATTTCACATGTATAATTGATACCATATTACTTGTCCTCTAAAAGAGTCGGGAAGGATGGGAGGGAAAGAGAGAATTTGGAACTGAATTTTTTTTTAAATGAATGTTGAAAATTGCATGTAAGTGGGAAATATTTAATGAAATAAAATCTACTGGGGAAAAGAGGCAGGAATTTATAATTGGTCTAGATAAAAGACTAAAAAACAGATAAAATAAATAATAATAAAACAAAGCAGCAACTTTTCAGATATCTTGAACTGAATGTCCAGTAGACCATCTTAAGCTCAATATGTCCTAAATGGAACTCATTTCCCCTTACATCCTCCCCCTCCTAGCTTCCCTATTATTATAGAGGGCAACACCATCTTTTCTTCCCCTCAAGCTCTCAACCTAGATGACTCCCTGGATTCCTTACTATCCCTGATTTCCCATATAGAGACAGTTGCCAAAGTCTGTTAACTTTTAACTTACCAACATTTCTTCAATAAACCCTCTTATTCTCCTCTAACATAGTCACCACTCTAGTACAGGCCCTCATCATCTCACATTTGGACTATTACAAGAGCCTGTCATTGTGATGACCTGCTTCAAGTCTCTCTCCATTCCATTCCGTCCTTCATTCAGCCATTAAAGTGATTTTCCTGAAGCCCAAGTCCAATCATGTCACCTGTCTACCGAATAAACTCCAGTGGTTTCCTATTGCCTCTAGGATCAAATACAAAATGTTCTGCTTAACATTCAAAGCCCTTCATAATCCAGACCCCTTCTCCTTTTCCAGTCTTTTTAGACCTTATACTCCTTGATATGCACTTATTCCTTGATATTAAGCTCCTAGCTCTTCCCCAAAGAAGACATTCCATCTCTCAGCTCTGGATGTTTTCTCTGGCTGTTCCTCATGCCTAAAATGCTTTCTTTCCTCTGCTGTGATTACTAACCTGCCTAGCTTTAAATTCCTAACTAAAACCCCATGTTCTGTAGAAAGAATTCTCCACCTCCTTAATTACAGTGACTTCCTCCAGTTAATTATTTTAATTATTTCCTTTTTTTCCCCCTTTGGATAACTTGCTTTATATATATGCTTGTTTGCATGTAGTCTCTCCTATTAGATTGTAAGCTCTTGAAGGCAGGGATTGTCTTTTTGTCTCTTTTTCTATCTTCAGTGCTTAGCATAGTATCTGATGTATAATAGGTGCTCAATAAATGTTTATTGACTGATTGAACTTTGTTATAATGTAAGAATTAAAACACAAGTAATCAGCTGAGTTAAGCATGTCAAATATCACATTAGTATAGCATATCATATAGTACTATACAATGTACTATATATTTTTAAATATTGTTAAGTGTTATCAAGGATAACGCATGCAAATTTCATCTAATGTTTATTCAAAATCATCTACTCCAAATTTAATGAAGTAAAATGAATGTTTAAAACATTTTTAAGTGGGAAAATAGATTCAGGAGAGATAATTTAAAAACTATTGGACTACCTGAAAGTCATGATGAAAAAAAAAGGGGGCCTAGACATCATCTTTCAAGAAATTATCAAGGAAAACCATCCTGATATTCTAGAACCACAGAGTAAACTAGAAATTGAAAGAAGCCAGCAATCACCTCCTGAAAGAGATCCCCAAAGGAAAACTCCTAGGAATATTATACTCAAATTCCAGAGTTCACACATTCAAGGATAAAATATTGCAAACAGCCAGAAAGAAACAATTCAAGTATTGTGGAAACACAATCAGGATAACACAAGAGTTGGCAGCTTCTACATTAAGGGACTGTGGGGCTTGGAATATGGAATTCTGGAGGTCAAAGGAGCTAGGATTAAAACCAAGAATCACCTACCCAGCCAAACTGAGTATAATCCTTCAGGGGAAAAAATTGGACATTCAGTGAAATAGAGGATTTTCAAGCATTCTTGTTGAAAATATCAGAGCTGAATAGAAAATTCGACTTTCAAGTAGAAGACTCAAGAGAAGCATGAAAAGGTAAACAGGAAAGAGAAATCATAAGGGACTTGTTAAAGCTGAATTGTTTACATTTCTATATGGAAAGATGATATTTGTAACTCATGAGACCTTTCTCTGTATTAGTTGGGAGGGAAAAAATATGTGTGTGTATATATATATATATATAAAGAAAGAGACAGAGACAGAGAGCACAGGATGAGTTAAAGATGAAGGGATATCTAAAAAATAAAATTAAGAGGTGAGAGAGGATTATACTGGGAGAAGGAGAAAGGGACAGGTAGCATGGAGTAAATTATCTCACATAAAACAGACAAGAAAAATCTTTTACAGTGGAGGAGAAGTGGGGGAAGTTGAGAGGGAATGAGTGAATCTTACTCTCATCAGATTTGGCTTAAGAAGGGAATAATATACACAATCAATTGGGTATGGAAATCTTTCTTGCCCTATAGGAAAATGGGGGGAAGGGGATAAGAGAGAGGAGATGATAGAGGGGAGGGCAGATTGGGGGAGGAGGTAATCAGAAGGAAACACTTTTGAAGAGGGACAAGGTCAAATGAGAGAATAGAATAAATGGGAAGAACAGGATGAAGAGAAATAGAGTTAGCCTTTCACAACATGACTACTATGGAAGTGTTTTGCATGACTACACATGTATAACTTCTATTGAGTTGCTTCCTTTCTCAATGAGAGTGGGTGGGGAGGGAGGATGGGACAGAATGTGGAACTCAAAGTTTCAAAAACAAATGTTAAAAATTGTTTTTACATGCAACTGGGAAATAAGGTTATAGGCAATAGGGTATAGAAATCTATCCTGCCCTACAGGAAAATAGAAGGGTAAGGGGATAAGAGAAGGGGGACAAGTGATAAAAGGGAGGGCAGATTAGGGGAAAGGGCATTCAGAATGCATGCCATCTTGGGGCTGTGAGAGGAGCGAGATGAAGAGAAAATCTAGAGCTCAAAATCTTGTGGAAGTGAATTTTGAAAACTAAAAATTAATTAATTAATTAATCATTAAAAAACAATTTTGAAGTGAGGAGCACTAGCACTCACAGTTAAAAGGAGCAGAAGCCCTTCCTGGGTAAGAACTATAGCACAGGCCAGGAGAGCAGGGACTGTACTTCTCTCCAGGTCACACCATCTTAGAAACAACAAAGACTTATAGACCCCCAGAACTACCTCTGAAAGCAGTAGTACCAAAAAGCCTGAAGGTTAGAACAGTGCCTCCCCACCCACAGAGAACAAAACCTAAGTTAAATATAAAGTTCAAAGTCAAGAAATAGGCTGGGAAAATGAGCAAACAACAAAGAATAGAACTTGAACCTATAAAACTACTATGGTAACAGGCAAGATCAAGACACAAACTCAGAAGATACCAATGTGAAAATAGCTATAAGCAAAGCATCAAAGAAAAATGCAAATTTAACAGTAAGCCCAACAAGTACTCATGAAAAAGGTAAAGAAAGAAGGAAGAGTGGTAGAGAAAAATTAGGAAAAGAAATAAGTGAAGCAAGAAAATTATGAAAAGAGAATTAACAGCTTGGTCAAAGAGTCACAAATACACTGAAGTAAATAACACCTTAAAAAACAGAATTGGACAAATGGTTAAAGAGGAAGAAAAAGTCACTGAAAAAAGAAACTTCTTAAAAAGAAAAATTGGCCAAATGGAAAAATAGGTACAAAAACTCACTGAAGAACATTACTTAAAAAAATAGAATTGAGCAAGTGGAATTTAATGACTATGTGAAACATTAACAAACAATAAAACAAAGTCAAAAGAACGAAAAAAATACAAAAAAAATATTGCTTTTTTGGTGATCTGGTTAATATAGAAATAGGTTTTACATGATTTTACATGTATAATTGATATCATATTGCTTGCCTTCTCAAACAATGGTGAGGTGGAGGGGGAGAGACTTGGGAACTCAAATATTAGAAAAAAACCTTTAAAGTAAATAATAAATTGTTAAAAAAAACACTTTGAGATTTAAGAACAGAAAAATAGGCAAACATGATTTTTAACATTCTTTTCAAATTCTTTTTTTTAAAACAATAACTGGTTACATTTATAGAGCATTTTATAAATATTATTTCATTTTATACTCCAGCAATCCTGGAAAGTAGGTGCTATTATTAACCTCATTTTATAAATGAAGAAATTAAGGCAGGTACAAGTTAAGGGACTTGCCTAGGGTCTCATACCTATGAAAATCTGAGGCAGAATTTGAACTCAGATCTTTTTAACTCCAAGCCCAGCGCTCACTGCACTGCTTAACTTCCCCTTTTTAAAAACAACCTATAGGATGGCATTGTGTGTGTTCCTTAACCTCTCTACACTTCATTTTTCTCATCTATAAAGTAAGTGGATTTTCCTAGATGATCTCTGAGGCCCCTTCCTTGTTCCAAATTGATGATTTAATGCCTTAAAATAAACGTTTAAATATTTTGAGCTGAGAGAAAGGCAAAATATACAGACTTCTTAAACTTTTTGGCATTTCTTCTTCTCTATGTTCAATTTCATAACAAATAATACGCTCCCAAAAAGTTCCAGGGCTATTATACGACTACCTATTTATATGATCTTGGTTAGGTCACTTATCTTTCTTGGGACTGTTTCCTCATCTGTTAAATTACAAGATTGCCCTGGGTTACTTCTAAGGTCCAGCTAAGGGCCCCTAGATGGTGTTGTGGATAGAGCATTGGACTTCAAATCAGGCAAACTCATCATCATGTGTTCAAATCCTGCCTTAAACACTTGCTAGCTGTGTGACCCTGGGCATGTCACTTAACCCTGTTTGCTTTAATTTCCTCGTCTTTAAAATGATCTGGATAAGGAAATGACAAACCATTCCAGTATCTTTGCTAAGAAAACTCCGAATGAGGTCACAAAGGTAGAAAAGCTGAAACAACTGAACAATAAGAAGGGCCAGCTAATTATTTGTATTAAAGACATTTAATGAAATATTTCCTCCAATTAAAAGGGGAAATATTTGTTTCCTCTTAGCAGTCTTTACAGAGAAAGAACATCTGTTCTCTGCAAATTACAAAACACCCTAATGTTAATAAAATCCATAAATGTAACTGTTGAAATAAACATTTCCTTAAGAGTACTTTTGCTCCACTACTCTCAAAGAGTTTTGGTAAAACCTCAAACACCAACATCTGCTCATATCTTCAAGCAAAATTATTTAAAAAAAAATTAAAAATCTAATATGTTTACATCATTTCAAAATTAAAAATGACATTTTGATTAAAATAATATTCTATTGAATGAAATAAAGCAAAAGAATTACCATGTTAATTTATTTTAAGAGTAAATACTGAGTTTTTAAAGCATTTTGAGTTTCTGTAAGACATTATTAAGTAGTTTATTAGTTTGAACATTACTAGGCTTTCCAGTAAACACTTTACCTATGCAATCATCATGATTATTTCCTTAAAGTGAGTTTCTTGAGGACAAGACTGCTTTTTCCTTTTAGTGCTGTGGCTTGGCACAGTGCCAACACAAAGAAAATATTTAATAAATCTTACAGACAGACTAACACACATATACTCCTCTCCTGCTGAGCCCCACGCCCTTCCTAGGAAGATTGTGTCCTGTGGAAGCATGCACAGAGTTCTCTGCCCCTTCTACCTTAGGAGGGTCAGGTAATGGTGGGATATTAAAAACCTAGTGAGAAATGACATGAAGATGCTGAGAATTGAGAAAAAGAGAAGAGAGAAGGGTTTAGGAAATAAATTTATTCTCAACCTGCATTGAGGAGATGGTATTAAAAAAGAGAACTGTATAGAAAATGCCTGGGTCTGAGAAAAGAGACATTTGGTATTCTGGCTATGGAATAAACAGTTATGGGGGGGCGGGAGTAAGAGGGAGAAGGAGAGGAGAGAAAAGGAGAAGGATAACATATTTCTCTCCTCCTTTTTGAGGAAGTACAAGATAAAACTTATTGAGGGAGAGAGGGGTTGCCACAAAAGCTCCTTATTCAAAACTGAGGAAACTTTTTGTATCACCATACAACATAGAGTCTGATGGGTACTCTTTATATAATTTCTATTTTGAATGAAGAGAGTAGTCTGCAACTCACAAAGATTTAGGGAAAGTGGGGATCAATTCCAGGAACAACGGCGATAGTAAGGCAGAACAAGCAGGTGCATAAGCGGTTTAAAAAAGCAAGAAGTCTAGGTTCTCAAAAAGACAGGAAACTGGGATCAGAAACTCAGACTTTAAAACTAGGGAAGAAACTCAGAAATTTAAACAAAGTTTCTAGAGATAAGTAACCCAGATCAAAAGGACACCGAGATCTAACCAAGGCTTCTCAGACGTAGAGTGGGGCACTAGCAATGAGAATAACACTTGATACTGAACCAAGAACTTGGGGAAAGGGATACTTACTCCCTGAGTCATCAGACACCCTAAGAGAACAATACCTCATTTATGACAACCAAGGGGCCTTTGACCCAAGGACTGCTGAAGACACCCCAGCTCTACCCCCCAGACATCTTCCCTTTTACTTCATGTTTAACCTGTAAAGACTTAGCCCCAACGGCTTTAATGATCAGACTTCTTACTCGCAGAATCCACCGCTGCCTATGGAGAGACTACAGACTCTAACATGCTTCATAAAGGGATCTGAGAAAATCACTTAGGCTCTTGGTCTCCATCATCAGGCCCTTAGAAAAAAGCCCAATCTGAGGTACAGCCTTCTAAGCTCATATTAGTCTGATCAGCCACAGACAGACACAGTATACCTTGACCCCAATTTAATGATGTTATTTTGATTTCCTTTGATAATGAAAGACAGCAGTTAAGAACAAAGTTCCACAAAACAAGATTATTCAGGTTGATTCTTTGTGCAGGACTACTGCTTTCCAATACATGTCAATTAATCTTTTACAAAGATGGGCATAACCTTACTTAATCTTGCCAACATCCACAAATGTACCACCGCTATGTTAAAGAATAACAAAATCTCCTTATCCAAACATAATCTATCTAATGGTTTTCTACCTCTGTTCCCCTCTCCCTCTCCCTCCCTTCTTCCCTCATCTCTCTTTGTTTCTCTCTGTCTCTCTGTCTCTGTCTCAGTCTCTCTCTATTTCTGTTTGTCTGTCTGTCTCTCTCTTTCTCTCTCCCTCCTTAGAAAATCCTAATCTTATTGGTTCTAATTCTTACTTACAACATCACTAATGTGAAAAAATGTTTAATAGAAATGTATATGTATAGCCTATATCAGATTGCGTGCTGTTTTGGGGAGGAAGGTGGAGAAAAATTTAAAACTCAAAAGCTTATGGAAGTGATTGTTGATAATTCAAAATAAATTTTAAAAAATTCAAAAAGAAAAGAAAATTCTAATCTTCATCCTCATTGCAACCTCCAATCTCTTGACCCCTCAATTGTCTCCCCAGCTATATTCTTCTCTTCTCCTGATCTTGACTCCTTGGTGAACCAGCTCAACTCTACATTATCCTCCTCTCTTGAATCCCTAGACCCCTTATCACATCACTAATCACATTCAACCAAGTTTCAGCCTTGGATCGCTCCCACTATTGGCTGCCTTTGATTTGACACACATACTACTGAAATAAAGATGGGGACAATCAAACAACTGTTCAGATTCTACTTCTAGGCAAATTTTCCAAGGCAGTAACTGAAAAGAAGAAGAAATACACCAAAGTATTTATAGCAGCATTTTATTTGGGGGTGAGGAGGGAGTATCAAAGACTTATAAATAGATACCCATCACTTGGGGAATAGTTACACAAATGGTAGTACATGAACACAATGAAATATTACTCTGCGGTGAGAAACAATTATGAGGAATGCAGATAAGCATGGAAAAACATAAACTGATATAGAATGAAATAAACAGTCAGGAAAATAATATACATAATGACTACAAAAATATAAATGGAAAGAACTATCAGAAAAAATTTAGAATAAATATTGTAAAATTACAAAGAACAAGCATGTTGTCAAATGAGATACATGAAAAGACACCTTTCTATATCGACTCCTTTGCAGAAGTGATAGATTCATTGATTTGGAAAATTGTACATATTTTCAGTTTTTTTCAATATATTTGTTGATTTTGCTCTTTTTTCCTCTTTTTTAAATTTTTTCTTTAAAAATATTATTTGTTCTATAGGATGGCCTTTTGGGAGGCTTGAGGGAGGGGATATAAGGAATACATTTAGGTGATGAAAAAATTAAAAAAATAATAAAATTTATTTTTAAAAAGAACGAAAAAAGAAAACGGTTACCAATAAATGCACACCAAAGTAAATCCATATCATTGATACCAGCTGTATTCACATTTCAGGAAAATCATTCAGATATGCTATAAGTTACTAAACATGGGTACCATGAAAAAAAAAAAAGGAAATCAAGGTCATTTACCTGCTGAAGTTGGCTCTTCTTCATCTGATGCTGTATGGAAATAAAGGCAGAAGGAAGGAAAGAAAAAAAGAGAAGATAGGGGAGGGGGAGAAGGAGATAAAGAAAGAAGTTAAAAGTCTGTAGCATACTCCTAAACAAAGCTTAATATCCATTTAATTATAATCTAGTTCATCTATTGTGAATCTGTAATTACATAATCATACAGAAGCAGAAATTATTTAAGTGCACATCTTCCACGTTGTCCGATTTGTGTTTATTAGAAAATACCACATTTGTCATTTAGCTTGACTTTACTTTCCACTTGCCAGTAAAATTGACTATAGTTAGTTTCATTACAAATGTGAATTGTTTCCATATACCTCCCACTGAAACATTTAGTTTCAAGAGCACTAATATCTTAATTGATTCTTAATTTATGAATAACCCTAAACATTAAAGTCATGACAGTGACACAGACAATAACATATTGACAGAAACATATTCACACTGAAGTATTAGTTAACCAATCAGTAATTATAAATGCTGGATGTTATATCCTTTTCTTAAAATTTTATTTTAATTCAGTGTTTTGTTATGAATTTATTAAATACCCAAACAAACAATATTACTTTTGTTTATGTCAGATACAGAGTTTAAGATAGTGTCCTGTAATGGGTCAAGTTTAAACATCCAGCTCTTTATACCTCAAGGAATTTAACTGACCTTGGGGAATATGTATGAAAGCAAGGGAGTCAGTCCTGATACATTTACTTCACCAAGCTATCCTTCAAGGATGTCTTGCCTGCCATCTCACACCTGGGCTGCTATCTCACACCTAGACTCAAACAATGAGCACTTCTTAGTCTCATGAGAGAAGAAGGGGGGTTGTTGCTAACCCCCATCACAAAACTTCCAACCAATCCTGTTGTTTCCTGTGCCTAAGATCTGTAACCAATCATGTTGCCCCAATTCCATGGTGTCATCTACCCTGTTCTGTTCTTTGTTTTGTACTCTCCAAAACCTATATAATTGGAACTATTTTTTTGCTCAGGGTCTTCAGTAAAAATGGAGGCAATCCATTGATCCTTTATTGACAGGCAGCATGTCCCTGTTAATAATGTTTCTTGTGCTGAAATTTAACTCAGTTTACTGTCTTTTCTTAAATGTCATTTGAGATGCTTTTAATACTTAAAATATCACAACACTTTTCTGAGTCCCTCCCGTTTTGGTTCCCATTAGGATTCTATGTCTGCTCATTCTGACTCATTTCTCTTCATGTGTCCTTTATTAGCTAGTGTGTGTACTCCAAGCTCTTTTGCCTTTCTCCTTTTAGACGAAGTGCTTAGAGAGGTTGAGGACACTAGGGGTTTAGAAGATAGGAAAAGAGTTATCATAGAGGTGACCAAAGGGCAATAAAAGGGATCACTAAAGATAAGGAAGGGCAATTTCTCTGATTTCCAAACTTTATCTAAGATTTGACCTTCACTCTTCATCTGAATATGGTAAACTACATGTACAGTGATATTTTTATCCTTTACACAAATTTATGTAGGATCCAGCTTGTTTTCATAAATAATGTGTGCACAAGCAGAAATTACTCAGATGCAACCTTTCTTCACACAACTAAAGTTTAGCAAGAGTACTGTTATTGAGTTTTATGTTTTAGGCCAACACTATTTGACATGATTTATGAAGATTTTTTTTAAGTAGAGCTGACCTCTTTAGTTCAAAAGCTTTGTTCTCATATGACTCAATAATCAAGGTAACATTGAAGAACTAGGGAGTATTGTCAGGGATGATTAGTAATAGTAGTAGTTGCAGTAATGATAATAATAATGATGGTGATTCATATAATGATATAAGTTTTGCAAAGTGCTTTATATACACTTAATTAAAGGTATATCAGTTAAAGGTGTCATGACTCCTTAACAACAAAAACCAAATGTGTCTGCTTTCCTTTCAAAGTTTTGCTTGTTTTTATTGTTTTCTTTCTTTTATACTATGGTCGATTCCCCTCAATTCTCTTCTTTGTCCCCCAACAGTTTCTTGTAACAAAGAAAAATATTTAATAAAAGTCCATCTATCAAGTAATAAGCCATTATTACACTGTTATTATTTGCCATGTACTATATTAGGAGTTTGGGATTCAAATTCTAAAGTTTAACGTTTCCTGCCCTCTAGGAGTTTACATTCTTCTGGATGTATACACAAGAGCAGATTAAAGGCCCAGAGGGATTACTATTGGTCTCTCCCCTTAGGAGTCAATGTGAATGCTTTTGGCCATAAACACAAAAAACTCAACATCTATGAACACCTATAGATATAGAAGACAGCAGATTCACAGATAAGTAAATATAAGATATACCCAATATAAGATAAGTAAATATAAGATATACAAAGTGAGTTAAGAAGGACAAGAACAATTATAGGAATTAAAAAAAGACTTATTCAAGGAAGTGTCACTTAAGATGATCACTGAAGGAAGCCAGGAGTTAATTCCAAAAAGCATTCTAAGCATGGTGAAATAGTTTATGCAAATGTATTGAGTCTATTGATAGAAAAACATATCACAGTTGTATACTGCTTTCCATATCTCTTGTACCCATTCCTTTATTGTGAAGAGGAAAGTATATTTCCTATTGAGTTCTCTAAGGACCAAGACTGTTCATTACAATCATGAGTTCAACTGCCTTGCTATTGCTTACTTTATTGTAGTCCTTGTGTATATTTTTACTTCATCCTTTTTTTCTTCAAATTGCATGAAATGAAAAAAAAGAAAAAACAAACAAACAAAAAAATAGGGGCAGCTAGGTGACACAGTTGATAAAGCACTGACCCTGGAGTCTGAGTTCAAATCCAGCCTCAGACACATAACACTCACTAGCTGTATGACACTGATCAAGTCACTTAACCCCAATTGCCTAACCCTCCCCCCCCCAAAAAAACTGCATCAAATGAATGATACTATATCTTCTCATGTCTCTTTGAATTTCTCATAAATATTATTGATATTGACATCTATATAAATCAACAAGCATTTAAATGCTCACCATATGCCAGACACTTTTCTAACTCTTGGAGTTACAAAAAAAGGGGAACAAGAGATAGTTCCTGGCCTCATTGAAATTATATTCTAAGCAGGGAGACAATATAATGTTAAAAGTTTTGTTAAGAATTTTATGTGTATTATTATTTATGTATATTTCCCAACAATGGTAATTGCTAAAAGGTGTTGTGCTTATTTTACAGGTGAGGGATCTGTGTTTCATAAAGATGAAGTGACTTGCTGGTTAAGTGTCTGCGGCAGGATTTTGACTGAGATTTTTCTGACTTCAAGTCAAGAAAACTATTCACTATACCATAGTGTTGTTTGTAATGACATTCTATTAGATTCATATAACAACACTTGTCTAGAAATTCCCTAGTCAATGAGCACCCACATATGAAAATATCAAGAAAAGAAAATGATTATGTTTATTAATCAATCAGTCACTAAGTCAACAATCATTTAAGCATTTACTATGTGACAGGTACTCTGTTAACTATTGGGGTTAAAAGTCAAGAAAAAGGCCTAACTGCCTAGCACTAAAGTGATTTATAAAATTCCTATAGGATGGTAATTCTTAGTAAGAGAACAGTTAATACACATTGAACATGTGGCATTATTAAGAAGAGGGAAGAGTCAAGAAAAGTAGGAAAGTCTCAGGTTGGAGTTTTCATAATTCTTGGTTTGGCATTTCAGCAAGTTGATTGGCTAAATAGTTTCTATGTTTGGTTAAGACTGAGGTTACTTGCAGACAATTATACAGAAAGACAAGCTGTCAATAAAGAGAAACTATATGTAAAAAGTTATTTCTCTTCTTCAGACTTGTGAGAGGTACTTACACTGGTAGGACAGTCATGGATAGATGGTATTTGTCCTATCCAAAGTGTTAGAATAATTGAAGGCTTAATGTCTGAAGGGAAGGAGAAGATATTGAAGCCTTCCACTTTCAATTTTTCTGATGCTGGCATAAGCAAAATGAAAGGTCTCAGCAGAGGCCAAAAAAAAGTCCAAAAGTAGGATTCTCCTAAGTCTTTAAGATTGAAAGCAGTCTGTAGCTTTTAAAAGCCCAAGCTGTAGCCAATTGTATTTAACTGAAGCTGAATCATAACACTTTATAATCTCCTAATTAGTTAATAAGTTAAACAAGATTAAATACAAATACAAATATTGGTTTCAGGAAGCAGATGATGAAGCAAATTTCATTCTTTTCAGTAGCCTGCTAGCAGGTTATTGGTACCTAACGGTGCCCATATACTGAAAGAGGCAGTCACCTTATTAGTGGGTTTGTATTCACCATTTTTCTTTATTAGAAAGGATGATTCTATATTCCAAAATGACTATGATTTTTAACCAAAAGGTGTCAATATTGTTTTTAAATAAAAAGTAAAGATAATATCAGGATATAAGCAATTAGTATACAATCAACATTTATATCGCTATGTTACTTAAAAAATAAAGGACAATTAGCCAAGTTAGCTTTATTTGCTGGACAAGCAATTTTAAGGTCTACCTATATGAAATCATGAAATCTTTTGTATATATTTGTTTGCAAGTTGTCTTCACCATTACAGTGTAAACTCCTTAAGGGAAAGAACTGTCTTTTGCCTCTTTTTGCATCCTTAGTGTTTTGCACAGTGCCTGACACATTGTTGGCATTTAATAAATGTTTATTGAATTGAATATTTGAAATGTAAGCATCCATTCCAGAATTGAAAATGCAATCTAAAAAGTAGAAAAGTCAGTTTAATCCTATGTGTGTGATACAAACACCACAAGCAGTTTTTCTTAAGTTTTATCTGGTTCACTTCTACTCTTCTTGTAATGTCTGGACTAGAGATATTATTTGGAGATGCATACAATAAATAAAAATTTTATGGAGTTAGTTTATATTTTGGTGACCCATCTACAGCAACAATTTAATGAAATACCAATTTTCTAAACTTTGAGTAAGTCCCAGTGGGACTTGGGAGAACAATGTGGTCTGTGGATTATGTAGATACCATTTATAATACATGTAGGAATACAGTATGGCAGAGCAGAAAGAGCACTAGCTTTTGACTCAGGGGACCAGGGTTCAAGTCTGACTTCTAAGGCTCATTAAAATGTGTAACATTAGATAAATAGGTCACATTAAGCTTTCTGCTCCTTGGACTCCTCAACTGTAAAAGGAGGGATTTGGTAAAGCTGACCTTGGAAAGGGTAACTTCCAGTACTAAATCTATACTCCAATAATAATAATTGTGTTAAATCTAACCTTAATGTAAATTTTACTTAATAGTGATAATCCCTTAAAAATACAGTTACATCAGCTAACAGACCCAAGAATCTAAGTACAGCTAAATGAAGGGGCTGGAAAATGGAGGAATTAGTGGATTCATTCAAGTCTGAAACCTGTGAGCTTAATTAATAACCACCAATGTGTTGGCTTCAACTTGTTGGCTTCACAATGTCTTTTATTGGCAGAATATTTGGGCCCTGTCACAGACAGATTCAAAAGTAATAATTTTGGTTTCTATGTCAAACAGCACAAAACAAGCCCTCCAATCAACTTTATACTTCATAAAGTGAAACTGCAGCAATCCAACCAATTGTCTTGAGCTGAAGGGAAAGTCAACTTCCCGAGCAGCTATTGTTTGTACCCTCTAAATTTCAGTCTTTGCCCTATTGACAACTCATGTCAACACAACCTTAATTGGTCACCTGTTAAATGTTTTGTCTAGAAACCTTCCTGCTATAAATGAAAAGGCCAATTTAAAGTCAACGTTTATTTTAGCGATATGCTTTGTTGACATCTAATTGTGAAACTATTTCTGCAGAGCTTATATGCTAGCATGTGGAAAGGGTTGGAGTTTCCAATTTTAATTTATGTTAACAAGTTTATGTACTTGTATTAAGGACAGGGAAGAAGGGGGTAAGTATATTCTCATAGTCATAGCCTTAAAGTCACATTACCTAAACACCTCATTTTTTCATTTTCCTTTCCTTCCTTCCTACCTTCCGTTTATTAATCCTATCCTCCAACACTGGGCTGCATTGATGCTAAAATACATAATTCCTATTTTTAGAAGTTTTGTCACTTAATGATGTCTCATCTCTGGGTACTAACTCTGTTTTATCCTTTGGAAACCTCAAGTATGTCTTGGATACTTGTATCAAGTAACTTGGAAAATGTAAACCTGGATAATTATGCTTTGTATTGTGCCCCACACATAGAAAGCCCTTAATAAGTACTGAATGACTGGTTATATCATAATTATTTTGTGCTTCAGGCTCCTTAGTGTCCTAGATTACTTTTGGTTCTCATTTGTTATAGTTTTATTATCTATAGTCTCCCAGGATCATAGATTTACAGCAGTGAAATAATTCATCCAAGATCATACAGGGAGCATAAGGTAGAGCTGGACTTCATACTCAGTTTTCTAATTCCAATTATCTATGCTTTTTTTTTTTTTTTTTTGCTAAGGCAATCAGGGTTAAGTGACTTGCCCAGGGTCACACAGCTAGTAAGTGTCAAGCGTCTGAGGCCAGATTTGAACTCAGGTCCTCCTGACTCCAAGGCCAGAGTTCTATCTACTGTACCACCTAGCTGCCCCAATTATATATGCTTTTGATAAGCCACTCCTCAAACTCGCTGTATTTCTTCTGTGTCTTGCCTACTTTCATATTCACTTTTGCTGCTTTCACGCCTAAACTTTAATGCACCACCATGATTCCTAAGCTATGTGCCTACCTTCCATTCCCATCCCCCAATATTCACTATCTAATATCTTGTGGGTGGGTATATCCTTCCCAAGTCATAGATTTTCTATACTTGCAGGTTTGATATTCCTAGGTCAGTCCACCAATCAGTATGCAACAACCTTGAGGCTGCTTCTTGGTTGTAATAGGCTTAAATTAGGCCACCAACAAAAAAGGAGCAGCTGGTATGTACCTTCCCTTGGGTGGCTGCCATGGAGTACAGGCACAGATGCCTCCTTGGAGGGTGAGGCCTGTTTGAGAAGCACTTATGGACTGCCCTGCTGGTGTCTCAAACCCATTTGAACACCCCTGTTGGCTATTTTCACCTGGAGCTAATGAGCTATCTCCAGAAATCTGGGAGGAGCTATATTCAATCATAAAGGAAACTGGTCCACTTGGATTATAAATGCCCCACCTTTCCCTCTGCCCTCCAGTGCTTTTCTGTGTCAGACCTTATAAAGAACTGCCCCTTCTAGGGCACTGATGCTTCTAAATATATACAATCACAAGCATTTGTACCCCTCTGGCAAGCACCTCAATGGTGAAGTGAAGGGAATTCTCTTATAAAAGGGGCAACCATTTATTTCTTTTCCCCTCTAAATTTTGTAGTCCTTTGGTTGGAGGCAATATTCCTGCAATAATCTAAACCAACATCTGACCTCTTTTTATCTTCCTACTGTTGAGGTCTAGAGGTTAGGGGTCCTGGAATCCCAAAATCAGGACACTTGGGTCCTGCCCAAAAGAATTCAGCCCAAGCCTTCTTTCAACCAAAAACAAGGTTTATTGAAGATTCCCCATATTAGCCAGACTCTTAAAGAATCTGAGCATCTGTGGGCTATTGGCTAGATTGTGAAAATCTGAGCATCTTAATGGAGACAAGATGGACCTTATTTACAGAAAGACTGTGGGAGGGATTTAGGAGTGGCCAAATGGTCTATGAGGTAATGGAATTCTAGGGAATTGGAGCCTAGATAGGACCAAGGGTGGGAAGCAGCCTGGAGCCATAGGGAGGCAAGACAATGGCTAGGCTTGACCAGGCTAGGTCAAGGATAACAGAATTGGGGGATTGCTATAGCCAAAACAAAAGGCCAATTAACAGAATCATGGCCTCAGGGGAATGCCAGAAATCTCCTTGATCAAGTGGGAGAATTCAAGGAAATCCAAGGGTTTTCTAGGGTGTAGACAAATGGGGCCCAAATTGGGATAAAGGTCTCACTTTGGGCCCATACCCCATCACTACTACAATTTGATCTACAACTGACTCTTCCTTTGAACTAGTCATTGTTTCATAAACACACCCCAAGCTTGGACCCATCTGTTTCTTCTCTCATGTTGTTTCCTATGTCTGGAATTATTCCAATCAATTTGATGTCTGTTGGAATCCTACATATTGTTCAAAGTCCAACTCAGATGTAATCTCCTTTTCTACATAGCCTTTCCCTATTGCCACCTTCCTAATTCAGAAGTAATCTCTACCTCACTAAATCCCCATGGTACTGAGAAAAATGATTATTGATAACCAATGACTCAGGTACATCCAGAATTCTCCCTTTTCTAAAATCCTGGTTTTAAAAATATAGCTTCTAGCTAGACTTTGCTGATAATGAGATTAGACCCACCCTGGAGCTGCCATTATCTTCTGCCCAGGCTTGGGTGGGGCATATATTATTTGAATAGATAGACCAAAGCTGGGGGTGGTCTGGGTGTAGAGACAACTTCTCTGTCCAAGGGAGATAAGATGTCACTCTCAGCCACTTATTTTAATATAGCCCACCTCCCATTGGGTTAACTAATCAGAATTGATTGCCACTTCTCTTCTAAAAGAACATATGAGCCCTGAATCTGATGCCATAATTGTCTTTGGTCGAAGAGAGACAGCCTTGACCATCCTTTTATTAATAACATGCTGGCCTTATTAATAACTTGATTAAATTACTCAGAAACTATGTCTTTTGAACCTTTTTAATCACCACAGTACCTTAATTGTATGTGTTTTATTCTCTCTTCATAGTCTGCTTTGTACTTCAATTATTTTTAGATTATGTAAAATATTGTATTTTAAAGTTAAGTCAATATGTACCCCATAATGGATACTTATGTGTGGATTAGAGGCTCTGTTTCTTTTGAGTTTGACACTACTGTTCTAGTTCACCTATTACTCATATTTATTATTATCAGTGTATAAATATCTGAGGCCATGGGTTTTGTTGAAAATTCCTTCAATAATGTCTTCTGTGTAGTTCAGGTGTCTCCACTCAATCTTACACTGTAGCTAGCTACTTTCTATGGTAACTAATTTGGTATAACAGTTTTGTTTTGTATTTTCCCTCTTTCCCCTTCCCCCTTCCTTTTCACTTTAAAGCTCTATGTGCAAGAATCTAGACAAATACATATTTACTAACTTGTTAGGTGTCCTCCATTCCTGGCCAAAAGCTTATCCTACTTATTTGCCTTTTAGCCATGGTCCAGAAACTTAAAACTTCTTCTCAGCTACCATTTGCTTAACTAGCTCTTCCCTTTCAAATTCTGCCTTTCTCTTTTCATCTCCTAGACCTGAATCAACAGCAGTGCTTAAAATATTACCCTGGTTGCCAAGTTCTTCCTGCAGCCAAGTAGAACATAAATTCACTGAGGATAAGTGTTATGTTTTATTTCTTTATTTCCTTCATTGTCAAGATTCCTGTAAAGATGCTTTGAGTATTGTACACTTTACATACGTTGTTGTTGATTGAATATAGGCCTTGGGCAGTGTTCTCAAGGGCTCATGATGTACATAGGAAAACTCTCCTTGCACATGTGAAACAGGAGACGAACAAGTGCTGAATTACCTATAAATGCAATAGTACACATATGGCCTTAAAAAGGGAAAGGTTAGTGTGAAATAGGAGGTGTGATTCTGCAAACTAGGATATAGATTCAGGACAGCAACAGAGGCTGGGGGGATAAGAGCATGAGTTATTGAAAAAACTAAAGAGGCTTGGACAGATATTTTATAGAATTGAGTTACGATTTAGGTTCCTAGTTGCTGTCAAATTTACTACCTTAAAGATCCTTACTGTCTCCTTTAAGTCAGATAATGTGTTTCACTTTATGTCTCTAAAAGACTTTATAATGCTAGCTGGGAATATGAATGTAGACTATTAGATAGCCTGCTCTTAAGAGCTTTCTGAGATCTTACCCAAGTTTCCCAACATCAGGCATGCTGAACCAGGTTGTACCAAGTCAGCAGAGCCAAAGAACTTCTATTTCTTCCTTGTTATTTCCCCTTCTTTTTACTTCTTTTCTCAAATTATAAAATCATGAAATTTATAGCTAATTGCTATGTATGCAATTTTCTGAATGCATAGCTTTTAAAAATAACTTTAGCTAAATTTACCTGCTAAACATAGAAATAGGGTTGTATCTCTTTGCTTTAATGAATTTAACTAATAGGAAGTGGAGTGTTGATAAGACTATGGAATCAGGATAAAAACATAAAGGGTATACACATACATACATATATACATACATATATGTATGTATATATGTATATATGTGATAGCTCTTACAATAATCTGCAAACACACATGTATACATAGATATATAATGCACACATACCCATGCATATACAATATATATGCACATATCTGTGGATACACATATGTGTATGTGTGCGTATGTATTTATGTATATGGATTTATGCATGTATTTACAGAGAAGGAGCAGCTAGGTTGCCCAGTAGATAGATGCGAGGCATGGAATCAGGAAGACCTGAGTTCAAATCTGGCCTCAGACATTAGCTATGTAACCCTGGGCAAGTAATTTAACCCTGTTTGCCTCAATTTCCTCATCTGTAAAATGAGCTGGAGAAGGAAATGGCAAACCACTCCAGTATCTTTACTAAGAAAACCCCAAATGCAGAGACAGACATGACTGAAAAACCACTGAACAACGACAAAATTTACAGAGAAATCACTATTACTTTCCTATCCATCTCAAACTTTTCCCATGGAGTTAAAATAGTCATCTCAGTGGGGGGAAGGTAGAGTATTCATCTTCTCTCAACCAAGAGCAGTATTATGGAGGGACAGACAATAGGCCATTTTCTAACCTAAACGATTTGGTCTTCAAAGTTAAAATCAAGAGGTTTGTGAGTATCTTGGAGTATTTAAATCAGGGCCAGATTCCAAATCTGCTCCTTAAGATTTAAAAAAATGTTTTTAGGAGGTCAATGATACATTTGAAAATTCTTGGTACCATTCTGTGTTCTTTTCCTCTATTTACTGTGTTGTCTGTCTGTTCTTAAAGCCATGCAACAGCTCTGGAAGGACAGGCAGAGCTGCCTA
This sequence comes from Vombatus ursinus, assembly GCF_900497805.2. Taxonomy (NCBI): domain Eukaryota; kingdom Metazoa; phylum Chordata; class Mammalia; order Diprotodontia; family Vombatidae; genus Vombatus; species Vombatus ursinus. The sequence continues at coordinate 13,163,444 of NW_020954552.1, read as the reverse complement.
TGTTACCTCATTGTCTGAGATTCTGATCAGGAGTTCATTCTGCATCAGAGGACAATGAGATACTAAAATAATTTGAGAGGTCCACCTTCATGCCTTTTTTTGTGGCATGAGCAATAGTGCCTTCAAAATCCTGGGACATTTTCTCACTACACTACGTATTGAAGAAAACATGTTTTTGTTTTTGGACCTTCAGGATATATTCTATAGCTTATATATTCTATAGTTCAAGAATTATTGAATTAAAGTTTATTCCTCCACTGATTATATGCATATATGTGTATATGTATATGTGTATGTGTATATATAATATATGTCTATACACACACATGTATAATTGTTTAGTTATTTCAGTTGTGTCTGACTCTTTGTGATCTCATTTGGGGTTTTCTTGGCAAAGATACTGGAGTGGTTTGCCATTTCCTTCTCCAGCTCATTTTCCATATGAGGAAACTGAGACAAATAGGGTTAAGTGACTTGCCCAGTGTCAGACAGCTGGTAAGTCTTCCTGACTCTAGGCATGGTACTCTGCCTACTGTATCACCTAGCTGCCCCATATAGATAAATAGATAGACAGATAGATAGATAGATAGATAGATAGATAGATAGATAGATAGATAGA